>NC_034198.2:9605417-9911250 GCF_002021735.2 Oncorhynchus kisutch
GAAATGCAGAAATAAGCACTTTTCCATAAACAAGCTCTAAATCATGTTTGATGCACTCTGGATGTCCAATTTTTGCTGTGCTGTCTATAGTTGAGATGAAAATGAACGCCGTGGACAGTTTTCAGCAAGTTGCAACATTGAAATGCAGAAATAAGCACTTTTCCATAAACAAGCTCTAAATCATGTTTGATGCCCTCTGGATGTCCAATTTTTGCTGCGCTGTGTCTAGGTTGAGATGAAATGAACGCCGTGGACAGTTTTCAGCAAGTTGCAACATTGAAATGCAGAATAAGCACTTTTCCATAAACAAGCTCTAAATCATGTTTGATGCACTCTGGATGTCCAATTTTTGCTGCGCGTGTCTTAGTTGAGATGAAATGAACGCCGTGGACAGTTTTCAGCAAGTTGCAACATTGAAATGCAGAAATAAGCACTTTTCCATAAACAAGCTCTAAATCATGTTTGATGCACTCTGGATGTCCAATTTTTGCTGTTGTGTGTCTAGTTGAGATGAAATGAACACCGTGGATAGTTTTCAGCAAGTTGCAACATTGAAATGCAGAAATAAGCACTTTTCCATAAACAAGCTCTAAATCATGTTTGGTGCACTCTGGATGTCCAATTTTTGCTGCGCTGTGTCTAGGTTGAGATGAAATGAACACCGTGGATAGTTTTCAGCAAGTTGCAACATTGAAATGCAGAAATAAGTACTTTTCCATAAACAAGCTCTAAATCATGTTTTGATGCAATCTGGATGTCCAATTGTTGCTGTGCTTTCTACTTGAGATGAAATGAACATTGTGGACAGTTTTCAGCAAGTTGCAACATGGAAATACAGAAATAAGCACTTTTCCATAAACAAGCTCTAAATCATGTTTTGATGCACTCTGGATGTCCAATTTTTGCTGTGCTGTCTATAGTTGAGATGAAATGAACACCGTGGATAGTTTTCAGCAAGTTGCAACATTGAAATGCAGAAATAAGCACTTTTCCATAAACAAGCTCTAAATCATGTTTGATGCACTCTGGATGTCCAATTTTTGCTGCGCTGTGTCTAGGTTGAGATGAAATGAACGCCGTGGACAGTTTTCAGCAAGTTGCAACATTGAAATGCAGAAATAAGCACTTTTCCATAAACAAGCTCTAAATCATGTTTGATGCACTCTGGATGTCCAATTTTTGCTGCGCTGTGTCTAGGTTGAGATGAAATGAACACCGTGGATAGTTTTCAGCAAGTTGCAACATTGAAATGCAGAAATAAGTACTTTTCCATAAACAAGCTCTAAATCATGTTTTGATGCAATCTGGATGTCCAATTGTTGCTGTGCGTTCTACTTGAGATGAAATGAACATTGTGGACAGTTTTCAGCAAGTTGCAACATGGAAATACAGAAATAAGCACTTTTCCATAAACAAGCTCTAAATCATGTTTTGATGCACTCTGGATGTCCAATTTTTACTGTGCTGTCTATAGTTGAGATGAAATGAACACAGTGGATAGTTTTCAGCAAGTTGCAACATTGAAATGCAGAAATAAGCACTTTTCCATAAACAAGCTCTAAATCATGTTTTGATGCACTCTGGATGTCCAATTTTTGCTGTGCTGTCTATAGTTGAGATGAAATGAACGCCGTGGACAGTTTTCAGCAAGTTGCAACATTGAAATGCAGAAATAAGCACTTTTCCATAAACAAGCTCTAAATCATGTTTGATGCCCTCTCTGGATGTCCAATTTTTGCTGCGCTGTGTCTAGGGTGAGATGAAATGAACGCCGTGGACAGTTTTGAGCAAGTTGCAACATTGAAATGCAGAAATAAGCACTTTTCCATAAACAAGCTCTAAATCATGTTTGATGCACTCTGGATGTCCAATTTTGCTGCACTGTGTCTAGGTTGAGATGAAATGAACGCCGTGGACAGTTTTCAGCAAGTTGCAACATTGAAATGCAGAAATAAGCACTTTTCCATAAACAAGCTCTAAATCATGTTTGGTGCACTCTGGATGTCCAATTCTTGCTGCGCTGTGTCTAGGTTGAGATGAAATGAACACCGTGGATAGTTTTCAGCAAGTTGCAACATGGAAATACAGAAATAAGCACTTTTCCATAAACAAGCTCTAAATCATGTTTTGATGCACTCTGGATGTCCAATTTTTGCTGTGCTGTCTATAGTTGAGATGAAATGAACACCGTAGATAGTTTTCAGCAAGTTGCAACATTGAAATGCAGAAATAAGCACTTTTCCATAAACAAGCTCTAAATCATGTTTTGATGCACTCTGGATGTCCAATTTTTGCTGCGCTGTGTCTAGGTTGAGATGAAATGAACACCGTAGATAGTTTTCAGCAAGTTGCAACATTGAAATGCAGAAATAAGCACTTTTCCATAAACAAGCTCTAAATCATGTTTTGATGCACTCTGGATGTCCAATTTTTGCTGTGCTGTCTATAGTTGAGATGAAATGAACGCCGTGGACAGTTTTCAGCAAGTTGCAACATTGAAATGCAGAAATAAGCACTTTTCCATAAACAAGCTCTAAATCATGTTTGATGCCCTCTGGATGTCCAATTTTTGCTGCGCTGTGTCTAGGTTGAGATGAAATGAACGCCGTGGACAGTTTTCAGCAAGTTGCAACATTGAAATGCAGAAATAAGCACTTTTCCATAAACAAGCTCTAAATCATGTTTGATGCACTCTGGATGTCCAATTTTTGCTGTGGTGTGTCTAGTTGAGATGAAATGAACACCGTGGATAGTTTTCAGCAAGTTGCAACATTGAAATGCAGAAATAAGCACTTTTCCATAAACAAGCTCTAAATCATGTTTGATGCACTCTGGATGTCCAATTTTTGCTGTGCTGTCTATAGTTGAGATGAAATGAACGCCGTGGACAGTTTTCAGCAAGTTGCAACATTGAAATGCAGAAATAAGCACTTTTCCATAAACAAGCTCTAAATCATGTTTGATGCCCTCTGGATGTCCAATTTTTGCTGCGCTGTGTCTAGGTTGAGATGAAATGAACGCCGTGGACAGTTTTCAGCAAGTTGCAACATTGAAATGCAGAAATAAGCACTTTTCCATAAACAAGCTCTAAATCATGTTTGATGCACTCTGGATGTCCAATTTTTGCTGCGCTGTCTATTAGTTGAGATGAAATGAACGCCGTGGACAGTTTTCAGCAAGTTGCAACATTGAAATGCAGAAATAAGCACTTTTCCATAAACAAGCTCTAAATCATGTTTGATGCACTCTGGATGTCCAATTTTTGCTGTTGTGTGTCTAGTTGAGATGAAATGAACACCGTGGATAGTTTTCAGCAAGTTGCAACATTGAAATGCAGAAATAAGCACTTTTCCATAAACAAGCTCTAAATCATGTTTGATGCACTCTGGATGTCCAATTTTTGCTGTGGTGTGTCTAGTTGAGATGAAATGAACACCGTGGATAGTTTTCAGCAAGTTGCAACATTGAAATGCAGAAATAAGCACTTTTCCATAAACAAGCTCTAAATCATGTTTTGATGTACTCTGGATGTCCAATTTTTGCTGTGGTGTGTCTAGTTGAGATGAAATGAACACCGTGGATAGTTTTCAGCAAGTTGCAACATTGAAATGCACACTGCGTGTGATAGGTGATGCGCTGCGCTCTCGTTCCTCACTCGTAAAAGCTAATGCAAAAATGCATGATGTCGATGATCAAATAATGAAAACATCAACATAGGAATAATTGTCAGCAAAATGATTTGTTTGATTTGATTGACCCCTGTGTAATTAAATATACAAACATGTATTTATTACCAAAACATCAATGACAATGGCAATGGTTAGCCTATAAATACAGTCTACATTTATTTACACTTGCAAATAGCCTACATCTACAATCTATTTGGAAATAACAATAATGTATATGATTGTTATAGTAATTTAATACACTGATGCAACGAACCACAATAGTGTTTTGTGAAATAGGCCTACATGTATTTCAGGAGAATGTTGCCAATTATATTTTAGCAGATTTTCGACTATGGCTTAAAATCTGTGTATTGAGCTCAAGTGACACAAGGGACATTTTCGTTCATTATATCCCCTTCAAAGTATAAACATATCAAAGGAATTTCTGTAGCAAACTGGGGCCATTTTCTCAGCTGAGCTGCTTCAGCTCTTCTTGCCAGGTGATTTAACAGTCCTATTGTGAAGACAGAGATGACCACAGAGCACTGATATATGCTACATAGCTGTAGAGAACAGTCTTTAGCATACACCAGAGAGGCTAGGAGTTATTGTGGAGGACAGACCAGCATATGTTATAAAGCTGAGCCAGACGGCTGCTTTGTGACCTTTTTATACCTCACAAGGAAAAAGGAACTGGCCAGACATCAACAGAAGTGCATTGTAAACTTGAAACCCACCTCAGTGCAAGCCAGGCACAGTGTGTGTGTGTGTTTGTGTGTGTGTGTGTCTGTGTGTGTGTGTGTGTGTGTGTGTGTGTGTGTGTGTGTGTGTGTGTGTGTGTGTGTGTGTGTGTGTGTGTGTGTGTGTGTGTGTGTGTCAAAGAGTAGAAGTGGGAAACCTGGAAGGAGGGCATTGGCGGAAGCTGTAGATCCGTGACTGTATGGGTCTCGGGGGGGTGTTGTGTTGTTGAAAGGTGTGGGAATATGACTGGAGTTTAAAAACAGCACAGCAACACTCTCGGCGGATGTACTGCACGGTGCTGTAGTCGTTGTGTCTCAACGTTGTCCTACTAGTTCTTCCCATGGTCTTGCTCCCAGTCTCACCACAGCCCCCACCCATCATGTTGGGAGAGGCAAGGCCATCATAATCATCTGGTTGTGAAATGAACCAGATCCCTGCTGCAAAGTAAACTGTAAAGCTTTCTTTGGTTTCCCTAATCTAATCTAGTCCAACAGGGACCCCTGTTTATTAGCCATAGAGATTTTGCAATCAAAGAAAGAGAGATTATTGGATATGGCCCTATCTTTCTGACTACTAGTTTAATAGCATATACATAAAGACCATTGTTCTTTGTACTGTGGTCTTGCTTGTCAATACTGTACTGTGGTCATGCTTGTTATATATTTATATATATATTCAATGTAGTATTTGTTTTATAGTACATGATAATGACTTAGAATATATATACCAAGACACAAGGTCATCCGAATTACTGTAACATACATGACTCCAGATATTAGACAAGACTGCCATCTGCTGGAAAACGGAACAAATACAGTTATTAAACTAGGAAACTCAGGCTAACAGACGTTCAATACATGTTGATGCATAAATAATATGTCATTTACAGTTTTTTACAATCGCTAAGACCAATTTCTCAATACTTAGGTCATTTTTTCAAAACTCTTCACACAGTGAGCATAACTAACTTTCAGCTTGGCACAGCAGTTAATTTCACGTTCAAAATGCCCTAAAACTACCAAAACACTACATACATGTCTCATGTGATTCCAAAATACAATAATTTGTATATACACCATCTACCGATACAGATACAGTAGCAATGCTAGTAAACCCTGTCATATGCATTTGGCCACAGGTTCTCATCCACGTCACATCTTATGTCATCTTGGGCAATACACCTAGGAAATAATATTTTTTCATGCCTGGTCCATCCCTGGCAATCTTCTGCAGATATGTCCAGGCATCCAGCCTTCATTGCGTCCAGGAGGAACAATTGATCATGTGGATGGTGGTCATAAACCTTCCACCTCCATAAGGAAAATAATTCCTCTATGGGGTTGAGGAACGGAGAGTAAGGAAGGAGGAAAAATGACATCATCCTGGGATGGGCTGCAAACCACTCTGTGACTGCAGGAGTGGTGAAACGCGACATTGTCCCATACAATTACAAACATTTTCGCCTCACTGTGAACCTCTCCTCACCTGGCACAACCCTTCCATAGAGGTCATTCAGGAATTAAATGAGACGCTCGGTGTTGTATGTCCCAATTAGAGGTTTGTGTAATAGCCATCCATCGGAGGATATTGCTGCACACATTGTGATATTGGCACCCCTCTGGCCCGGGACATCCACTGAGGCTCTTTTCCCAATCACATTCCTTCCTCGCCACCGTGTTTTGGCCAAGTTGAAACCAGCCTCATCCACAAAGATGAATACTCTCTAAAATAAATCCACAAGACAACATAAGAGTTAGGCTACTACGGTAGTTTACATTATACCTTAAAACATGCCATTGTGTGCCTCTGCCTCTGCCCTGTTTGGTTTAGTTCAAAACCAGTTCTATATTTTATAGTCATCTTACCTGGACTTATTGGTTCCTGAGTTGCTTGACTCGTTCAGAGTTCCTCTCAAAGGGGACAGTGCGCAACTGCTTCATCCTGACTTGATGTTATTTCAGGACTCTAGAAATAGTTGTCATGCTTACATTGTCTGCCAACACTCTGTCCCGAATCTCTGTGAGTTTTTTGCCATTGTTTCTGGTGACCATATCAATGATTGCAGTTTCCTGCACAGCAGTGAAAATCCTACCTCTCCCGCCTGTAGGAGGTAACCGTTGGGTCCTAAGCAGAAATACAAAAACAATTACAAGTAGGTTAAGTAGGTTTGGAGGCTTTGCTCAATACACTTCTGTAATGTGCAGTTCAGTCAGATGCTCTTGCAGAATCTTACCTGTTGTTTTGCTGGAAATTTCTCAGAATAGATGCCACTGTTGAGTGTTGCAGATTTGGCTGCACTCTCAGACCAGCCTCTCTCATTGATAGATCATAATATATTACATGATCAATTATAGTAGCCCTAATCTCATCTGAGACTACAGCTCTTGATCTTCCTCTCGGTCTTCTTCCACCACTCATATGTACTCCTCTCCCTCTCCCAGCCACTCTTCTTCCTCTGTCAGCCACTTCTCTATCTCTGGCTGGGTCCATGTTTACATTACAGTACAGCATTATTCCTAAAATGTCCCCTTTTGTATAGATGGTAATGAAATTGAAAGACTAACACCTGGGTGGGTGTTCATCTACAATGGGAATCAGCTGTGGTTGGTCTAATTGTTTTGATAGAATTTCATTTTATAGATTTGGAAAATATTTCAATTCGCTATTACTGTAGAAATGTAGCAAATGTATGTCTTATTCAATTTTGTGTAATTTTAGGTTTTGATTTTAAGTTTAACAGTTTTGAAAAGTGTATGTAAACATGTGCAAATTGGCCTGTAGGTACATAGAGTTTTGGTGGTGGTTGTGTCTAGGTGAGAAAAGAGTTTATGAAAATTGAAAGATGTAGTCATTGAATGCATTCTGTGCCAAAGCAATGAAAAATGATCCATAGTTTAGCCCACATAGACTGCTGTTATGCTCACTGTGTGAAGAGTTTTGAAAAAGTGACCTAAGTATTGAGAAATGGGTCCGAGCGATTGTAAAAAACTCTAAGTTTGTGATGAAATGTGAATTGAAACTGTAAATAGTTACAAAAAAATAACAATACAAATTGATTGCTACTGTAAATAGTAAAAATAGTCATTGAATGAAGACATAATAAAATATTTAATGAGGAAAAATTATAGAGAAATATTTAACATGCGAAACTCATGTTAAACAACATCTGGTGTGTGTGTGTGTGTGTGTGTGTGTGTGTGTGTGTGTGTGTGTGTGTGTGTGTGTGTGTGTGTGTGTGTGTGTGTGTGTGTGTGTGTGTGTGTGCGTGTGTGTGTGTGTGTGTGTGTGTGTGTGTGTGTGCATGCGTATATGTGTGTGTGCGCGCCCGTGTGTTTGTTTGTGAGCTGAAGTCATCCTCTGAAAAGCTGGTCAGGTTCACACCATCAAATCATCTTCGTATATGCAGCAGAAAAGTCGACGGAAGAATCTCATGACTCTGCTTTTCTTTGGTTTAATGACCACAACATCTTCTGGAAATGAGAAGGAGAAGATCAATCACAAAAAAAATAGCTTAAATTAGTTACAAATTAGTTAGTTATAAAACTGTCATGTTAAAATAAAACAATAGCTAATACCTTATATTACAGAGGGAAATGAAAACCTGTCAAAGTGATCTGTGTTAATGTAACTCACCTGACTGGAGGTCAACTGGTTCATCCGTAACCTTAAGGTGGACTGGATTAGTGGCCAGGGGTGTTGTGATGTTGTCCACCTTAACTGGGGCATCAACCAGGGGTGTTGTGATGTTGTCTACCTTAACTGGGGCATCAACCAGGGGTGTTGTGATGTTGTCTATCTTAGCTGGGGCATCAACCAGGGGTGTTGTGATGTTTTCCACCTTAACTGGGGCATCAACCAGGGGTGTTGTGATGTTGTCTACCTTAACTGGGGAATCAACCAGGGGTGTTGTGATGGTTTCCACCTTAACTGGGGCATCAACCAGGGGTGTTGTGATGTTGTCTACCTTAACTGGGGAATAAACCAGGGGTGTTGTGATGTTGTCCCCCTTAACTAGGGCATCAACCAGGGGTGTTGTGATGTTGTCTACCTTAACTGGGGCATCAACCAGGGTTGTTGTTGTGTTGTCCAGCACTTTGTCATGGATAGTGGTCAAGGGCTTTTTGATGTCTGGAAGTGACAGGGGTTGAAGCAAATCCAACACCTTGACAGGGTTAGGGACAAATTTGTCGGCGATTGCCAGGTTCATGTCCACAGACTGAAAGAAAAATATGAAATATTTAATATAGATATTATTTAACATAACATTTGCAACATTGCAGATAAAAAAAAAAAACTATTTTACCAATATTGACCGCAATACATTTTTGGATCAGAGACGTTGTGTGGACTTTAATAAGATAAACACTTAAAACCATCGCTTACTCCATTGCTCCCTGAATCTTCAGCCTTGTCGACGTCTGCTGCTGAGAGGAACATCTTGGGGTACAATTTCTTTGCAAACAAGGTGGCCAACACTAAACATCTCTCCTCATCACATGTGAAGGCTTCAATCCCCAGGCACTGGGATGATGGGCACCTCTTCATGTACTCCCAGTCTAAGGTGTAAGCCCAGTACTGCTTACTGTCAGAGTCGGTACACTTCTCCAGCTCCTCATTAACGATGTTGCGGAATCTGTAAGTGATGCTTTGAAACAGCGTGCAGATATGATCGGCAATAGTGAGGAACTCTGACTCAAGGTCGTCTGATATAGGAGGGTGCCTCTCCAAGAATAGCAGGACCATTTGTTTCAGGATGATTTTCGTGCCAAAGCCCTGCATGGCATTAGTGGCGAAGCTTGGCGATGCGGTGCAGGATGTCAGGGGAAAGCCTGGGGGTGGAATGCAGGGTGCTGGGGAAAATCCTGGGGGTGGAATGCAGGGTGCTGGGGAAAAGCCTGGGGGTGGAATGCAGGGTGCCGGGACAAAGCCTGTTGGTGGCGGACAAAATTAAGATCAGTCTTACATAAAAACTAGAAGTGGCACTCTAGTGTCCTTTTCACCTCAGTTAACACCTGATGTACTTAACAAAAGTCACCTCTCAACAGGTCGTCTAGGTATGTCATGACATAACACAAGTGTGGGGGTGGGCCATTTCTCTTTTGTTCTATATTGCTTCTTTATTGTTCCTCAAGAAAGGGGGGCAGCCGATGACATCACGGATCACCATCAGACCAACACCTTGAATAGCCTGCTCCTTGAAGTTGGCAGTTGTCTCTAAGAAACTGTATTTTGCTAAAAACGTATTATTTTCCCCTTGAGAGCAATAGTCGCCAACCTTTTCTGAGTCAAAATCACTTTCTGAGTCAAGATCAATTTCTGAGTTAAAATGCAAGTCCAGATCTACCGCTCAGATTAAAAAAAAAAAAAGTTAACCTATGCAACATTAACTATTTCTAAACTGTTCTGTAGCAATGAGATTTGTTCAGTAGGCTATAGGCCCAATACATTATGACTGCATATTGGCTATGCTTGGATTGGCCTGCCAATGTTCAAATCAAATCAAATCAAATCAAATTTTATTTGTCACATACACATGGTTAGCAGATGTTAATGCGAGTGTAGCGAAATGCTTGGTGCTTCTAGTTCGACAATGCAGTTGTTGATCTGTTGATCTTTTCACACCGTGTGTTTAAATAATATATTTATATATTTTTTTATATATGATAACACTGGTAATAAGATAATGTGTTCTATTATTTGGGAGGCAAAGCTGAGTGAGCATAATAATTCACTATAATTTTTTTACAGGACTGATGGTCAGGTTGGGGGGAGGGAGAAGCAGTGAGGCTGCCTCTCAACTGACTCATCTGTACTCCAGCTGAGGGTGAAACTCAAGGCCCACTGCATTATTTCCACCTCATGCACCAATTCATTTGATTTGCTCTCTGCGCCTGCCGGGTATGCGTTCTACCTTCAGACACATGAAATGGTTCAAAATGGGAACACTATGCCTTCCCGGCGCTAGGGCTGCTGAATCAAGTGCACCTACCACCAACAGCGTAAAAGTAATACAAAAAATAGGAACGTAAGGCTTTATTGTTGGGGAAAAGCCTGGTGGTAGCGGACAAAGTGAAGATCAGTCTTACATAAAAAATGTAAGGCTTTATTGTTGGTTTTTTTACATACATGTTTGGTGATTGACTAGGAATGCCTTGGAGATCGACCAGTCGACTGCCATTGGCCAGTTGGTGACCACTGCTTTAGTGTGTGTACTTTACTGGATTTATACTTGGGATATCGCTTTTCAACAGGAAAAGTTCAACAATCTCTGGAGGACGTCTTTAACTTAATTACCAAACTGTCTAGTTATAAAACTTGAGCCAGTAAGTTACATTACAGTGAAAAATGATCACCTGTCAAAGTGATTGTGACAGTGTAACTCACCTGACTGAAGGACAAGTGTTTCATCCAAAACCTCAAGGTTGACTGGATTAGTGGTCAGGGGTGTTGTGATGTCTACCACTTTGACAGGGTTAGCGGTCTCTGGGATCGCCAGGTTCAAGTCCACAGACTGAAAGCAACAAGGACACAATATTTAACAGAACATTTGTTACATTTCATATCTCCTCTTTACCTCTTTATTTTTATCAGAGAAAATTGAATGAGTGGACTTTCATAAGGATAAACACTTGTGATCATTGCTTACCCCACTGCTCCCTACTTCATCCACATTAAAGTCTTCCACTGAGAGGAGCATCTCTAGCTGGAGATTGTTCAGCAATATTCTGCCGATTATGTTGGCCACCACTAAAAATCTCTCCTCATCAAATGAGAAGGCTTCAATCCCCTGGGGTGATGGGTACATCTTCATGTACTCGCAGTAGAAAGTGTCAGCCCAGATGCTCTTACTATAAGAGTCGATACACTTCTCCAGCTCCTTGTTGACGATGTTGTTGGATCTGGCAGTGATGCTCTGAATTAGAGTGCAGATATGATCTGCGATAGTGAGTGGTGGATGGCAAGATGCCGGGGGAAAGCCTGGTGGTGGGGGGCATGACGCCGGGATAAAGCCTGATCGTGGGGGACATGATGCCTGGGCAAAGCCTGGTGGTGGGGGGCAGGATGCAAGGGCAAAGCCTGGTGTTGGGGGGCATGATGCCTGGGAAAATCCTGGTGGTGGGGGGCAGGATAGAGGGGCAAAACCTGGTGTTGGGGGGAAGGATAGAAGGGCAAAGCCTGGTGGTGGGGGGCATGATAGAGGGGCAAAGAATAGTGGTGGGGGGCATGATAGAGAGGCAAAGCCTGGTGGTGGGGGGCATGATAGAGGGGCAAAGCCTGGTGGTGGGGGACATGATGCCGGGGAAAAGCCTGCTGGGAGTGGGCAATGATGCCGGGGCAAAGACTGGTGGTGGGATGCAGGATGCAGTGGCAAAGCCTGGGGGTAATATGCATGGTGCCGGGGCAAAGCCTGCAGGTGGAATACAGGGTGCTGAGTGTTTTACCACAACATTCCCTTGAAATTAGAAGGAGAAAATCCATCTCATACAAACACAACTTATTGCGAAACTGTCTATTTTCAAAACATTAGCTAATAAGTTATATTACAGTAAGACATGGACACCTATCAAAGTGATCCGTGTCAATTTAACTCACCTGCCTGGAGGTCAACTGGAGTCGTGGTCATGGTTGTTGTGATGTTGTCCACTTTGACGGGGTTAGTGATTAGGGGTGCTGTGACAGACTGAAAGCAACAAGGACATCATATTTTACGTAATATTTGCGACATTGCAAATCTTCTTTTTACCAACAACAACAACAACAAAAATGCTTTGTATGAGTGGACTTTCATAAAGATAAACACTTGTAATCATTGCTTACCTCACTGCTCCCTGAAGCTAGTGTCCCTTCATCCACGTCCTTCAGCTTTACCAGCTCCTCGACCACATGGTGAACCATGTGCCTCGTTAGCATGGTGGCCCTGGCAGATGTTGCAAACTTTAGTACCAGCTCTGTGCCAGTATAGTGGTGAAGATGAGTATGGATGTTTGTCACCATCTCAAGGATCTGGTACCAGCCAATGTGCCAGTTGGCCTTGCCCCCTTTCTTTGTGACTTTGACCCCACACAGTGACAGCTGGTGGATTATGTCATTTATGAGGGGCCAGTAATGAAGGTTGATGTCTTCCTCTAGGTGGCCTTCGAAGACTACATAAACTATCATACCAATGATGTTCCTCAGGAGCTCCGAGGAGATTACCAGCTGGTCAGGGCACTTTGGACGAACCTCGCTCGCCTTGGGCTCTGATAGCCAGCTGCGGATAGAGCTTAATGGAATGTAGTCAGCAGGAGCTTCAAACAGCCTCTGGACATTGGTGCTCACAGCTTCAATGATGGTGCTGATCAAGGTGGAACTTTGGGTGAAAAGAGCTCTCCTAAGGTCCTCAGGGCTGTTTAGGCACTGGATCTTACGGTTGAGTGAGTGGACCATCCTGACACCAGTGGAACGGGAGAGGTAGACTTGAGCGACACGAGGAGCCTTCAGAACTCTAGAGAGGTTCTCCACTACTGCCAGCACTATGGTGACACTCATGTCACTCAGGGCCATGGAGGACTGGTCACAGGGGCTCTCCATCTGGCACGACCAGAGGGCCTGGAGCAGCCTGGACACGATGTCCACCACCACCTTAGAGGGACAGCACAGCTCGGAGTACGGCTGGAAGGCCAGGCTCTGGGAAATGCTCTTTAGAGCTCTTACAACTTCATCGCAGACCTCAGGGTTTCTAAAATATACAAGCCAGATAGAGAGAAGAGGAAACACTTTTATGCACTTTGAAACGCATCCTCTGTAAGAAATGTGCTACATACAGTAAATGAAGTTCGATTGATATCGGCCCCTGCACTCGTCATTTCATTTAGCATCAGTGGATGGATAGAATAATACATAGACCAAATAACTGTAACATAAAGAGTGAATGTGACTCACAGGAAGGAGAGATCAGCAGTAAAGTCAAGTGAGTTAATGGCCTGACTAAGGTCGGTGGCCAACTCAGTAAAAGCCTCATGTTCAACGTCCCTCCTTCTGAGTTGAGTGTTCACCTCCCAGGTCTGTCACAGGAAACAGGGGGTGCCATTAATGCCCATAGCAGTGAGGGTAAAATATTGATATCAACATACCATGAGCCAATGCTAAATAAGGACATTGTTTATTAGAAAGGATAACTCACTAACTGTATATTATCTCCACTTAACTTATACTGTAGAGATCTTTCCAATCTCTTACCAGGTGACTTATGTCATTCCCTTCCTCTGCTTCCTTTCTGAACCTTAAAATCAAATACAGAGCAACTGAACATTCCTGCCTTTTTTATCCTTCCTCTACTTTCACATTGATTTCCCATTGAGCCTATGATGGTGATTCAGTGGCGTAGCCAGGCATTTGTTGGTGGGTGGGCCTGCAGACATTTGGGTGGGCCAGAAACTTCCTGCTATTGTACACATTTTGCCATGAGGCTGAGAGAAAATGAATTTTTAAAGCTAACTGAAGTTACAATATAGATATGTTGACTGATAAAGGCACTGAATTATGAGCTGAATTGTTTGCTAAATGAACAAATGAAATAGGCTGTGGCATGGTGCATATAGCCATAGAAGCATAGTGAAATATGCCTCAATGCAGTCATATTTGTGGCTTATTGGGAGTGTGGCTTTCAGTTAGTTATTTTTGGCAACCCATCCCGGGAGAGTGAATGTCATTCCAGAACATCTGTTCTGTTATATTTCATCACAATCACTGATTGCTATGAATTCTATCTGATGGTGTTTAGGTAAAAAGAAAATCATGTCCCATTCAGAACACAAGCAATTCAAAAGATATATACATATTTCTTTACTCAAGCCGAGTTGGTGGACCTGGCTCCCCAGTGGGCATGTCTATGACCTTGCAGTGAATGACAGTGGTAGTGTACATGGCATTGAGATCCTATAAAATTATAAGGGCTATGTCATAAACGCTCAAAGTTACAGAATGGGAGGAAAATGGCAGCCTTTGTGGTCAGGGAGAAAACCGGAGTGAATTGCAGTACAGCAGCCTGGCCTCAAATACTAGACGTAACATAGTAAATGTAAATCTGTGACACTCAAATGAGTATGATATGTTATGTTGTACATAAGAAATAAGGATATTTAAGCCAAAAACAAAATGAGGGAGGTTGATTGGGGAAGTCCCAAAGGTTGCGTGTTCGAATCACATCATTGACAATTTTATAATTTTTAGCTAATTAGCAACTTTGCAACTACTTAGAACTCTTTAGCTACTTTGCAACAACTTAGCATGTAAAACAACCCTTCCCCTAACCATAACCCCTAACCCCTAGCCTTGCTAACGTTAGTCACCTAGCTGACGTTAGCCACAAATAAGTGGAATTCGGAAACATATCATATGTATTGCAAATTCATAACATATTTTATAGACTGCTTTAAAAAAATATATATATATATTTTTGATGTAAATGGCATGTTACAGAAGGGTCCTGACATTTTTGGGGTAATTTTACTTGTTTTTGAAAAACTTACCCCAACCAGAGATTCACTTCCTCATCATCGTTTTGCAGTACTGGGGCTCTGAAAAAACATGAACAAATGCTCTCAATACAGCGATGCTGGTATGTTGTACACATGAAATTGTGTCATTCCAAATGTATCCGCAACATTTTATTCCATTTTGTGCGAATCAAGCTGTTTCCCCTATACAGCTGTTCCATTCTCTGTGTAGCCTGCTGCTAGAATGGACAGAGAGGTATCCCTCGAGTTGCAACAAAATGTAATATAACGTTGTGGATAAAGTTCAGAATGATACAATTCTACCCCACCTGCCCTGAATGACGGGTCGCCACTGTAGCTAACAAACATACTGTGCAGATAATGTTCAAATTCATTGTTTTACACAATATTTTATCATAGCACTGGCTGACCACTGGCTTACCAACTCCCTTACCAAAATGGCTGACCTTTTATACTGTCATATGAAGGTTCATGTCAATTCTAGTATTCTGATTCCTAATTATATGGTACATAGTACAAGTAGCTGTACTCACCGCTCCAGGGACTTGTTCTTAATAAGCCAGTTGCTCATGTCCTCCATGGTGGTGTGGTGAGGGACATGACTCTGGAGTCCTTGTCTCTGGAGCACCAAAAACTGCTTCATCAGCTTCTTCTGCAAGACAAATCATGTTGTCAAAAAGACAACCTAGGGTTTGCTTTAGCCGGTCTGAATTGACAGGTGGGCAGGGTTTGTACTAGGGATGTGCCAGTAGCATACCACCATGCATCCCACTGCTGGCTTGCATCTGAAGCTAAGCAGGGTTGGTCCTGGATGGGAGACCAGATGCTGCTGGAAGTGGTGTTTGAGGGCCAGTAGAAGGGACTTTTTCCTCTGGTCTAAAAAACAATATCCCAATTCCCCAGTGTAGTGATTGGGGACATTACCCTGTGTAGGGTGCCGGATTTCTGGTCACTAAAGATCCCATGGCACTTATTGTAAGAGTAGGGGTATGAACTACAGTGTCATGACTGACCCTCATACCATCATGGCCACCTAATCATCCCCAGCTTCCAATTGGCACATTCATCCCCTTCCTCTCCCCTGTAACTACTCCCCAGGTCATTGCTGTAAATGAGAATGTATTCTCAATCAACTTGCCTAGTAAAATACATGTGCATCTTTCCCTTTCAAGGTGATTTGATATGTAGTGTGTCTTGATGCAGGAATCAGTAAGTTTTAGTTATAAGCAATTTGATAAGAAAAACAAATCGATGCACTGACATTTGTTGAAAAAACACATACATTTTCCTTTCAAAATAAAATTGTGCTGTTGGTGATGGAGCTCACTGAGCTGGACCTCACTGAGCTGGATCTGTCTGAGCTGACTTCTATGTGTGTGTGTGTGTGTGTGTGTGTGTGTGTGTGTGTGTGTGTGTGTGTGTGTGTGTGTGTGTGTGTGTGTGTGTGTGTGTGTGTGTGTGTGTGTGTGTGTGTGTGTGTGTGTGTGTGTGTGTGTGTGTAAATTATGTACAGTGGGAATCATAAGTATTCATCCCCCTTGTGGATGTTTTCAAATATTCTTGTATTAGAAAGTGGGATTTTTTGTCAATGATCTACACAAAATACTCCATCATGTAAAAGTGAGAAGAAACATTTACAAATCAATAAAAATGAAATAACTAAAATATAGTCATTGCATAAGTATTCACCCCCTTGTTTAGGCAAGACTAAATTAGTTCAGGAGTAAAATGTGGCTTAACAAATCACATAAATTACATGGACGGTGTGAAAAAATAGGGCATGACCTTGGAACTAAAGTTCTATCTGACATTTTGGTCAAAAATGAGTTACTCACATAGAGATTCCCTTTAGGTGGTCCTTTTCATGTGAGATATGTCTGATTTTTCTTGAACTCCATTTACAATGAAAGAAACATGTATAATCTGAAAGTTCTGTCGGAGCAAAAATCTTTTAACTTGGTGCTATTAGGTTCTGTCTGCAATCCAATTACACAATACTGTGTTGTCAGTAAAAATTATTGTCTGTAAGGTGATATACAGCGCATTTGGAAAGTATTTAGACCCCTTGACTTTTTTCACTTGTTGTTACATTACAGCCTTATTCTAAAATTGATTAAATTACATATTTTCCTCATCAATCTACACACGATACCCCATAATGACAAAGCAAAAACAGGTTTTCAGACAAGTTTGCAAATGTATTAAAGGTAAAAAACAGTAATACCTTATTTACATAAGTATTCAGACTCAAAATTGAGCTCAGGTGCATCCTGTTTCCATTGATCATCCTTGAGATGAGTCCATCTGTTATAAATTCAAATTATTGTAAATGATTTAGAAAGGTCCCACAGTTGACAGTTCATGTCAGAGCAAAAACCAAGCCATGAGGTGGAAGGAATTATCCATAGAGCTCTGAGACAGGATTGCGTTGAGCATTGAAGGTCTCCAAGAAGACAGTGGCCTCCATCATTCTTAAATGGAAGAATTGTGGAACTACCAAGACTATTTCTAGAGCTGGCCACCCAACCAAACTGAGCAATCGGGGGAGAAGGGCCTTGGTCAGGGAGGTGACCAAGAACCCGATGGTCAATATGAAGGAACTCCAGAGTTCCTCTGTGGAGATGGGAAAACCTTCCAGAAGGACAACCATCTTTGCAGCACTCCACCAATCAGGCCTTTATGGTAGTGGCTAGATGGAAGCCACTCCTCAGTAAAAGGCACATGACAGCCCGCTTGGATTTTTCCAAAAGGCACCAAAAGGTTTCTCTGATCATGACAAACAAGATTCTCTGGTCTGATGACACCAAGAAAGAACTCTTCGGCCTGAATGTCAAGCGTCACATCTGGAGGAAACCTGTCACCATTCCTGATGCATGGTGGTGGCAGCATCACACTGTGGGGATGTTTTTCAGTGTCAGGGGCTGGGAGACTAGTCAGGTTTGAGGGAAAGATGAATGGAGCAAAGAACAGAGAGATCCTTGATGAAAACCTGCTCCAGAGCGCTCAGGACCTCAGATTGTGGCGAAGGTTCACCTTCCAACAGGACAACCACCCTAAGCACACAGCCAAGACAACACAGGAGTGGCTTTGGGACAAGTCTCTGAATGTTCTTGAGTGGCCCAGCCAGAGCCCGGACTTGAACCTGACCGAACATCTCTAGAGAGATCTGAAAAAAGCTGTGCAGCGACGCTCCCCATCCAACCTGTCAGAGCTTGAGAAGATCTGCAGAGAAGAATGGGTGAAACTCCCCAGATACAAGTGTGCCAAGCTTGTAGCGTAAAAGCCAATAAGTCTCAATGCTGTAATCTCTGCCAAAGGTGCTTCAACAAAGCACAGAGTAAAGCGTCTGAATACTTACGTAAATGTGATCTTTCTGTTTTATATTTTTATACATTTGCAAAAATGTCTAAAACCTGTTTTTAATTTGTCGTTATGGGGTATTGTGTGTAGATTGAAGAGGGGATTTGTTTTTACATCCATTTTTGAATAAGGCTGTAACGTAACAAAATGTGGAATAAGTCAATGGGTCTGAATACTTTCCAAATGCACTGTATTTATTAAGTCATGAAGAGGAAGACATCAATAAACAATTCTGAGATCTGGGACTTGAATAATACCCATTATCTCAAAACCTTACATTTTGTATTTACTTTTTCAGAAGAATGGCCATAACGTAGCCACCCCCCACCTCTAAAACAACAGATTTACAAATGGCTTAGGATTTTGATACTCAGCACTTTATAGGTACCTTTAAGGTGAGGACCTTGCTGGGTTATGAAAGAAGAATGAACTACAAAACTGTTCTGAGATCTGCGAAGTGAACACTTTGATGCTCAATATCTCAGATCTATGCTTTGTACATATAGAAACGTATAGTCCCAAGGTCTGAAGGGGATGACATGATTTTTTAATGACTACCCTTTCTTCTGTCCCCTGTACATACAACATCTGTAAGGTCCCTCAGTCAAGTATAGAATTTCAAGCACAGATTCAACTACAAAGACAAGGGAGGTTTTCAAAAGCCTCGTAAAGAAGGGCAGTGCTTGGTAGATGGGTAACAATAACAATTAGACATTGAATATCTCTTTAAGCACGGTCAAGTTAATAATTATGTCGTCCTATTTGACCTAAATGCAGCCCATGTTTGGTGCAAATCCAACACTTCACATCACGAAGTAACTGCCTCCTTATTTTCAAGCATCGTGGTGGCTGCATCATTATATGGGTAGGCTTGACATCGACAAAGACTGGGGAGTTTATCAGGATAAAAAGAAATGGGACGGATTTCAGCACAGGAAAAATCCTAGAGGAAAACCTGCTTTGCACCAGACACTGGGAGATGAATTCACCTTTCAGCAGGACAATAACCTAAAACACAAGGCCAAATCTACACTGGAGTTGCTTACCAAGAAGACAGTAAATGTTCCAGAGTGGCAAAGTTACAGTTTTGACTTAAATCTGTTTGAAAATCAATGGCAAGACTTGAAAATGGCTGTCTAGCCATGATCCCTATCACCTCCTAGACAGACCTTAAAGAATTAAAACAGAAATAATAATGTGCAAATATTGCACAGTCCAGGCTTGCAAAGCTCTTCAAATCAAACATTTTATTTGTCACATTCTCCGAATACAACAGGTGTAGTAGACCTTACAGTGAAATGCTTACTTACAAGCCCTTAACCAACAATGCAGTTTTATGAAAAAAAAGTGTTAAAAAAGTATTTACTAAAATTAACTGAAGTAAAAAATAAATAGATAACAACTAAAAATATCGAATAACTAAGGAGCAACAATAACATAACAGTATCAGGCTATATACAGGGGGTACCAGTACAGAGTCTATGTGCTGAAAATCTATGAATGGAGCAAATATCAAAGATATTACTCCTGTCATTGAAAAGTGAAAGACTAAAGTTACATACATGGGATGCTTTAGTGAATTTCAGAATGTCTGGAATAGAAAAGGCAGAAATAAAACAATTCAATAAACAGAGTCAATGTGTGTTAGTTGAGGTAATTGAGGTAATATGTACGTGTAGGTAGAGGTAAAGTGACTATGCATGGATAATAAACGAGTAGCAGCAGTGAGAGTAGCGGCAGTGTAAAAATGGGTGGGTGGGTGGGGACAATGCAAATAGTCCGGGTAGCATCTTGATTTTGCTATTCAGGAGTCTTATGGTTTGTGGGTAGTAGCTGTTAAGTAGCCTACAGTGCCAGTCACAAGTTTGGACACACCTACTCATTCCAGTTTTTCCTTTATTATTTACTACTTTCTGTAGAATAATATTGAAGACATCAAAACTGAAATAACTCATATGGAATCAGTGGTGAAAAGTACTTAAGTTAAAATACTTTAAGTAGTTTTTGGGGGAATCTGTACATTACTATTTATGTTTTTGACTACTTTTACTTCACTACATTCCTAAAGGCCTGGTCTGGCCTGGTTTAGATCTTATCTGTCGGAAAGATATCAGTTTGTCTCTGTGAATGGTTTGACCCATGTCAGAGACGCAAACTCGGTCTCAACCTTTAAGTCTTTACTGAAGACTCATCTCTTCAGTGGGTCATATGATTGAGTGTAGTCTGGCCCAGGAGTGGGAAGGTGAACGGAAAGGCTCTGGAGCAACGAACCGCCCTTGCTGTCTCTGCCTGGCCGGTTCCCCTCTTTCCACTGGGATTCTCTGCCTCTAACCCTATTACAGGGGCTGAGTCACTGGCTTACTGGGGCTCTCTCATGCCGTCCCTGGAAGGGGTCCGTCACCTGAGTGTGTTGATTCACCGATGTGGTCATCCTGTCTGGGTTGGCGCCCCTCCTTGGGTTGTGCCATGGCGGAGATCTTTGTGGGCTATACTCAGCCTTGTCTCAGGATGGTAAGTTGGTGGTTGAAGATATCCCTCTAGTGGTGTGGGAGCTGTGCTTTGGCAAAGTGGGTGGGGTTATATCCTTCCTGTTTGGCCCTGTCCGGGGGTGTCTTCGGATGGGGCCACAGTGTCTCCTGACCCCTCCTGTCTCAGCCTCCAGTATTTATGCTGCAGTAGTTTATGTGTCGGGGGGCTAGGGGCAGTTTGTTATATCTGGAGTACTTCTCCTGTCCTATTCAGTGTCCTGTGTGAATCTAAGTGTGCGTTCTCTAATTCTCTCCTTCTCTCTTTCTTTCTCTCTCTCTGAGGACCTGAGCCCTAGGACCATGCCCCAGGACTACCTGACATGATGACTCCTTGCTGTCCCCAGTCCACCTGGCCGTGCTGCTGCTCCAGTTTCAACTGTTCTGCCTTATTATTATTCGACCATACTGGTCATTTATGAACATTTGAACATCTTGGCCATGTTCTGTTATAATCTCCACCCGGCACAGCCAGAAGAGGACTGGCCACCCCACATATGCTCTCTCTAATTCTCTCTTTCTTTCTCTCTCTCGGAGGACCTGAGCCCTAGGACCATGCCCCAGGACTACCTGACATGATGACTCCTTGCTGTCCCCAGTCCACCTGACCGTGCTGCTGCTCCAGTTTCAACTGTTCTGCCTTATTATTATTCGACCATGCTGGTCATTTATGAACATTTGAACATCTTGGCCATGTTCTGTTATAATCTCCATCCGGCACAGCCAGAAGAGGACTGGCCACCCCACATAGCCTTGTTCCTCTCTAGGTTTCTTCCTAGGTTTTGGCCTTTCTAGGGAGTTTTTCCTAGCCACCGTGCTTCTACACCTGCATTGCTTGCTGTTTGGGGTTTTAGGCTGGGTTTCTGTACAGCACTTTGAGATATCAGCTGATGTACGAAGGGCTATATAAATACATTTGATTGGATTTGATTTGATTTAAAGAAAATTATGTATGTTTTACTCCATCCTTTTTCCCTGACACCCAAAAGTTCTAGTTACAAATGGAATGCTTACCAGTGCAGGAGAAATGTCCAATTCACACACTTATCAAGATAATGTCCCTGTTCATTCCTACTGCCTCTGATCTGGTGGACTCACTGAACATAAATGCTTCCTTTCTAAATGATGTCTGAGTGTTGGAGTGTGCCCATGGCTGTGAAAAAAAGTTGTAAAAAAGGAGTCTGGTTTGCCAAATATAAGGAATTCGATGTATAACATTTACTTTTACTTTGTACTTTTACTCAAGTATGACAATTGAATACTTTTTCCACCACTGTACTTAAGTACATTTCAAATTTGATACTTTTAGACTTCTACTCAAGTAGTATTTTACTGGGTTACTTTCACTTTTACTTGAGTCATTTTATATTAAGGTATCTTTATCTGTACTCAAGCATGACAATTGAATACTTTTTCCTCCTCTGTATGGAATCATGTAGTAACCAAAAAGGTGTTAAACAAATCAAAACATATTTTATATTGAGATTTTAAAGCCACCCTTTTTGCCTTGATGACAGCTTGGCATACTCTTGGCATTCTCTCATCCAGCTTCCTGAGGTAGTCACCTGGAATGCATTTCAATTAACAGGTGTGCCATGTTAAAAGTGCATTTGTGGAATTTCTTTCCTTTTTAATGTGTTTGAGCCAATCAGGTGACATTGTCTGTAATTTATTTAGAATTCAGGGCACACTTAACCCGCATGGCTACCACAGCATTTTACAGCGATACCATTTGGTTTGCGCTTAGTGGGACTATCATTTGACAATGACCCAAAACACACCTCCAAGCTGTGTAAGGGCATTTTGACCAAGGAGAGTGATGGAGTGCTGCATCAGATGACCTGGCCTTCACAATTACCCGACCTCAACCCAATTGAGATGGTTTGGGATGAGTTGGACCGCAGAGTGAAGGAAAAGCCAACAAGTGCTCAGCATATGTGGGAACTCTTTCAAGACTGTTGGAAAATCGGATTGAGAAAATGCCAAGAGTGTGCACAGCTGTCATCAAGGCAAAGGGTCCCTACTTTGAAGAATCTCAAATAAAAAATATGTTTTGATTTGTTTAATAATTGTTTGGTTACTAGATGATCCCATATGTGTAATTTCATTGTTTTGATGTCTTCACTGTTATTATACAATGTAGAAAATAGTACAAATAAAGAAAAACCCTGGAATGAGTAGGTGTGTCCAAACTTTTGACTGGTACTGTATATACAGGCTATATATACAGTATATACTGTAAATATCTGAAACAGGATGCAATTTGAATGGAATGGATGGAGAGAGACTGCTTGTTCGTGCTCTGATTTAAAGCAACGATATTAGAGTGATAGGCCGTTTTAAAACTCTGCAGCTGCAATTAAAAAATATATGTTTCCAATTAAAAAATATAGTGATCCCAGAAAGCCAGATGGAGATGTGTAAATTAGACTTGCATTCAGTCCTTATGTTACCCTAACCTTCTGGCCCACAGCCCTGTGTGCTATCAAAATTCCCATGTTGCCATGTTCCCATGTTACAATTTATAAACCTAAATCTAGAGCTCTTGTCTGTCCAAGAAGTTAGGGTAAACGGTAGTCATGTTATCTGTTATCCACTTTGTTTTTGTTAATATTTTGGGTATATGGGAGGGTCACTATATTTTAAACTAGGGTTTTAGGTCAAATATATTTTGCTGAAGGGAGGGCCATCCATTTTAATTTCAGAATGGTTCGATTTTCTCCATGTAAGTCTTATCATAAATAACGTTCACTCACTACAACATTCACATTTACTCCACTGTAACATACACTTTCGATATGGTGTAAGTGTTTTCTGAAATGAAGATGATTTAATTTTACCTGCTCATTGTAGTAGTTCCTGTCCCAGCACCGCTCTACAGTCTGACGGTATTCAGCACTCGGACGGAACATCTTGAGAACAGAAAAACATACCACGACTTTCTACAAGGACATAATTGAACTATTAAAACTCAAATAAGATATGTCATAGGATTTACCTGTGCAGATGTAGAAAGGGAACGCGGGATTTTATTGCTAAAATCCATGAATTATTTGAGGAAATGATAGATGGACTTTTGACAATAACTCAAAATAAAGATGAGTAATCGTAGCTAATTCGCAAATGTGTTCGTGCTTGGGTTGGCAAACTAATGTTTTTAGCTAACATTCTGACATTCTGGAGAAATCAAAAATTCCATCTCCATAGAAATTGATTGTGAACATACTGTTATGGATTGTGCGTATTGTTGCGTAGGCTACATGTTCGATAATAGGTGATGCGCTGCGCTCTCGTTCCTCACTCGTAAAAGCTCATGCAAAAATGCATGATGTCGATGATCAAATAACGAAAACAGCAACATAGGAATAATTGTCAGCAAAATGATTTGTTTGATTTGATTGACTCCTGTGTAATTAAATATACAAACATGTATTTATTACCAAAACATCAATGACAATGGCAATGGTTAGCCTATAAATACAGTCTACATTTATTTACACTTGCATATAGCCTACATCTACAATCTATTTGGAAATAACAATAATGTATATGATTGTTACAGTAATTTAATACACTGATGCACCAAACCACAACAGTGTTTTGTGAAATAGGCCTCCATGTATTTCAGGAGAATGTTGCCAATTATATTTTAGCAGATTTTCGACTATGGCTCAAAATCTGTGTATTGAGCTCAAGTGACACAAGGGACATTTTCGTTCATTATATCCCCTTCAAAGTATAAACATATCAAAGGAATTTCTGTAGCAAACTGGGGCCATTTTCTCAGCTGAGCTGCTTCAGCTCTTCTTGCCAGGTGATTTAACAGTCCTATTGTGAAGACAGAGATGACCACAGAGCACTGATATATGCTACATAGCTGTAGAGAACAGTCTTTAGCATACACCAGAGAGGCTAGGAGTTATTGTGGAGGACAGAGCAGCACATGTTATAAAGCTGAGCCATATGGCTACTTTGTGACCTTTTTATACCTCACAAGGAAAAAGGAACTGGCCAGACATCAACAGAAAGTGCATTGTAAACTTGAAACCCACCTCAGTGCAAGCCAGGCACAGTGTGTTTGTGTGTGTGTGTGTGTGTGTGTGTGTCAAAGAGTAGAAGTGGGAGGGGGGGGGGGGGGCCCTACTAGTTCCCTGCTGCAAAGTAAACTGTAAAGCTTTCTTTGGTTTCCCTAATCTATCTAGTCCAACAGGGACCCCTGTTTATTACCCATAGAGATTTTGCAATCAAAGAAAGAGAGATTATTGGATATGGCCCTATCTTTCTGACTACTAGTTTAATAGCATATACATAAAGACCATTGTTCTTTGTACTGTGGTCTTGCTTGTCAATACTGTACTGTGGTCATGCTTGTCAATACTGTACTGTGGTCTTGCTTGTCAATACTGTACTGTGGTCGTGCTTGTTATATACTTATATATATATATATATATTTGTTTTATAGTACATGATAATGACTAAGAATATATATACAAAGGCACAAGGTCATCCGAATTACTGTAACATACATGACTCCAGATATTAGACAAGACTGCCATCTGCTGGAAAACGGAACAAATACAGTTATTAAACTAGGAAACTCAGGCTAACAGACGTTCAATACATGTTGATGCATAAATAATATGTCATTTACAGTTTTTTACAATCGCTAGGACCCATTTCTCAATACTTAGGTCATTCTTTCAAAACTCTTCACACAGTGAGCATAACTAACTTTCAGCTTGGCACAAGCAGTTAATTTCACGTTCAAAATGCCCTAAAACTACCAAAACACTACATACATGTCTCATGTGATTCCAAAATACAATAATTTGTATATACACCATCTACCGATACAGATACAGCAGCAATGCTAGTAAACCCTGTCATATGCATTTGGCCACAGGTTCTCAACCACGTCACATCTTATGTCATCTTGGGCAATACACCTAGGAAATAATATTTTTTCATGCCTGGTCCATCCCTGGCAATCTTCTGCAGATATGTCCAGGCATCCAGCCTTCATTGCGTCCAGGAGGGACAATTGATCATGTGGATGGTGGTCATAAACCTTCCACCTCCATAAGGAAAATAATTCCTCTATGGGGTTGAGGAACGGAGAGTAAGGAAGGAGGAAAAATGACATCATCCTGGGATGGGCTGCAAACCACTCTGTGACTGCAGGAGTGGTGAAACGCCACATTGTCCCATACAATTACAAACGTTTTCACCTCACTGCGAACCTCTCCTCACCTGGCACAACCCTTCCATAGAGGTCATCCAGGAATGAAATGAGACGCTCTGTGTTGTATGTCCCAATTAGAGGTTTGTGTAACAGCCATCCATCAGAGGATATTGCTGCACACATTGTGATATTGGCACCCCTTTGGCCCGGGACATCCACTGAGGCTCTTTTCCCAATCACATTCCTTCCTCGCCACCGTGTTTTGGCCAAGTTGAAACCAGCCTCATCCACAAAGATGAATACTCTCTCTGACATTATACCTTAAAACATGCCATTGTGTGCCTCTGCCCTGTTTGGTTTAGTTCAAAACCAGTTCTATATTTTATAGTCATCTTACCTTATTGGTTCCTGAGTTGCTTGACTCGTTCAGAGTTCCTCTGAAAGGGGACAGTGCGCAACTGCTTCATCCTGACTTGATGTTATTTCAGGACTCTAGAAATAGTTGTCATGCTTACATTGTCTGCCAACACTCTGTCCCGAATCTCTGTGAGTTTTTTGCCATTGCTTCTGGTGACCATATCAATGATTGCAGTTTCCTGCACAGCAGTGAAAATCCTACCTCTCCCGCCTGTAGGAGGTAACCGTTTTTCATGCCTGGTCCATCCCTGGCAATCTTCTGCAGATATGTCCAGGCATCCAGCCTTCATTGCGTCCAGGAGGGACAATTGATCATGTGGATGGTGGTCATAAACCTTCCACCTCCATAAGGAAAATAATTCCTCTATGGGGTTGAGGAACGGAGAGTAAGGAAGGAGGAAAAATGACATCATCCTGGGATGGGCTGCAAACCACTCTGTGACTGCAGGAGTGGTAAAACAATTACAAGTAGGTTTGGAGGCTTTGCTCAATACACTTCTGTAATGTGCAGTTCAGTCAGATGCCCTTGCAGAATGCACATCTTACCTGTTGTTTTGCCGGAAATTTCTCAGAATAGATGCCACTGTTGAGTGTTGCAGATTTGGCTGCACTCTCAGACCAGCCTCTCTCATTGATAGATCATAATATATTACATGATCAATTATAGTAGCCCTAATCTCATCTGAGACTACAGCTCTTGATCTTCCTCTCGGTCTTCTTCCACCACTCATATGTACTCCTCTCCATCTCCCAGCCACTCTTCTTCCTCTGTCAGCCACTTCTCTATCTCTGGCTGGGTCCATGTTTACATTACAGTACAGCATTATTCCTAAAATGTCCCCTTTTGTATAGATGGTAATGAAATTGAAAGACTAACACCTGGGTGGGTGTTCATCTACAATGGGAATCAGCTGTGGTTGGTGTAATTGTTTTGATAGAATTTCATTTTATAGATTTGGAAAATATTTCAATTCGCTATTACTGTAGAAATGTAGCAAATGTATGTCTTATTCAATTTTGGGTAATTTTAGGTTTTGATTTTAAGTTTAACAGTTTTGAAAAGTGTATGTAAACATGTGCAAATTGGCCTGTAGGTACATAGAGTTTTGGTGGTGGTTGTGTCTGAGTGAGAAAAGAGTTTATGAAAATTGAAAGATGTAGTCATTGAATGCATTTTGTGCCAAAGCAATGAAAAATGATCCATAGTTTAGCCCACATAGACTGCTGTTATGCTCACTGTGTGAAGAGTTTTGAAAAAGTGACCTAAGTATTGAGAAATGGGTCCGAGCGATTGTAAAAAAACTCTAAGTTTGTGATGAAATGTGAATTGAAACTGTAAATAGTTACAAAAAAATAACAATACAAATTGATTGCTACTGTAAATAGTAAAAATAGTCATTGAATGAAGACATAATAAAATATTTAATGAGGAAAAAGTATAGAGAAATATTTAACATGCGAAACTCATGTTAAACAACATCTGGTGTGTGTGTGCGTGCGTGTGTGCGTGTGTGTGTGTGTGCATGCGTATATGTGTGTGTGCGCGCCCGTGTGTTTGTGTGTGAGCTGAAGTCATCCTCTGAAAAGCTGGTTAGGTTCACACCATCAAATCATCTTCGTATATGCAGCAGAAAAGTCGACGGAAGAATCTCATGACTCTGCTTTTCTTTGGTTTAATGACCACAACATCTTCTGGAAATGAGAAGGAGAAGATCAATCACAAAAAAAAAACTTAAATTAGTTACAAATTAGTTAGTTATAAAACTGTCATGTTAAAATAAAACAATAGCTAATACCTTATATTACAGAGGGAAATGAAAACCTGTCAAAGTGATCTGTGTTAATGTAACTCACCTGACTGGAGGTCAACTGGTTCATCCGTAACCTTAAGGTGGACTGGATTAGTGGCCAGGGGTGTTGTGATGTTGTCCACCTTAGCTGGGGCATCAACCAGGGGTGTTGTGATGTTGTCCACCTTAACTGGGGCATCAACCAGGGGTGTTGTGATGTTGTCCACCTTAGCTGGGGCATCAACCATGGGTGTTGTGATGTTTTCCACCTTAACTGGGGCATCAACCAGGGGTGTTGTGATGTTGTCCACCTTAACTGGGGCATCAACCAGGGGTGTTGTGATGTTGTCCACCTTAACTGGGGCATCAACCAGGGGTGTTGTGGTGTTGTCTATCTTAACTGGGTTATCAACCAGGGGTGTTGTGATGTTGTCTATCTTAACTGGGGCATCAACCAGGGGTGTTGTGATGTTGTCTATCTTAACTGGGTTATCAACCAGGGGTGTTGTGATGTTGTCTATCTTAACTGGGTTATCAACCAGGGGTGTTGTGATGTTGTCTATCTTAACTGGGGCATCAACCAGGGGTGTTGTGATGTTTTCCACCTTAACTGGGGCATCAACCAGGGGTGTCGTGATGTTGTCTACCTTAACTGGGGCATCAACCAGGGGTGTTGTGATGTTGTCCAACTTAACTGGGGCATCAACCAGGGGTGTTGTGATGTTGTCTACCTTAACTGGGGCATCAACCAGGGGTGTTGGGATGTTGTCCACCTTAACTGCGGCATCAACCAGGGGTGTTGTGATGTTGTCCACCTTAACTGGGGCATCAACCAGGGGTGTTGTGATGTTGTCCACCTTAACTGGGGAGTCAACCAGGGGTGTTGTGATGTTGTCTATCTTAACTGGGGCATCAACCAGGGTTGTTGTTGTGTTGTCCAGCACTTTGTCACGGATAGTGGTCATGGGCTTTTTGATGTCTGGAAGTGACAGGGGTTGAAGCAACTCCAACACCTTGACAGGGTTAGGGACAAATTTGTCGGCGATTGCCAGGTTCATGTCCACAGACTGAAAGAAAAATATGAAATATTTAATATAGATATTATTTAACATAACATTTACAATATTGCAGATAAAAAAACAACAACAATTTTACCAATATTGACAACAATACATTTTTGGATCAGAGACAACTGAATGAGTGGACTTTAATAACCCTTGCTTACTCCATTGCTCCCTGAATCTTCAGCCTTGTCGACGTCTGCTGCTGAGAGGAACATCTTGGGGTACAATTTCTTTGCAAACAAGGTGGCCAACACTAAACATCTCTCCTCATCACATGTGAAGGCTTCAATCCCCAGGCACTGGGATGATGGGCACCTCTTCATGTACTCCCAGTCTAAGGTGTAAGCCCAGTACTGCTTACTGTCAGAGTCGGTACACTTCTCCAGCTCCTCATTAACGATGTTGCCGAATCTGTCAGTGATGCTTTGAAACAGCGTGCAGATATGATCGGCAATAGTGAGGAACTCTGACTCAAGGTCGTCTGATATAGGAGGGTGCCTCTCCAAGAATAGCAGGACCATTTGTTTCAGGATGATTTTCGTGCCAAAGCCCTGCATGGCATTAGCGGCGAAGCTTGGCGATGCGGTGCAGGATGTCAGGGGAAAGCCTGAGGGTGGAATGCAGGGTGCTGGGGAAAATCCTGGGGGTGGAATGCAGGGTGCTGGGGAAAAGCCTGGGGGTGGAATGCAGGGTGCCGGGACAAAGCCTGTTGGTGGCGGACAAAATTAAGATCAGTCTTACATAAAAACTAGAAGTGGCACTCTAGTGTCCTTTTCACCTCAGTTAACACCTGATGTACTTAACAAAAGTCACCTCTCAACAGGTGGTCTAGGTATGTCATGACATAGCACAAGTGTGGGGGTGGGCCATTTCTCTTTTGTTCTATATTGCTTCTTTATTGTTCCTCAAGAAAGGGGGGCAGCCGATGACATCACGGATCACCATCAGACCAACACCTTGAATAGCCTGCTCCTTGAAGTTGGCAGTTGTCTCTAAGAAACTGTATTTTGCTAAAAACGTATTATTTTCCCCTTGAGAGCAATAGTCGCCAACCTTTTCTGAGTCAAAATCACTTTCTGAGTCAAGATCAATTTCTGAGTTAAAATGCAAGTCCAGATCTACCGCTCAGATTTTTTTTAAACATGACTTTAAAAAAGGTTTACCTATGCAACATTAACTATTTCTAAACTGTTCTGTAGCAATGAGATTTGTTCCGTAGGCTGTAGGCCCAATACATTATGACTGCATATTGGCTATGCTTGGATTGGCCTGCCAATGTTCAAATCAAATCATATCAAATCAAATCAAATCAAAATTTATTTGTCACATACACATGGTTAGCAGATGTTAATGTGAGTGTAGCGAAATGCTTGTGCTTCTAGTTCGACAATGCAGTTGTTGATCTGTTGATCTTTTCACACCGTGTGTTTAAATAATATATTTATATATTTTTTTATATATGATAACACTGGTAATAAGATAATGTGTTGTATTATTTGGGAGGCAAAGCTGAGTGAGCATAATAATTCAATATAATTTTTTTACAGGACTGATGGTCAGGTTGGGGGGAGGGAGAAGCAGTGAGGCTGCCTCTCAACTGACTCCTCTGCACTCCAGCTGAGGGTGAAACTCAAGGCCCACTGCATTATTTCCACCTCATGCACCAATTCATTTGATTTGCTCTCTGCGCCTGCCGGGTACGCGTTCTACCTTCAGACACATGAAATGGTTCAAAATGGGAACACTATGCCTTCCCGGCGCTAGGGCTGCTGAATCAAGTGCACCTACCACCAACAGCGTAAAAGTAATACAAAAAATAGGAACGTAAAGCTTTATTGTTGGGTTTTTTACATACATGTTTGGTGATTGACTAGAAATGCCTTGGTGATCGACCAGTCGATTGCGATTGGCCGGTTGGTGACCACTGCTTTAGTGTGTGTACTTTACTGGATTTATACTTGGGATATCGCTTTTCAACAGGAAAAGTTCAACAATCTCTGGGGGACGTCTTTAACTTAATTACCAAACTGTCTAGTTATAAAACTTTAGCCAATAAGTTACATTACAGTGAAAAATGATCACCTGTCAAAGTGATTGTGACAGTGTAACTCACCTGACTGAAGGACAAGTGTTTCATCCAAAACCTCAAGGTTGACTGGATTAGTGGTCAGGGGTGTTGTGATGTCTACCACTTTGACAGGGTTAGCGGTCTCTAGGATTGCCAGGTTCAAGTCCACAGACTGAAAGCAACAAGGACACAATATTTACCAGAACATTTGCTGCATTTCATATCTACTTTTTCTCAACATTGACATTTATTTGTATTTTTATCAGAGATAATTTAATGAGTGGACATTCATAAAGATAAACACTTGAAATCATCGCTTACTCCATTGCTGCCTGAATCTTCAGCCTTGTCGACGTCTGCTGCTGAGGGGAGCATCTTGGGGCACATCTTCTTTGCAAACAATTTGGCCACCACTAAACATCTCTCCTCATCACATGTGAAGGCTTCAATCCCCAGGCACTGGGATGATGGGTACCTCTTTATATACTCCCAGTAGAAGGTGTAAGCCCAGTACTGCATACTGTCCGAGTCGGTACACTTCTCCAGCTCCTCATTAACGATGTTGCGGAATCTGGCAGTGATGCTTTGAAACAGCGTGCAGATACGATCAGTGATAGTCAGGAACTCTGACTCAAGGTCCTCTGACGCAGGAGGGAGCCTCTCCAAGAATAGAAGGACCATTTGTTTCAGGATGACTTTCCTGCCAAAGCCCTGCATTGCATTAGCGGCAAAGCTTGGCGACGAGGTGCAGGTTGCCAGGGCAAAGCCTGGGGGTGGAATGCAGAGTGCTGGGGAAAATTCTGTTGGTGGGGTGCAGGGTGCCGGGGAAAAGCCTGGTGGTGGGGTGCAGTGTGCCGTGGAAAAGCCTGTTGGTGGCGGACAAAGTGAAGATCAGTCTATTGTTGAGTTTTTTACATACATCTTTAGTGATTGACTAGGAATGCCTTGGAGATCGACCAGTCGATTGCGATTGGCCGGTTGGTGACCACTGCTTTAGTGTGTGTACTTTACTGGATTTATACTTGTGATATCTCTTTTCAACAGGAAAAGTTCAACAATCTCTGGAGGACGTCTTTAACTTAATTACCAAACTGTCTCGTTATAAACCTTGAGCCAGTAAGTTACATTACAGTGAAAAATGATCACCTGTCAAAGTGATTGTGACAGTGTAACTCACCTGACTGAAGGACAAGTGTTTCATCCAAAACCTCAAGGTTGACTGGATTAGTGGTCAGGGGTGTTGTGATGTCTACCACTTTGACAGGGTTAGCGGTCTCTGGGATCGCCAGGTTCAAGTCCACAGACTGAAAGCAACAAGGACACAATATTTAACAGAACATTTGCTACATTTCATATCTCCTTTTTCACAACATTGACATATATTTGTATGTTTATCAGAGATAATTTCATGAGCGGACTTTCATAAAGATAAACACTTGAAATTATCGCTTACTCCATTGCTCCCTGAATCTTCAGCCTCGTCGAAGTCTGCTGCTGAGGGGAGCATCTTGGGGCACATCTTCTTTGCAAACACTTTGGCCACCACTAAACATCTCTCCTCATCACATGTGAAGGCTTCAATCCCCAGACACTGGGATGATGGGTACCTCTTCATATACTCCCAGTAGAAGGTGTAAGCCCAGTACTTCTTACTGTCAGAGTCGGTACACTTCTCCAGCTCCTCATTAACGATGTTGCGGAATCTGGCAGTGATGCTTTGAAACAGCGTGCAGATACGATCGGTGATAGTCAGGAACTCTGACTCAAGGTCCTCTGACGAAGGAGGGAGCCTCTCCAAGAATAGCAGGACCATTTGTTTCAGGATGACTTTGGTGCCAAAGCCCTGCATGGCATTAGCGACAAAGCTTGGCGACGAGGTGTAGGTTGTCAGGGCAAAGCCTGGGGGTGGAGTGCAGGGTGTTGGGGCAAATTCAGGTGGCGGGGTGCAGTGTGCCGGGGAAAAGCCTGGTGGTGGCGGACAATGTGAAGATCAGTCTTACATAAAAACTTTAAGGCTTTATTGTTGGGTTTTTTACATACATGTTTGGTGATTGACTAGGAATGCCTTGGAGATCGACCAGTCGACTGCCATTTGCCAGTTGGTGACCACTGCTTTAGTGTGTGTACTTTACTGGATTTATACTTGGGATATCGCTTTTCAACAGGAAAAGTTCAACAATCTCTGGAGGACGTCTTTAACTTAATTACCAAACTGTCTAGTTATAAACCTTGAGCCAGTAAGTTACATTACAGTGAAAAATGATCACCTGTCAAAGTGATTGTGACAGTGTAACTCACCTGACTGAAGGACAAGTGTTTCATCCAAAACCTCAAGGTTGACTGGATTAGTGGTCAGGGGTGTTGTGATGTCTACCACTTTGACAGGGTTAGCGGTCTCTGGGATCGCCAGGTTCAAGTCCACAGACTGAAAGCAACAAGGACACAATATTTAACAGAACATTTGTTACATTTCATATCTCCTCTTTACCTCTTTATTTTTATCAGAGAAAATTGAATGAGTGGACTTTCATAAGGATAAACACTTGTGATCGTTGCTTACCCCACTGCTCCCTACTTCATCCACATTAAAGTCTTCCACTGAGAGGAGCATCTCTAGCTGGAGATTGTTCAGCAATATTCTGCCGATTATGTTGGCCACCACTAAAAATCTCTCCTCATCAAATGAGAAGGCTTCAATCCCCTGGGGTGATGGGTACATCTTCATGTACTCGCAGTAGAAAGTGTCAGCCCAGATGCTCTTACTATAAGAGTCGATACACTTCTCCAGCTCCTTGTTGACGATGTTGTTGGATCTGGCAGTGATGCTCTGAATTAGAGTGCAGATATGATCTGCGATAGTGAGTGGTGGGTGGCAAGAGGCCGGGGGAAAGCCTGGTGGTGGGGGGCATGACGCCGGGATAAAGGCTGATTGTGGGGGGCAGGATGCCTGGGCAAAGCCTGGTGGTGGGGGGCAGGATAGATGGGCAAACCCTGGTGGTGGGGGGCATGATAGAGGGGCAAGGCCTGGTGTTGGGGGGCATGATGCCTGGGAAAATCCTGGTGGTGGGGGGCAGGATAGAGGGGCAAAGCCTGGTGTTGGGGGGAAGGATAGAAGGGCAAAGCCTGGTGGTGGGGGGCATGATAGAGGGGCAAAGAATGGTGGTGGGGGGCATGATAGAGAGGCAAAGCCTGGTGGTGGGGGGCATGATAGAGGGGCAAAGCCTGGTGGTGGGGGACATGATGCCAGGGAAAAGCCTGCTGGGAGTGGGCATGATGCCGGGTCAAAGACTGGTGGTGGGATGCAGGATGCAGTGGCAAAGCCTGGGGGTAATATGCATGGTGCCGTGGCAAAGCCTGCAGGTGGAATACAGGGTGCTGAGTGTTTTACCACAACATTCCCTTGAAATTAGAAGGAGAAAATCCATCTCATACAAACACAACTTATTGCGAAACTGTCTATTTTCAAAACATTAGCTAATAAGTTATATTACAGTAAGACATGGACACCTATCAAAGTGATCCGTGTCAATTTAACTCACCTGACTGGAGGTCAACTGGAGTCGTGGTCATGGTTGTTGTGATGTTGTCCACTTTGACGGGGTTAGTGATTAGGGGTGCTGTGACAGACTGAAAGCAACAAGGACATCATATTTAACGTAATATTTGCGACATTGCAAATCTTCTTTTTACCAACAACAACAACAACAAAAATGTTTTGTATGAGTGGACCTTCATAAAGATAAACACTTGTAATCATTGCTTACCTCACTGCTCCCTGAAGCTAGTGTCCCTTCATCCACGTCCTTCAGCTTTACCAGCTCCTCGACCACATGGTGAACCATGTGCCTCGTTAGCATGGTGGCCCTGGCAGATGTTGCAAACTTTAGTACCAGCTCTGTGCCAGTATAGTGGTGAAGATGAGTATGGATGTTTGTCACCATCTCAAGGATCTGGTACCAGCCAATGTGCCAGTTGGCCTTGCCCCCTTTCTTTGTGACTTTGACCCCACACAGTGACAGCTGGTGGATTATGTCGTTTATGAGGGGCCAGTAATGAAGGTTGATGTCTTCCTCTAGGTGGCCTTCGAAGACTACATAAACTATCATACCAATGATGTTCCTCAGGAGCTCCGAGGAGATTACCAGCTGGTCAGGGCACTTTGGACGAACCTCGCTCGCCTTGGGCTCTGATAGCCAGCTGCGGATAGAGCTTAATGGAATGTAGTCAGCAGGAGCTTCAAACAGCCTCTGGACTTTGGTGCTCACAGCTTCAATGATGGTGCTGATCAAGGTGGAACTTTGGGTGAAAAGAGCTCTCCTAAGGTCCTCAGGGCTGTTTAGGCACTGGATCTTACGGTTGAGTGAGTGGACCATCCTGACACCAGTGGAACGGGAGTAGAAGACTTGAGCGACAGGAGGAGCCTTCAGAACTCTAGAGAGGTTCTCCACTACTGCCAGCACTATGGTGACACTCATGTCACTCAGGGCCATGGAGGACTGGTCACAGGGGCTCTCCATCTGGCAGGACCAGAGGGCCTGGAGCAGCCTGGACACGATGTCCACCACCACCTTAGAGGGACAGCACAGCTCGGAGTACGGCTGGAAGGCCAGGCTCTGGGAAATGCTCTTTAGAGCTCTTACAACTTCATCGCAGACCTCAGGGTTTCTAAAATATACAAGCAGGATAGAGAGAAGAGGAAACACTTTTATGCACTTTGAAACGCATCCTCTGTAAGAAATGTGCTACATACAGTAAATGAAGTTCGATTGATATCGGCCCCTGCACTCGTCATTTCATTTAGCATCAGTGGATGGATAGAATAATACATAGACCAAATAACTGTAACATAAAGAGTGAATGTGACTCACAGGTAGGAGAGATCAGCAGTAAAGTCAAGTGAGTTAATGGCCTGACTAAGGTCGGTGGCCAACTCAGTAAAAGCCTCATGTTCAACGTCCCTCATTCTGAGTTGAGTGTTCACCTCCCAGGTCTGTCACAGGAAACAGGGGGTGCCATTAATGCCCATAGCAGTGAGGGTAAAATATTGATATCAACATACCATGAGCCAATGCTAAATAAGGACATTGTTTATTAGAAAGGATAACTCACTAACTGTATATTATCTCCACTTAACTTATACTGTAGAGATCTTTCCAATCTCTTACCAGGTGACTTATGTCATTCCCTTCCTCTGCTTCCTTTCTGAACCTTAAAATCAAATACAGAGCAACTGAACATTCCTGCCTTTTTTATCCTTCCTCTACTTTCACATTGATTTCCCATTGAGCCTATGATGGTGATTCAGTGGCGTAGCCAGACATTTGTTGGTGGGTGGGCCTGCAGACATTTGGGTGGGCCAGAAACTTCCTGCTATTGTACACATTTTGCCATGAGGCTGAGAGAAAAAACATTTTTAAAGCTACAATATAGATATGTTGACTGATAAAGGCACTGAATTATGAGCTGAATTGTTTTCTAAATGAACAAATGAAATAGGCTGTGGCATGGTGCATATAGCCATAGAAGCATAGTGAAATATGCCTCAATGCAGTCATATTTGTGGCTTATTGGGAGTGTGGCTTTCAGTTAGTTATTTTTGGCAACCCATCCCGGGAGAGTGAATGTCATTCCAGAACATCTGTTCTGTTATATTTCATCACATTTGTGCACTGATAACTATAAATTCTATCTGATGGTGTTTAGGTAAAAAGAAAATCATGTCCCATTCAGAACACAAACAATTCAAAAAATATATACATATTTCTTTACTCAAGCCGAGTTGGTGGACCTGGCTCCCCAGTGGGCATGTCTATGCCCTTGCAGTGAATGACAGTGGTAGTGTACATGGCATTGAGATCCTATAAAATTATATGGGCTATGCCATAAACGCTCAAAGTTACAGAATGGGAGGAAAATGGCTGCCTTTGTTGTCAGGGAGAAAACCGGAGTGAATTGCAGTACAGCAGCCTGGCCTCAAATACTAGACGTAATATAGTAAATGTAAATCTGTGACACTCAAATGAGTATGATATGTTACGTTGTACATAAGAAATAAGGATATTTAAGCCAAAAACAAAATGAGGGAGGTTGATTGGGGAAGTCCCAAAGGTTGCGTGTTCGTATCACATCATTGACAATTTTATAATTTTTTGCTAATTAGCAACTTTGCAACTACTTAGCATGTAAAACAACCCTTCCCATAACCATAACCCCTAACCCCTAGCCTTGCTAACGTTAGTCACCTAGCTGACGTTAGCCACAAATAAGTGGAATTCGGAAACATATCATATGTATTGCAAATTCATAACATATTGTATAGACTGCTTAAAAAAAAAAAAAATCTATTTTTGATGTAAATGGCATGTTACAGAAGGGTCCTGACATTTTTGGGGTAATTTTACTTGTTTTTGAAAAACTTACCCCAACCAGCGATTCACTTCCTCATCGTTTTGCAGTACTGGGGCTCTAAAAAAACATGAACAAATGCTCTCAATATAGCGATGCTGGTCTTTAGATGTTGTACACATGAAATTGTGTCATTCCAAATGTATCCGCAACATTTTATTCCATTTTGTGCGAATCAAGCTGTTTCCCCTATACAGCTGTTCCATTCTCTGTGTAGCCTGCTGCTAGAATGGACAGAGAGGTATCCCTCGAGTTGCAACAAAATGTAATATAACGTTGTGGATAAAGTTCAGAATGATACAATTCTACCCCACCTGCCCTGAATGACGGGTCGCCACTGTAGCTAACAAACATACTGTGCAGATAATGTTCAAATTCATTGTTTTACACAATATTTTATCATAGCACTGGCTGACCACTGGCTTACCAACTCCCTTACCAAAATGGCTGACCTTTTATACTGTCATATGAAGGTTCATGTCAATTCTAGTATTCTGATTCCTAATTATATGGTACATAGTACAAGTAGCTGTACTCACCGCTCCAGGGACTTGTTCTTAATAAGCCAGTTGCTCATGTCCTCCACGGTGGTGTGGTGAGGGACATGACTCTGGAGGCCTTGTCTCTGGAGCACCAAAAACTGCTTCATCAGCTTCTTCTGCAAGACAAATCATGTTGTCAAAAAGACAACCTAGGGTTTGCTTTAGCCGGTCTGAATTGACAGGTGGGCAGGGTTTGTACTAGGGATGTGCCAGCAGCATACCACCATGCATCCCACTGCATCTGAAGCTAAGCAGGGTTGGTCCTGGATGGGAGACCAGATGCTGCTGGAAGTGGTGTTTGAGGGCCAGTAGAAGGGACTTTTTCCTCTGGTCTAAAAAACAATATCCCAATTCCCCAGTGTAGTGATTGGGGACATTACCCTGTGTAGGGTGCTGGATTTCTGGTCACTAAAGATCCCATGGCACTTATTGTAAGAGTAGGGGTATGAACTACAGTGTCATGACTGGCCCTCATACCATCATGGCCACCTAATCATCCCCAGCTTCCAATTGGCACATTCATCCCCTTCCTCTCCCCTGTAACTATTCCCCAGGTCATTGCTGTAAATGAGAATGTATTCTCAGTCAACTTGCCTAGTAAAATACATGTGCATCTTTCCCTTTCAAGATGATTTGATATGTAGTGTGTCTTGATGCAGGAATCAGTAAGTTTTAGTTATAAGCGATTTGATAAGAAAAACAAATCGATGCACTGACATTTGTTGAAAAAACACATACATTTTCCTTTCTAAATAAAATTGTGCTGTTGTTGATGGAGCTCATGAGCTGAACCTCACTGAGCTGGATCTGTCTGAGCTGACTTCTATGTGTGTGTGTGTGTGTGTGTGTGTGTGTGTGTGTGTGTGTGTGTGTGTGTGTGTGTGTGTGTGTGTGTGTGTGTGTGTGTGTGTGTGTGTGTGTGTGTGTGTGTGTGTGTGTGTGTGTGTGTGTGTGTAAATTATGTACAGTGGGAATCATAAGTATTCATCCCCCTTGTGGATGTTTTCAAATGTTCTTGTATTACAAAGTGGGATTTTTTGTCAATGATCTACACAAAATACTCAATCATGTAAAAGTGAGAAGAAACATTTACAAATGAATAAAAATTAAATAACTAAAATATAGTCGTTGCATAAGTATTCACTCCCTTGTTTAGGCAAGACTAAATTAGTTCAGGAGTAAAATGTGGCTTAACAAATCACATAAATTACATGGACGGTGTGAAAAAATAGGGCAAGACCTTGGAAATAAAGTTCTATCTGACATTTTGGTCAAAAATGAGTTACTCACATAGAGATTCCCTTTAGGTGGTCTTTCATGTGAGATATGTCCGGTTTTTCTTGAACTCCATTTCCATTGAAAGACAAATGTATAATCTGAAAGTTCTGTCTGAGCAAACATCTTTTAACTTGGTGCTATTAGGTTCTGTCTGCAATCCAATTATACAATACTGGGTTGTCAGTAAAAAATAATTGCCTGTAAGGTGATATACAGCGCATTTGGAAAGTATTTAGACCCCTTGACTTTTTTCACTTGTTGTTACATTACAGCCTTATTCTAAAATTGATTAAATTACATATTTTCCTCATAAATCTACACACGATACCCCATAATGACAAAGCAAAAACAGGTTTTCAGACAAGTTTGCAAATGTATTAAAGGTAAAAAACAGTAATACATTATTTCCATAAGTATTCAGACCCTTTAATATGAGAGTCAAAATTGAGCTCAGGTGCATCCTGTTTCCATTGATCATCCTTGAGATGAGTCCATCTGTTATAAATTCAAATTATTGTAAATTATTTGGAAAGGTCCCACAGTTGACAGTTCATGTCAGAGCAAAAACCAAGCCATGGGGTGGAAGGAATTGTCCATAGAGCTCTGAGACAGGATTGGGTTGAGCATTGAAGGTCTCCAAGAAGACAGTGGCCTCCATCATTCTTAAATGGAAGAATTGTGGAACTACCAAGACTATTTCTAGAGCTGGCCACCCAACCAAACTGAGCAATCGGGGGAGAAGGGCCTTGGTCAGGGAGGTGACCAAGAACCCGATGGTCAATATGAAGGAACTCCAGAGTTCCTCTGTGGAGATGGGAGAACCTTCCAGAAGGACAACCATCTCTGCAGCACTCCACCAATCAGGCCTTTATGGTAGTGGCTAGATGGAAGCCACTCCTCAGTAAAAGGCATATGACAGCCCACTTGGATTTTTCCAAAAGGCACCAAAAGGTTTCTCTGATCATGAGAAACAAGATTCTCTGGTCTGATGAAACCAAGAAAGAACTCTTTGGCCTGAATGCCAAGCGTCACATCTGGAGGAAACCTGTCACCATTCCTGATGCATGGTGGTGGCAGCATCACGCTGTGGGGATGTTTTTCAGTGTCGGGGGCTGGGAAGTTGTCAGGGTTGAGGGAAAGATGAATGGAGCAAAGTACAGAGAGATCCTTGATGAAAACCTGCTCCAGAGCGCTCAGGACCTCAGATTGGGGCGAAGGTTCACCTTCCAACAGGACAACCACCCTAAGCATCTTGGTGAAACTCCCCAGATACAAGTGTGCCAAGCTTGTAGCGTAAAAGCCAAGAAGTTTCAAGGCTGTAATCTCCGCCAAAGGTGCTTCAACAAAGTACTGAGTAAAGCGTCTGAATACTTACGTAAATGTGATCTTTCTGTTTTATATTTTTATACATTTGCAAAAATGTCTAAAACCTGTTTTTTATTTGTCGTTATGGGGTATTGTGTGTAGATTGAAGAGGGGAATTTTGTTTACATCTATTTTTGAATAAGGCTGTAACGTAACAACATGTGGAATAAGTCAATGGGTCTGAATACTTTCCAAATGCACTGTATTTATTAAGTCATGAAGAGGAAGACATCAATAAACAATTCTGAGATCTGGGACTTGAATAATACCCATTATCTCAAAACCTTACATTTTGCATTTACTTTTTCAGAAGAATGGCCATAACGTAGCCACCCCCCACCTCTAAAACAACAGATTTACAAATGGCTTAGGATTTTGATACTCAGCACTTTAGGTACCTTTAAGGTGAGGACCTTACTGGGTTATGAAAGAAGAATGAACTACAAAACAGTTCTGAGATCTGCGAAGTGAACACTTTGATGCTCAATATCTCAGACCTATGCTTTGTACATATAGAAACGTATAGTCCCAAGGTCTGAAGGGGATGACATGATTTTTTAATGACTACCCTTTCTTCTGTCCCCTGTACATACAACATCTGTAAGGTCCCTCAGTCAAGTATAGAATTTCAAGCACAGATTCAACTACAAAGACAAGGGAGGTTTTCAAAAGCCTCGTAAAGAAGGGCAGTGCTTGGTAGATGGGTAACAATAACAATTAGACATTGAATATCTCTTTAAGCACGGTCAAGTTAATAATTATGTCGTCCTATTTGACCTAAATGCAGCCCATGTTTGGTGCAAATCCAACACTTCACATCACGAAGTAACTGCATCCTTATTTTCAAGCATCGTGGTGGCTGCATCATTATATGGGTAGGCTTGACATCGACAAAGACTGGGGAGTTTATCAGGATAAAAAGAAATGGGACGGATTTCAGCACAGGAAAAATCCTAGAGGAAAACCTGCTTTGCACCAGACACTGGGAGATGAATTCACCTTTCAGCAGGACAATAACCTAAAACACAAGGCCAAATCTACACTGGAGTTGCTTACCAAGAAGACAGTAAATGTTCCAGAGTGGCAAAGTTACAGTTTTGACTTAAATCTGTTTGAAAATCAATGGCAAGACTTGAAAATTGCTGTCTAGCCATGATCCCCATCAACTCCTAGACAGACCTTAAAGAATTAAAACATAAATAATAATGGGCAAATATTGCACAGTCCAGGCTTGCAAAAAGCTCTTCAAATCAAAAATCAAATTAAATGTTATTTGTCACATGCGCCGAATACAACAGGTGTAGGTAGTAGACCTTACAGTGAAATGCTTACTTACAAGCCCTTAACCAACAGTTTTATGAAAAAAAAGTGTGAAAAAGTATTTACTAAGATAATCTAAAGTCAAACATAAGTAGAAAAATATCAAATAACTAAGGAGCAACAATAAAATAACAGTAGCAGGCTATATACAGGGGGTACCGGTACAGAGTCTATATGCGGGGCTACAGAGTCAATGTGTGTTAGTTGAGGTAATTGAGGTAATATGTACGTGTAGGTAGAGGTAAAGTGACTATGCATGGATAATAAACGAGTAGCAGCAGTGAGAGTAGCGGCAGTGTAAAAATGGGTGGGTGGGTGGGGACAATGCAAATAGTCCGGGTAGCATCTTGATTTTGCTGTTCAGGAGTCTTATGGTTTGTGGGTAGAAGCTGTTAAGTAGCCTACAGTGCCAGTCACAAGTTTGGACACACCTACTCATTCCAGTTTTTCCTTTATTATTTACTACTTTCTGAAGACAGCAAATCTGAAATAAAACATATGGAATCAGTGGTGAAAAGTTAAAATACTTGAAGTAGTTTTTGGGGGTATCTGTACATTACTATTTATATTTTTGACTACTTTTACTTCACTACATTCCTAAAGAAAATGATGTAAGTTTTACTCCATCCATTTTCCATGACTCCCAAAAGTTCTAGTTACATTTTGAATGCTTACCAGTACAGGAAAGATGTCCAATTCACACACTTATCAAGATAATGTCCCTGGTCATTCCTACTGCCTCTGATCTGGTGAACTCACTGAACATAAATGCTTCCTTTCTAAATTATGTCTGAGTGTTGGAGTGTGCCCATGGCTGTTAAAAAAATGTAATAAAAAAGGAGTCTGGTTTGCTAAATATAAGGAATTTGATGTATAGCATTTACTTTTACTTTGTACTTTTACTCAAGTATGACAATTGAATACTTTTTCCACCACTGTACTTAAGTACATTTCAAATTTGATACTTTTAGACTTCCACTCAAGTCGGATTTTACTGGGTTACTTTCACTTTTACTTGGGTCATTTTATATTAAGGTATCTTTTCCTTGTACTCAAGCATTTTTTTATTTTTTCATTTCACCTTTATTTAACCAGGTAGGCTAGTTGAGAACAAGTTCTCATTTGCAACTGCGACCTGGCCAAGATAAAGCATAGCAGTGTGAGCAGACAACACAGAGTTACACATGGAGTAAACAATTTACAAGTCAATAACACAGTAGAAAACAAAGGGGGAGTCTATATACAATGTGTGCAAAAGGCATGAGGAGGTAGGCGAATAATAACAATTTTGCAGATTAACAATTTAATACTTTTTGCACCTCTGTATGGAATCATGTAGTAAACAAAAAAGTGTTAAACAAATCTAAACATATTTTATATTTGAGATTCTTTAAAGTAGCCACCCTTTTTGCCTTGATGACAGCTTGGCATACTCTTGGCATTCTCTCTGAGGTAGTCACCTGGAATGCATTTCAATTAACAGGTGTGCCTTGTTAAAAGTGCATTTGTGGTATTTCTTTCCTTCTTAATGTATTTGAGCCAATCAGGTGACATTGTCTGCGATTTATTTAGAATTCAAGGCACACTTAACCAGCATGGCTACCACAGCATTTTACATCAATACCATCTGGTTTGCGCTTAGTGAGACTATCATTTCATTTTTAACAGGTCAATGACCCAAAACACACCTCCAGGCTGTGTAAGGGCAATTTGACCAAAGAGAGTGATGGAGTGCTGCATCAGATGACCTGGCCTTCACAATCACCCAACTTCAACCTAATTGAGATGGGTTGGGATGAGTTGGACCGCAGAGTGAAGGAAAAGCAGCCAACAAGTGCTCAGCATATGTGGGAACTCTTTCAAGACTGTTGAAAAATCTGGTTGAGAGAATGCCAAGAGTGTGCACAGCTGTCATCAAGGCAAAGAGTAACTACTTTTGAAGAATCTCAAATGTAAAATATATTTTGATTAGTTTAATAATTATTTTGGTTGCTTCATGATTCCATATGTGTTATTTCATAGTTTTGATGTCTTCACTGTTATTATACAATGTAGAAAATAGTAAAAATAAAGAAAAACCCTGGAATGAGTAGGTGTGTCCAAACATTTGACTGGTACTGTATATATAGTCTATATATACAGTATATACTGTATATATCTGAAACAGGATGCAATTTGAATGGAATGGATGGAGAGAGACTGCTTGTGCGTGCTCTGATTTAAAGCAACTATATTAGAGTGATAGGCTGTTTTAAAACTCTGCAGCTGCAATTTATTTTTTTGTATTAACAATTAAAAAATATAGTGATCCCAGAAAGCCAGATTGAGGTGTGTAAATTAGACTTGCATTCAGTCCTTATGTTACTGTAGCATAGGCTATGTTGCAGCAAATTTAGGCCTTTATCATAAGAAAAACAGTTACCATGATGAGATGATAGGTCTACATGCATTGTGAACTACACTCCATACTGAGATGGGCTGTCTGTCCGCACCATGAGCATTGATGATTGATCATGCAGAGAGTAGGCCGTAGAGAGGCCAGATTTAGACATCACATATACAGTAATTTAACAGTTCCATTTCACGTCATGCTGTTGATATAAAGGGAGTGATTTTGGGTGCTATATCTCATTAAATCTCTGTAACTGAGTTCATGCTATTCAACCCTAGTGAGATATAATGCGAACATCTAGCAACCCATAGGTTAGCAACACACATTTGAGGTAATTAGCAACTTTTTAACTAATTACAAATGTTTTGCAACTTTGCAACTACTTAGCATGTTATCTAACCCTTCCCCTAATCCTAACACTTTACCTAACTATTAAACTTAACCCTAACCCCTAGCTTAGCTAACGTTAGACACTTAGCTAGAATTCGTAACATATCACACATTTTTCAAATTCCTAACAAATTGTACTTTTGCAAATTTGTAAAATATTGTACGTTTTTCAAAATCGTAACATATAATACGAATTGTAATTTGTATCATATCATACGAAATGGGTGAGATGGACATCCACAAATGAATACATACCATACAAAGTGTAACATGTCATACTAAATCGAATGTCTCGGATTTACGTACATGATAAATACTCTGAGACCAGGTTGCCACGGTGGTCTGCAAACCCACAACCTTCTGGCCCACAGCCCCGTGTGCTATCAAAATTACCATGTTGCCATTTAATGCTTACAGGATGATTAACAATTTATAAAACTGCATATCTAAGGCTATTGTCTGTCCAAGAAGTTAGGGTAAAAGGTAGACATGTTATCTGTTATCCACTTTGTCTTACTTAATATTTTGGGTATATGGGAGTGCCACTTTTTTTTTTTAAGTAGGGTTTTAGGTTAAATATATTTTGCTGAAGGGAGGGCCATACATTTTAATTTCAGAAAGGTTCGATTTCCTCCATGTAAGTCTTATCATAAATAACGTTCACTCACTACAACATTCACATTTACTCCACTGTAACATACACTTTCGAAATGGTGTAAGTGTTTTCTGAAATGAAGATGATTTAATTTTACCTGCTCATTGTAGTAGTTCTTGTCCCAGCACCGCTCTACAGTCTGACGGTATTCAGTACTCGGACTGAACATCTTGAGAACAGAAAAACATACCAGGACTTTCTACAAGGACATAATTGAACTATTTAAACTCAAATAAGATATATCATAGGATTTACCTGTGCAGATGTAGAAAGGGCACGCGGGATTGTATTGCTAAAATCCATGAATTATTTGAGGAAATTATAGATGGACTTGTCAATAACTCAAAATAAAGATGAGTAATCGTAGCTAATTCGCAAATGTGTTCGTGCTTGGGTTGGCGCAAACTAATGTTTTTAGCTAACATTCTGACATTCTGGAGAAATCAAACATTCCATCTCCATAGAAATGGATTGTGAACATACTGTTATGGATTGTGCGTATTGTTGCGTAATACTGTAGGTTACAGGTTCGATAATAGTCACACTGCGTGTGATAGGTGATGCGCTGCGCTCTCGTTCCTCACTCGTGAAAGCTAGCTAATGCAAAAATGCATGATGTCTATGATCAAATAACGAAAACATCAACATAGGAATAATTGTCAGCAAAATTATAATTTGATTTGATTGACTGCTGCTTAATTAAATATACAAACATGTATTTATTACCAAAACATCAAAGACAGTGGCAATGGTCTATTAAATACAATCTACATTTATTTACACTTGCAAATAGCCTACATCTACAATCTATTTGGAAATAACAATAATGTATATGATTGTTACAGTAATTTAATACACTGATGCACCGAACCACAACAGTGTTTTGTGAAATAGGCCTGCATGTATTTCAGGAGAATGTTGCCAATTATATTTTAGCAGATTTTCGATTATGGCTCAAAATCTGTGTATTGGGCTCAAGTGACACAAGGGACATTTTCGTTCATTATATCCCCTTCAAAGTATAAACATATCAAAGGAATTTCTGTAGCAAACTGGGGCCATTTTCTCAGCTGAGCTGCTTCAGCTCTTCTTGCCAGGTGATTTAACAGTCCTATTGTGAAGACAGAGATGACCACAGAGCACTGATATATACTACATAGCGGTAGAGAACAGTCTTTAGCGTACACCAGAGAGGCTAGGAGTTATTGTGGAGGACAGAGCAGCATATGTTATAAAGCTGAGCCAGACGGCTGCTTTGTGACCTTTTTATACCTCACAAGGAGAAAGGGACTGGCCAGACATCAACAGAAGTGCATTGTAAACTTGAAACACACCTCAGTGCAAGCCAGGCACAGTGTGTGTGTGTGTGTGTGTGTGTGTGTGTGTGTGTGTGTGTGTGTGTGTGTGTGTGTGTGTGTGTGTGTGTGTGTGTGTGTGTGTGTGTGTGTGTGTGTGTGTGTGTGTGTGTGTGTGTGTGTTTGGAGTGAGAGCAATGGAGGCCACGCTTGGAAACAACAGCAGCATAAACTTGTTGGAGACATGCCTGAAAGAGCAGAAGAGGTATTGAACTTTTTTCACCGGTTTAGAAATGCACGTGTCTCATTTCTCGACTACGACTCATATAGTTGTATTACTTCAAGGCCATAATTGGTAAATTTTTGAGGAGCAGCTATCCCCAAATGTGGTTACTCTTCCTACAGTATGTGATTTTCAGGTCCAGACACTTCACCTTCTATATGCCGGCTACCATTGTATAAGTAACTGGTGGAATTACAGTGGACCACTAGATTACTCGACTTTATTTAGCAAAGTAATCGAGCTCAGTCAGGTTCGGTAACATTCAGTCCAAGTGAAGATAGGTAAAGTTACCAAGTATGTTCATTTCACTGATATTATCTATCACCTGTTATCAACATTACACTGTTTACATTTTTCCTATACCGCTGGCACACCGTTTACAGTAATATCCCACACGTTGTGTCACACAGTTCATATTCAATAGGGCTATTATTAACAACTGTGGTGGTCTTTGAAAATGAGGGACATTGACCCTCTCTTTCGTCACATAAACCGTCTACAGTGTTTGCCATTGAGCGTGGTCGCAGTTAACTCCGTGAGTGGCCTCACCGTGAGAGGAGCACGGTCATGGGAGGCTTGGAGTAAACTATTGTTTTGGTTGTCCCACCCCATGTCAGGCAGTTGACCTATATTGCACCACCCAAGTGCTGTTTCCACAAGCACATCTGTCCCCAATCCGCAGCCAACCATCCACAACCGCCTGCCCCACTCGGTATTCACAGACAATGAGTGGCTTTTCTGCTTTACGCCATCTTACTACAGCAGATTTATTTTGAGATCGCCCTGAAGAAGGACACATTTGTGAAACATGTATTTATTAGCTTGATTAGCAAACTGTCTTCCCTCAAAATTCGGTGTATTGGTTGGCCTGAGTAAGGAATTGAAGATCACTGTCATTATTAGGAGAGAGTCTCAGTGATGGTCAATGGAGAGCCCACAGGGCTTAAAGGCCCAGTGCACTCAACATTCTGTAGTTTATATCATATATAGGTAGACTAGTGGTTAGAGCGTTGGGATAGTAACTAGAAGGTTGCTGGATTAAATACACGAGCCGACAAGGTAAAAATCTGTCTTTCTGCCCCTGAACCAGGCAGTTAACACACTGTTCCCTGGTAGGCCGTCATTGTAGATAAGAATTTGTTGTTAACTGACTTGTCTAGTTAAATAAACAAAGTATTGTATAACAGCTGATGAAACTAACACAGTAAAAGTGTAAAACATGTTTTGATCAGTGTTATTTCCTGACAGGACCTTCTAATTAGCAGGTTTGCTAAGTTTCGACTTTCCATGGTGACATGGAAATAACAAAGAGAGGTCCAAATCTCTCTGCCAATAACAGTAAGTTTTCAGTTTTTCCCTCCCAACTCAGACCACTCTCAGACAGTCCTACCAAAATTATTGTTTGAGAAGTCGTTTTTGCTAAAAAGCTATTTTTTGGCCATTTTAATAGAAAGCTATTACAGTAAGGTAATTAATTGCAAATTATTTGATATTGATATAATTAAATGGCTAAATTAGGCTTTTAAAATAAGTGTTGCTGCTAAGACTTTGGACAAGGTGGTGATGCATTTTCTTTTCAGTGTCAACCACAAGTGGGCGCTAGATGACTACTGTGGTTCCTTTTTGAAGTACGAGAAACTGAGCTGGAATGGATTTGCTTTTCCATCACATCCCACAGACAATTCTCTCTGGTAGAATCAAATGTTTTTACAGTGGTGTGCTAGTTATATTCCAATATTTGTTGTGCCATTTCTTTGAGTAAAATTACGTTCAATTACGTACGTCAGTGTTGTTGGAACAGATCTGCATTTCAGGTGCTTACCCCATCTGACCAGCGATAATTAGTAAGATATGCTCATAGTGCATATTGTTCTAGTCATTCTTTGCCATTTTGTTCTAGTCGTTATTTTCCATTTTGTTCTAGTCATTCTTTGCCATTCTTTGACGCTGTATTGTACTCTGCGTAGATCTGTGCCGTAAAAAGCTGGTGCGATGGCCAGGTCAAGCTCTTCTGTGGTTCTCTCTGGAGTGTAGTTTAATGCATGTTTGGAACTATTTTATACAGCACACAGTCTGTTTCAACACATGGGAGAAACCCTGGCCTACACATGAGTATAGTTTAACAGTATCCACAGTAAACACCAGTCAGTAAATCAGCTCACAGCACAGACAGAATCGATCCATGACTTACGTGTGTGTGTGTGTGTGTGTGTGTGTGTGTGTGTGTGTGTGTGGGTTCGTGTGCATGCTTTCATGTTTTTGTGTGTGTGTGTGTGTGTGTGCACAAGCACACAAACAAAACAGGATGTAGAAACATGTACCACTATTTGAATCATAGAATTGCTATGGGGTCTCCCGAGTGGCGCAGCTTTCTAAGGCACTGCATCTCAGTGCTCGAGGTGTCACTACAGACACCCTGGTTTGAATCCAGGCTGTATCACATCAGACCGTGATTGAGATTACCATAGAGCGGCGCAGAATTGGCCAAGCGTGGTCCAGGGTAGGCCGTCATTGTAAATAGGAATTTGTTCATAACTGACTTGCAATCTAAAAAATGATAATAAATGAGTAGAACATTCTAATTGCCTTGTAAAGCCAACTGGCTGGTGGTGAATTTTGATCTATTTCTGACTGAAATATTAAAACGTTATGGAGTTTAGAATCGTCAATCAAACTATTTATATGACCTAAACTCCACTCATCCTGCCCATTAATACACAGTCTCGACCTATCTGCCTATACATAATGTATAGGTTAGATTGCGTAAACAGATCCGCCCTACAGTTTCGAACAGGGAGTAATAGTAATTAAAGTGTATGCGTTTCGTGCAAGCGGGGCAAAATCGTTTTGACTAACCAACCTGCCTCCCTTCCGCCCCTCGACCCTACACACTTTCCATCGCTTGCCTGCAAAGTAAACACAGCAAGCCATAGGAATGTTATCCCAAGCCTACTAATTTGCCTTGATTACATTAATATTTTTCAGCTGGAATTGCCCTTTTCCCCTTCCTATTGCTCTTGTTTATTTTGTTCCCTTGCTCCTCTCCTTCTCCCCCCATGCATTGCTTTCTCTATTAGTGTACGATTAAGGATGATTAGCTGGCAGACAGATGCCCTGTAGTTCCGGTGGCGAGGGGAGGGTTGTGAGCAGGAGGGAGGAGGTTTGTGGGGGTGGATGCCGATGGGTTTGTAGTAGAGGGGTTGAGGGCAGGTTTTCAGTGATTGAGTGTTCTTGTCTCAGCTTGGTCTTCTTCCTGGGTCATTTGTTCTCACCAGGATGTACTTTCTTCCTCTCTCTCTCTCCCTCCCCCTCCCTCTCCCTCTCCATCTCTATCTATCTATCTATCTATCTCTCTTTCTCTTTCTTTCTCTCTTTCTCTCTCCCCCTCTCTCTCTCTTTCTCCCTCTCCCCCCTCTCTCTCTCTCCTCCTCTCTATCCCCCCTTTCTCTCTCTCTCTCTCTCTCTCTCTCTCTCTCTCTCTCTCTCTCTCTCTCTCTCTCTCTCTCACCCCACCCCCTCTCTATCCTTGCTCTCTTGCTCTCTTGCTCTCTTGCTCTCTTGCTCTCTCCATTTCTCTATCCCCCTCTATCTACTCCCCCCCCCTCTCTCTCTCTTTCTCTCTCACCCCCTCTCTATCCTCCTCTATCTACCCCCATCTCTCTCTTTTTCTTGCTCTCTCCATTTCTCTATCCCCCTCTCCACCCCTCTCTCTCTCTTTCTCTTTCTCTCTCCATTTCTCTATCCCTCCTCTCTCCATCCCCCCCCCCCCCTCTCTCTCTCTCTCTCTCTCTCTCATGTTTCCGTAAATCTTTGTTGTTTTTGCTTTACATCTGTTGAAGTGTCTGTGTTGGGTGTCCATAATGGGGTATGATGGAAGCATCTTAGCTTGGCTCTAGGACATAGCAGGACATCCATTCCTGTCTTTGGATCATAACCCATAAGGCTTATGTTGGGAATCCATCCAGGGAAAGCACTTACTTCCACTTACTTTCCGAAAGCAGTGAGGTGTTACTACACAGAAACAGCATTGCAGAGCAGTAAAGAAATCACAGCCTGACATCTCGGATGTTAGGTTTACATGCGTCATGATTTTGTGAGGCAGTGAATCCCATAAACCTTATTGCTATTTATGTGCAATAAAAAGCTCCTCAGCCAGGCCGAGCTGGGCCAAAGGAACATATGAACAGGTGTTTGTCTGTTTCTTGAATCTGTTGCAGCTGTGACATGGCAAATGTACACACCTTTTTTTCTCCATTGTTACTTAGGGCTTGGTCGTAATATCATACTGTGCTATGTAGCATACATCACAGAAAACATGTGGCGTTCCTAACCTTGGACTTTCGATTGGGAACAACAGACCTATTTGTCCGGTGATTGTGTGTTCAGATACTAGAAAACCAGTCAATGATTCTTGCAAGCCTCTTTTTTTTTATCCCTCTGGGAAATTGATTATGTGCAACACAGTGCCACTCAAATAATCATATTGTAATGAAGAACAAAAAAAATCTAAAAGGTAATTCTATGTATTCTCTACCACCTGCATGTACTGCCTATTTGATGTCTTAGAAACAACTCCTGTAAGTTTGTTGGTACACTTGTGGAGAGTGTCGTCTTTTACATAGGCCTTGGCTTAAGAGCTCCTTTGTCTTTGATGAAGTGGGTCATGCTCACGGGGGAAAGGAGGGACCACCAGAAGAACGAGGAGAGCAAGGAGATGAAGTGTGTGGTTATTCTGTCAGGACTGAGCAGCACGAGGCACCATGCCAACGGAAACTCTCCCTCGCTCGCTCTCTTTGTAACACACATGCATGGATGTGTGCTTTCTCTCTCTCACGCACGCACATACACACATTTTCCCCATGCGTGAGACAGTTTGTGCCTGGGTTTGTCCACAGAAATGATTTATTAAATAAACAGAATTATTCGCCTCGTAGACAAGCCTAAATATCAGTGTGGTAACCCTTCAAAGCTAACAATTTTCAACAATGGGCCCAATAACTTGGCCAGACCTTGCTGTATTATTGTCTAGAGAAGCAATTCATTAAACTATAAAAAAAAAGAAAACAAACTTCATGATAGCATCATAATCTATTGCGGTAACATTATAACTTTCCCATTGCAACCTGTGTAAACACTCCAGAATTATTATCCCTGTGTTTATAAAACATCATTATGTGTGAGACATAATGATTTTCTGTGTTTCTCCAGAACACACAACTGCGGTGGTCAGTGGTCACAAGGGAAGGGTGTACAGACACACATTGGCACCATGAAAAAAGAGTTTCCTGGAAAAAGAGTGAGCAACTGAAGCCATCTATGAAATGACAAAATATGTCTACGTATTTCACATCCCTGTATACAGTACAGTATAGTCAATACATTCCACGTTAATGGAATTACACTTTAAAATGTATGCCAAACCAAATCCATTGCGTTCAAAGTTTACACAGTAAATACAATTAAAAGCATTTTCTTGGAAAAACTGAGCAGATGCAACGTTTTGTAACACAATTAGGTTAAAATATCCCTCCATTTTATTCTGTTACCAAACTTTGTATCTGCACAGTTCTTGCTTTAAACGGGTTATTTTAACAATTGAAAGTAGTCTTTGTGCATAGAGTTCTGTAGTTTGGTCAACTATGATATCAAAGGTTTTTGTTTGGGGAAAAAAATGGATTCTCTAATACAGTTACCATGGAATTCCCCAGTGTTAAAGTAACTGTCCAGTTCTGTTAACTCATACCTAAATAATGTTGTTGACTCATCCTGTACTCGTATTTGTGGCCAAAGCATAAATTGGAGAAAAAAAAACACTTAAAAACCCCACCTCAAACAGACCGTTTAAAAAATGCTTGCTATTTCCTCATAGAGGATGATGTCATCCTCCCGAGGAGGATGAGCTGGCCAATCAGTGGTCTACTCACATGAATATATATACACCCACACCATTCTGTTGTTGGGGTACACGCACACCATTCCAACACAACAGAGAAAATCTACTTTTTAACACACTTAATTACACTTTTTGTTTTGACTATTTTACTCATATTGCAATTAATTATAGGTCATATTTAATAGAAATCTGTAAACACATTAAAGTTACTTTAAGAGTACAGTACATAGCAGAATTGCACTATATGGAACCCCTTTCTATCCCACCTCTCTAGCCCTAGGCATGTTCAACCTGGTCTCAGAGCATTTCATATCATTCAGTACGTAAATCTGGGCCACTCCATACATTATGTTACGATTCGTATGGTATGTATTATTTTGTGTATGTCCATCAGCCATTTCATTACAAATTAGTCCATCAGCCATTTCATTACAAATTACTATTTGTATTATATGTTACAATTTGCTAAATGTACAATATGTTACGCATTCTAGCTAGGTGGCTAACGTTAGCTAGCTGGTTAATGTTAGCTAGGCTAGGGGTAAGGTTTAGGGGTTAGGGTTAAGGTTAGGGTTCAGTTTAGGGGAAGGGTTAGCTAACATGCTAAGTAGTTGCAAAATAGCTTCTTTTTTTTAAGTAGACGTATTTGAAATGTTGCCTTTGATGAGACTCAAATTCACACCCTTTGGGTTGCTAGACATTCACTTTATATATTCACCCAACCACCCTACTTTCATTTTTGACTTAAATAACCATCTGTCTTATGTAACCATACCAAACGTAACATATCATACTAAGTTCAGTGTCACGGATTTACATTTACTATGTTACATCTAGTCTATGAGATCAGGCTGTACTGTGTCAGATACAAGACTGCATGAGGCATGGGGCTGGTTTGGCCCATGTGTGTTTGTAGTCTGCGTGTGCTCTGCGTGTGGAGGTGCATTCATAGCAAGCCTATGGGGGATTTGCCCATTGAGCCAAATCGTGGCACACTTATCTCTTCCAGCTCTTTATCTCCACGACCCCTAATTGCTGACTTCCAATCACACTGTTTATCCTCTGATAGAGGGAGGATTTTTTCCCCTTCCACATCCAGTTTGTTCACTCAGACTTCCCTTCCTAACCTCCACCCACCCTCTGCCCTCACTGGCTACCTAGACCTGAGGGGAAATGAAACCATTGACTTCTTTAGAATAGATGGTTACAAGAAGAGGAGGAACTACTTATGTAGATCAAGAGGATGCCCGTGTTTGATGAGAAAAGAAGATGTATCTCTGATGGTATGCGTGTGTTTACTCCCCGAAATAGCTAGGCTCTTTTGGTGTTCATAGGCTTCCTCTGAAACAGATTATCTCTCCTTCTTGTTGTGTATTGATTTGCCTCATTATTTCTTCATTGTGCCCTTGATGAAGAAGTGTCCCCATATACAGGTAACTGCAAAAAATAAAGGAAACGCGTGAGTAAATGAGGGATACAAAGTATATTGAATGGTTCCCGAGTTTTTATAAGCAATCAACATCCCATCATTCTTAGGGTCATAAATACAAATGAAGAGTTGCCCATTATTTTGGCTACCATGGCTAGAAGAGATCTCAGTGACTTTGAAAGAGGGGTCTCAAAGGAGCATAAGTGGTTTAGAGTGTGTATGTGTGTGTGTGTGGGGGGGGGGGGGGGGTGTTGGTCTCAGTCACCTGATCTCAACCTAATTGAACACTTATGGGAAATTCTGGAGCAGCGCCTGAGGCAGTGTTTTCCACCACCATCAACAAAACACCAAATTATGGAAATTCTAGTGGACCAATGGTGTCGCATCCCTACAATAGAGTTCCAGACACTTGCAAAATCTATGCCAAGGCACATTCAAGCTGTTCTGGCATCTTGTGGTGACTCAACGCCCTATTAAAACACTTTGTGCTGGTGTTTCTTTTATTTTGTCAGTTACCTGTATACACTCCATGAAAGATCAGCCATGAAGTATTGTCCATAACATTTATTTGACAGGCTTTTCCCTCCAACACATGATCCAGTCCCAAGCCAGCAGGCCTTGGCGGTCTGTGGTAAGGAATCCGCCAATGTTGTGTTGTGGTGAACCAACACGCCACCACCTCAAAGCAGCCTAAATCAACGCAAACCATCTTGAACTAATTCTCTGTTTGAGGAGGGTTGTGGATGGGGAAGGGGAAGGGGAATACCATAATCCAGTGGATGAATTACGTTCTCATGGATCTGGTCTTCATAACCTGGACTTGACTTTGTTGGTAGACCACAGCAACCAGAACTTCAGTTTCAGCCCTAAAGCACTAAAACCTAACTTATCTTGACTGTAACTCGACCACCTTCAAAATGGAACATGTTTCAGATACTGAAGGGTAGAAATGTGCTTCAGCGCTCACAGCTGGTTGATATGTGGTAACAGAGGGGGGAAAACACACAATGGAAGGGCGTTTTTGCATCATTTGGAGGATGAGAGAAAGTGGTGGTGGTGGCGATGGGCGTTTGGCCCATCCCGTGGAACAGTTGAGCTCACTGCGTTCTCACTGCTGAGTGTGATTAGCCAAACTGGAGCAGGACCAGGCTAGCTAGCTCTAATGAAGCCGGCTCTCATCTGTCAGTGTGTGAGTGTGAGTGTGAGTGTGAGTGTGTGAGTGAGAGAGTGTGAGTGAGAGAGTGAGTGTGAGTGAGAGAGTGTGAGAGTGTGTGTGAGTGAGAGAGTGAGAGCGTGTGTGTGTGTGTGTGTGAGAGAGAGAGAGAGAGAGAGAGAGAGAGAGAGAGAATAACAACGTGAAGTGGGATCAGTCTGACTGCCATTCGAAATTAAAACTGAAGCGATGTGTGACCCAGCACCATGGTTTCAGAGTTACACCCAAAACAAACAAACAAAAGAGCTTTGGTCGTGTGTGTGTGTGTGTGTGTGTGTGTGTGTGTGTGTGTGTGTGTGTGTGTGTGTGTGTGTGTGTGTGTGTGTGTGCGTGTGTGTGTTGTGTGTGACAGATATCCAACGGGGATCCTATCATCTTACTGTGTATGTGTGCGCACACACACACACACATATACGATACGCACACAACATTTTGATGGATGGATTTCCCCTCTCCAAAACTGAGACAGGGCTTAGAGGAATCCTCTGGTGGCTTCATTCACCAGACTCACATGGAAACCAGCTCGCCAAATACCTAACACTGAACATCATGTTCCATTGGTTCCATACAGCCAATGATATTAGGGTGTCTTGGAAACTCAGGTAAAAAGGTGACTGTCAGGAGTCAGGACTGGCTGTGTTATTGGAAAGTGAGTGGTGGCCTTAACAAATAGAATCTCTATTGTGGTGAGACATGTTTTTTAAATGACTAACGTTAAATGAACTACGTTACGTTAAATGAACGACAAAAGTTGCCAACCTTCAGTTGTGCTTGTCTGCTATCGACGTATACAATAGTTTGTGTGTGTTCACCTCCTCTACAGCTCTCACGAAAGTTATTGTGTCTTATGTGCATTTGGATGGGGTTCAAGTATACTGCACACGCTAGCCGCGTATATGTGAATGAAAACCATTTTTGTTTTTATCTTTATTTATGCTCAGGGGAGGCAATGGGACTCTCCATTCACTCCGTATTTTTGTCACCTAAGGTTAGCTCATATGGAAAGCTGATTCCAGAGGTTGCTTCATCTCACATGGTTTCAATCGCAGTGTCCTGGAGACCTGTGGCTCCACGGCAGACCCTCTCCCTGGGACTCTGTGGCCTAGGGCAGGCCTGGGTACAGGGGAGCAGCAGAGGAGAGGAGGGGAGAGGAGAGAGGAGAGTGGTGCTGCGCTGTAAATGAGTCTTCACACACCTCTGTGCTGAACTTGTCAGCTCCCTCAGTACCTCACCCTCATTCCTTCCATATGTTTTTATTAAGTCTTGAAAAATGACATGCTGAATCATTGGGGAAGTTTCCCCTTTCACTTTTCCCTCTGACACGCTGGTTCACGCACCAAATCACTGTATTCTCCAGGCAGCATTCATTCCCGTCAATGTCCTTCGTTGCTGAAGCAGCATTTGACAAATGCAACTTTTCATTTGGAGCAAAATATTCAGCATTCAAGACATTGGCAGGAAAAATAAAATTAGCCTTGTTTGTTTTCATTTTGCGTCCAAAGCAGTAGGGAAAAGAACGAGGTAGGGGAATGTTTCAAGTAGCGCATAACTTTAGCAAAGAGCTTTTCTCCTCTTCACAGTTGGATTCAGCGGTGGGATCTGTGGAGGAGCAGTGTGTTCACATGGATCCCGTGGAGATGAGAGGAGGGACAAGGTCACTCCAGGTCAACGACAGGCACTACAGGAGGATGTGCTGGTGGTGGTGCAGTCTAACCTCACCATGTCTGCTGATACGGGCCCACAGAACACGTCTGTCAGTAGAGCTGGGACTATAGACACTGACAGACAAATCTCCCAGGAACTACTGTGTAAAATACAAAACAGAGGGCGCTACTGCTATGGGAAGTGGGTACATTGTCCATTGCCCATGCTAATAGAATACAGGCTAGCTTCCACACCTTTTTTTCCCATTCTCACACAGGTCAAGAATGTTATTTGGGTTGTCATTCAGTCAGATTTATAAACAAAACTTCTTCATTATGGGAAAAGGAGCTGGGTTTCAGTGTGTCTTCCGAGTATTGTGAGTGTGTTTGACTGTAGTATAGATTAGTATCATGAAATGTATCAACAATTCCCTCTTGAATCAGCATTGCAACAATGGCATCCAATGTCTATTACGGAATGAAGTGGGTTTCATCAATTAAAGTGAAGGATGAGGAAGCATTAGAGCCGAGAAAATGTAAAATAAAAAACACTGTTGTGTAATCAGTTACCCGTAGGCATGGAGTCGTGGTATGTACCAGCACTAGACTCCTGCTGTACTATGTACTGTTTAAGTATGATGACAGACCGGCTCTGGTCTGGTCTAGTGGCTACAGCACCATGATAAGATCTCCTCCAGAGCTGCATTCTACAACAAACAAGGGCCCCCATAAATGATTGGGGAGATTTCCTCAACCCTGGCTGCAGACATAAACACTGGCCCTCATGGATGGACTGAGACTAGGGGAAATGTAGATCTACTACCACCATTAGTCCAATTAGGATTCAATGCCTATGAATCCACTGGGCTTTCCTTGTTTCAGTTGTTTGCCAGTGTGGGGAAAGGGGGGCAAAAGTACACTACAGTTACACGAATGGCAACAAAGGAAGAAGCTTGTGTAACCAACCACTCAGGAGAAGAATTCCCCCTCATCTGAGCAGATTCTTTGCTTTCCTTCTAAGTCGGGCCGGCGAGGTAGAGTTGCAGGGTGAGCTCTCAGATTCCAAGGGGCACTGGTGTTGTGTTGGGTACTGCCACTTCTGACAAGGATCACCCTGATTTAGCAGAGATAAGACATCTCGGCCCTCTCCTTACTTGGCCAGGTGTGTTCTGCGTCCAGGTTCACTGCAATTGGTTGCCACAGTGTCTTTGACTCTGTTGGCTGGCTGGGCTTTAATGATATACCGAGTGGGTTAGATCAAGACTCAGGTCCTCGGGCTGTTTGTGTCCTATCACTTTGACTTTGGTTTAGCATCAGATACACAGTATCTTCCTAGTCCAGAACGGCTCATTTTCCAACACTTACGAAAGAGAGATGCACGTTTCTCTTGATGTCGTGTGGTGCTCCCAGCTTTGACAATGGTCACGTTTTAAAGTTTGGATGCCAAGGAGCATGAGCAGCAGTGTGCAGCGTTTTCCTTTCTGTTTACCTATGACTCCAGCGTCTACGGAAAGTACCTGGATGTGAGTCTGTTCTTCAGCTTTTGTACACGTTTAAAGGTTCCCAGACTACGGCAGCAGAGTCCCGACTGCATCCATTAGAAGCACAGACACAATTGAAATAATTACGGGGGGAAGGAGCACAGGAATTTCAGGGATCATTCTATCCAATACCATCCAGTAACTGAGTTGTACTTTCTGTTAGTCACTGTTAGTTACTGTTACATGTTGTGTAAGACTGTAGGTGAAACAGTTTTTACCGGTAGGCCTATTTGGTTAAAGAATAATAGAAAATCATTATGAAATAATAGTAACATTATTTGGGTAGTCCATCTGTATTTGCTTTACTGACTATCAGTAACATTTCAACTAACTATCTACTAACCCTAGTCCCTAGCTCTGACCATAACCTTAACCTTTATACGAACCCTTATTCCAAACCTAACCCTAACCGTAACCTTAGCAAGCAGTTGCTCATCAACAGATAGTTCGTTTATTTCTATGACCATCTGTAGAGCATCTACAGACGAACTCTCCAAATAAAGTGTGACCGAAATCTTACATTTCTCTTATTGATTTAACCTTCATTTCACCCAGAAAGTCCCAGAATCTCTTTTGAAATAGAAATCTGGACAATAAAAATGTAAAAAGTACCAAATGAAAACATACAATACAAACAACACCATCAACACAACACCATGAGTTAATCTGGCCTTGCTACTTTTGATAAGCCACATTCGTTTAACAACGAGGATGATAAAGTGTACTAAAGCCCTGAAGTCAAACACTTAGGACTTCCAAACATACTGCAAGTCATAAAGATGTGTGGGGTGGGGTATGTCATGTCATAAATATAACCACAAACATAAAGTGTCATGTGAATATTTAACAACGACGTAAGAATGCAGTGTCTTTAGAAGTCTAGCTAAAGCAAAACCGACACTTGCAATGAACTTCAAGGCACCTCGCTCTCTCGCCCCACCAGTTTCTGTGAAGATGCTTACCCTGTGGCCTCATTATTTTACAAAGAAAAAAAGCTGAAGCCATGTTCTTTGTTTCATAAAGTACTCTGGTTTTTAAGGGGGTGTTATGGTTTGCAGATGTCACACTGCATAGCATTTGGTCCGAGTCATTCCCTGTGCTCTTACAGCTGAACCTATCCTCTGAAGCGTCAGGACGAGAGATTTTTAAAGGCAGCCAGTGGAAGAGCAAGGCCACACAGAAATTCAGCTAGAGTGGTTATCTCTGTGTGGGGTGAAAACACAAAACTCATACACGTGGACATAGATGTAGAGACACATGTATGCACACACAGAAACTGATACGCACATGTATGCAGATATGTACGCGCATGAATAAACACACACGTTGCTAACCCACCAATCGTAGAAACAGAAGACCTGCTCAGGGATCTCTCGGACCACATGGGATGATATCTCCTGCAAGCTTATCACATCATTCCTTACACTCCACTTGTATTCAGAGAGACAGCTGCTGGGAGATATACTATGCTAACGACATAGACCTCCAACTACATGAAAATCTGATGGAAATGTCTGCTGTCAGACTCATGAACCAGAAACCCCTTCCACCCCCCAACGGAGCCCCCTTCCGTGCCTCTGCTCCCCGCTTCCCTGCCACACATTTCTGGCTCCAAGACTGATGGATTGGCGTCTTGGTCCCTGGGCCGGAGGCTAGCAGAGGGGGGCCACTCAGTGATGTGAAAAAGTAGTCCCATCTGCACATAGACTTCCATTATTCTCCTCATGAAGGGAAAGCAAATGTCCGTGCATCACTTCATTATAAATGACTCTGATTTTGAGGAGCGCTTAGGCAGAATACCAAGCCAGGCAGGCCGTATCCTTGGGACTGCAAACCAATATTGGACCACAACACAGGGGCGGATGTTCACCGGATATTAGGCTTCGCCATGGACACCTCTGTGGAGAATGGGTGATTGATGAGCATTAGTATGAGCGTGTGTGTGTGTGTGTGTGTGTGTGTGTGTGTGTGTGTGTGTGTGTGTGTGTGTGTGTGTGTGTGTGTGTGTGTGTGTGTGTGTGTGTGTGTGTGTGTGAGAGAGAGAGAGAGAGAGAGTACATGTCTCTGCAGTGTGTGTTTTTGCACAAGGATTTGTTTGTCTACTGCCTAAGTGTGTGCGAGTATGTATACTCTAAGTGTGCCTGTGTATTGGCAAAGAAAATAGCATGCATGTCTGTGCTTTGGACCTGCGCCAATCACAGTGATGCGTATCGTTACTCTAGGCTGGTGTACTTTTGCCCTCACAGTCATTATCAGAGCTCTGTAAATAGCAACCCGCTGCGCCAGTGAAAGGAAACGGCCCTTCTCCAATCAGCCTCATCAGTAGTTTCACTAATGGCTTCCTAAAACGCCACACAGATCATATTTTTCATGATGCATTGCCTTTTCCGCTCGAGATCCAAGGCCCTCAGATATGATTAATCACCAGATCACCTACGGTTCTATCATAACGAGCTACTGACGACATATTTCCATATGCTTTAATTCCTTTTAAGTGGAATTGCAGTGGTTCTGTTGACATATTCTCTTCACACCAATGATTTACATCTAACTAGTGACCCAAGGTTCACCGCTGTGACTCAGCCAATCCCGAGTGGGTTCAGTATACTGGTTATGTTACAGTTTCCTGCTCTGTGGAGGTGAACGTAAGAGCGTAAGGATGAAGATGCTATCAGAGTGGTTGAATTCAGTATGCCTTCTGTACTTTGTAAGACCCCCAGGACTAGGCTATATTGAGATTGAGATTCTCATTGAGATTCTCCAGTTCAATGTTCCTTCCCCTCATCCCAAAAGTGATATGGCAACTTGTGAATGTTTGTGTCAACTATTTGACACAATGACCTCTATGATTGCTGCGGTGTACTGGTTCGTCATCTGTTTTGTTCGAGATTGTGGTCCTTACTTTGGTATGTGTTGAGTCCCCATTGGGTGATGTCACAATGCTTAGTACAATGTGATTGTGGACAAACAGCAACGCAAGGTTTTGTCGTAACTTTTTGGAATCTTGAAGCCATTTGAGATCTCTGCTAAGGTGATTCGTGATTACCTGTCATATCTTTTCCAGTTCCAGTGAGATGCATTTTCCAAGAAATCTGCGCCGTGATCATTGTCGTGATTTACGGCCCATGATATTCATGTTTCGTTTGGTTCTTGTGATGTTCTGTTGTGGTTTCTACTCTGTAACCTGCGATTGTACAGTATTGCCTGTGGTGACCCATCAAATCAAATCAAAAATCAAATCAAATTTATTTGTCACATACACATGGTTAGCAGATGTTAATGTGAGTGTAGCGAAATGCTTGTGATCGTGATATGATCTGTTCAGGAGATCTTTTCTGAACAACCGTCTGGGATGATCTAATCTGCAGTGATCTAGCTTAGGACCTGCTGCTAGAACAGTATCTGCTTCTGTGATCTACTGTATTGGTAGTGATCCATGCTAGTAGTGATCTGTCAATTTGTAATGATCTATGATAATACGTATACACTACGGTGGTCTGTAATGTAGCGGTTTGAAATCCTGTGCTGCCAGGATCTCTGAGGTTCAGCCCTTGCTGCCAGGCCTGGCTTCGGTGTGGGAAAATGTCTCTGTGTTATTGTACACACAATGCTCATGACGCATTTGTTTATCTGCTCCCTCAAATAATGGGAACATTAAATATTTGGCCCAAATAATAACAATCCATTTCCCTCCACCAAAAAGGGCTAATCACGAGAAGATAATTAAGCAAACAAATTCCTTTATTTGGTGGGTTGAATAAAGATCAGTCTGCGCACCCTTTTATTTGCAAACATTAGCTCAGTTTGTGTACCGTATGTCTCCACCGGTCACTGGGTGGGACAGTGGGCATGTTCTAGCATACCTTATGTAGAAAGAATTTAGGCCTATTTTTTTTTTTTATAAAATCCATATACATCTGGATGTCTGTAGTTTGTGTAACCCTAAACAGAATACCCCAACTTTAAAAAAAAAATGTATAATGGCAAGAGATGTTTGTTTCCAAATAACGCTCCAAAATGCCAAATGAAGAGTCTGGTTTGTAGTCCGCATCTTTAACGGAAAGTCTGAACTTGATACTGGGACTTTCCTCTGCCTCTCACCACAGTGATGGCCCTGTGCATTCTTATGCATTCTCACGACAGATAAATCTCTGCCATGTCTTTTTCCATTCTCACCCACACGCACTGCAACTTCTTCCATAAATTGAGAATTCCTATAAAAATGCCAGGACACATGAAGATACAAGCCAGGAATTATAGCCCTGTAAACACTGTGGTGTAGTCATATGTCGTATAGGCTACCTACTTACTTATTTTTCACTGGGCAATGCATATACTAACTTCTTAATTCCCACGATGGGTATCAAAGTAGTGTATTGGAGGTATATGCCACATCAATTATTAAGGCTGATCGAACCGATCAGAATGTTTAGCTTAAAATGTTGATAACTTTTATCACTTCACATTTTAAGCTCAGCAATTCACACGTGGCGGTAGGCCTACTTGTGAATCTTCCAATTGCGGGACAACACAGTTCTAAAATGAGCACTGCAAATGCGAGCGCTTTCATGAACAGAGATGGAAATATCTGAAATTTAGAAAGAGGGCAGATGTAAAGATGAAACAACTATCATGGGTTGCTAATATGACTTACATAATGCCTTATGGCTGCTAGACCACGAAAGAAAGTTGATTTGAAAACCAATCGAACAGGAGAACGCAAAAGTCTTGATAAAAGAATTGCCTACACATTTCTATGTGGGATTTTGGCTGTAGGCTATGTTGATGCAAGGTAAGACATGCCTCATAATATGAAGTAAAACGTCCAGGTTTAGGGACAGTTAAGGAACGTGAAAAATATAGCAATGCTTATGATAGGCCTAAATGTCTTCTGGTAGATGGAAAGGCTTTCCAAAAAACATTCTTAATTAAATGTTAATTAGCTACAAAGTAGCCTATGCCTATCTGGCAGAATGATATCTTGATTGTTTGCATCAAGTCAAGTAGCCATTTGTTTTGCAAACTCCATCTCATGTGCTACAGAAACAAGCTAACCAAACAACAGTGCTAGGTGCCTGTACACTTGAACTAGCCTAAAGGGTAACTACACTCAAAAATGTAAATGTGACCTCAACAGTGGTCTCCCGGCGTGGTTTAAGCATTGTTATGGACTTAGAACGCCCAATTCAGTTTTTTTCCCCTATTGAAACAGTGTGACAATGAGAGCGAAATCTGAAACCTGTGTATTTCTGAGTCAATTGACAGCCTCATTTATCAGTTTCAATAGTAGGACCTACTATTGGCCTACTTGCACAGTACAGCTTGGGTTGGCCTGACTGCCACGCCCTGACCATAGAGAGCCTTTTATTCTCTATGTTGGTTAGGTCGGGGTGTGACTAGGGTGGGTAATCTAGGTTGTTTTATTTCTATGTTGGCCTGGTATGGTTCCCAATCAGAGGCAGTTGTTTATCGTTGTCTCTGATCCCACTGTGTTTTGTGGGATCTTGTTTATGTGTAGTTGCCTGTGAGCACTCCAAAATGTCATGTTTCGTTTATTCTTTATTGTTTTCTTGTGCGGTTCTCTTATAATAAAAAAATGTCGAACCGATTTCACGGTGCGCTTTGGTCCGAATGTTCTTACGACGATTGTGACACTGACTGTGAAAGACCAATATCGTGACAGAAGATCCCACCACACCAGGACCAAGCAGTGTGCCCAGGAGGAGAATGTATCCTGGGCTTGGGAGGAGATCAAGGAGGAGAAGATATCCTGGACTTGGGAGGAAATAATGGGAGGACACGAAAGCCATCCTTGGAAGCAGACGCAAGGAGAGAAGGGAAGACAGCGACGATGCCGCGGCCACAACGAAAGCCCAAAGAACAGCGGCAAGGAAAAATTTGGGTGGGGGCACACCGGGTGGTCGGCGGAGCCGAGGAGCGAACCAGAGCCAATCCGGGAGAAGATGGAGAAATTGGAGGAGAGTGAACGGAGAGAGTCAGAGACAGTCAGTGGAGAAATGGAGGAGAGAGAAATGAGAGAGTTGTTGTGTTGGAATTCGCCCTAAGGAGCGTGTCATCAGTTTGATGCCACCTGAGTCAGCTCTCCATACTCATCCTGAGGAGCGTGCTAGCAATCTGGTAAAAACTGTGTGGGCTCCACGCACCAGGTCTCCAGTACGCCTCCACAGCCCAGTACGACCTGTGCCAGCTCCCCGCACTCGCCATCTGGAGTGTGTCATCTGTCCGGGAAAATTTGTGCCGACTCTACGCACCAGACCTCCAGTACGCCTCCACAGCCCAGTATGTCCTGTGCCAGCTCCACGCACTAGGCCCCCGGTGTGCCTTCCCAGTTCGGTACGTCCTGTGTCCCCAGTCCAGGGCTTACGGAGACGGTCCCCAGTCCAGAGCTTCCGGAGTCGGTCCCCAGTCCAGAGCTTCCGGCGACGGTCCCCAGTCCAGAGCTTCCGACGACGGTCACCAGTCCAGTGCTTCTGGCGACGGTTCACGGTCCGGAAACTCCTGCGACGGTCTACGGTCCGGAACCTCCTACGGCGGTCCACGATCCGGAACCACCTACGACGGACCATGGTCCGGAACCTCCTACGACGGTCCACGATCCGGAACCACCTACGACGGACCACGGTCCGGAACCTCCTACGACGGTCCGCGGTCCGGAACATCCTGCGACGGTCCACAGTCCGGAAGCTCCTACGGCGGTCCACAGTGACAGTCCTCAGTCCAGATCAGCCCGGATCTTGTTTATGTGTAGTTGCCTGTGAGCACTCCAGAACGTCGCGTTTCGTTTAATCTTCATTGTTTTATTGTGCGGTTCTCTTATAATAAAAACATTTCGAACCGATTTCACACTGCGCTTTGGTCCGAATGTTCTTACGACGATTGTGACACTGACTGAGAAAGTCCAATGTGGGATTCATAATTTTAGGTCATTCAGTGTGTATGTCACCATTTCTCATAGAATATTTCACACAGCGCACCCTGCCTTCGCCGGGTAGGCCGTTTAGATGTTTTTGTTGTGAAATTAGAGTATACCCACTTCTCCAGTTACCACTGACATGGGACCACTGACACCGCATGGGAAAACGCTATCTTTTTCCACTGTTAATAAATAAAGTTGAATTGAATTGTATTGTGTGGTGCGTGATTGACAAGTGAATGGGCGGTTGGCATGTAGGCCCATTCATTGGCTTTCCTGTTTATGCATGGCACGGTTTGACTCGGGCCTTGTGGACCTGCTGGGAGAGAGCAGTGTTTACATGCAGCTGACTGGCAGAGGAGGTGAGGGTGTGGCTGTGTGAGAAACCATTGTTACGTCTGGAAGTCTCATGTAGAGAGGAGGGAAGGGGAGAGAGGAGGGAACAGGAGATGTGGGGTGGGGGAGAGGGGAGTAGAGGAGAGATGAAGAGGAGAGGAGAAGACATGAGAAGAGGATAAGAGAGGGAATGCTGTGTAATTGGAATTCTTTGAGGTTTGGGGCTGAGAGTGGCTGTCTGATCTGACAGCAGAACAGAGATGTGGAGGGAAGGCAGGCAAGGGCAGCTAAGGCACAGACACACTGCATCCAGCTGTTTGGCCGTCTTCAACGCTGGCCCATAGTACAGCATCTCTCTTGGACTATCCAAAACCAGCTATTGATCTATTTTAATTAACTTCATTTAAGCTTAAAGGGCATTTGGAAACGTAGTAGCACAAATTACGTTTCAAATCAAATCAAATTTATTTATATAGCCCTTCGTACATCAGCTGATATCTCAAAGTGCTGTACAGAAACCCAGCCTAAAACCCCAAACAGCAAGCAATGCAGGTGGAGAAGCACGTTACGTTTGCAATGAACAATGGCCTTTACTCCAGTTGAAGCAATACAATGTTTTCCGATACATCTGTTTTGCTTTATTATTTCGGGGTGAAATTAGTCATCTGTTTTGTGTATCTTTGCCATACTTCATTCTGATTGTCCCCCAAAACTATATGTTGCGGAATAAATCATATCTCACTGAAATCACGGCCCGCCAGGGTAATACTGTAATCATAACATGAGACCCGCTTGGAGTAAAACTCACCATGATGCATAATCTCATTGATTTGACTTGGCCGTCTACACTGACATTTCCATGCAACTCATCGTCTTGGGTTACAGTTGGAGGTGATAAAAATACTTTGTAATCTGTGTGGTAATGTCCATGGCTCCCAAAAGGGGGAAGAAGCTGCAAGTTATGACATATGGCCTCTCACTAGACTAGACAGCATTAGTAATGAAGAAAGCTATCAGGGGGGACTTACACTGTCAACATGCCTTCCAGCTTTTTCACTTTTTAATCATCGCCCCGGGCAAACCTCCCCGTACAATCAAATACGTTTTTTGGAAAGGAAGTCAAAAGTGGCTAAGACACGTTTGTCTGACTCATGGAATACTAATTGAAGGGGAAGAGGGTGGTCTTTTTTTATTTCTGTACATTTCTCCTTTGAGTGCGAGAGAGGGTGTCAAACTCACGCTGGAAGTGAAAATCTTTCAAAGTCAAGTATTGATATAGCGCCTGCCTTGGGGAATTGATGGCATGTGGAACCTGTTATTTAAAAGATTTCAACCAGACCACCAACACAAAGTATTCCTATTTTTAATAGACGGCTGTTAGGATCTGTTAAGCCTTGTTTCCTTTTTAATACTAATGATATCCTGTTTTATGCTAGCTCTTTGAATGGGGATTCAGGTAAGGGTTGGGTGGGGCCTTCCGCTCCATGACATAAAAAAAATAAAAAAATGCTTTGCTTTGTGCTCGCACATAAAGGAGTTGAAGTATACTCTTCTATGCACTTCCTAAACATAGAGTCTGAGCGCTGTTTTAAAGGAAATTCAATATACTTGAGATTCCGTCGGACCTCGAGTTATCTTTTCCCAACGCTGCTTTAAACAACACACAGAAGTTCTGCCGTCATATTGTTTCAACTTAAGGTCAACCAGGTAGACATGTATGCTGCATATAGTCTTTCTGTGATTTACATGTGTCATTTATGTTGAATAGACATGGTTGAATACATTTGATCTTGTGCAGGGCTCCCGAGTGGTGCAGCGGTTTAAGGCACTGGATCCTACTGGATCCCTACAGTCCCTGGTTCGTATCCAGGCTTTATCACATCCGGCCGTGATCGGGAGTCCCAAAGGGCGGCGCACAGCCCAGCGTTGGCCGGGGTAGGCTGTCATTGTAAATAAAACGTTGTTCTTAATTGACTTGCCTAGTTAAATAAAGGTTATAAAAAACAGTTCCATTGTATTCTCAACTAAAGGATATTGTTCCCATATATTTGTGCATTGAACACACTCCAAGTGTAGGCCCAATACTCTGTCAATATTCATTTTGCTGGGTTATTTCCACAGGGTCAATGGAGGCACTCTGCACAACTTTTGTGACTTTAAGCTGATTTATGGTCAATCCGGAATCTGTATTTGCCAAACAGCATTTATTGCAATGTCAGGGCATTCATACTTTGTGCGCACAGCAATGCCGGACTGCAAACCCAGATCAAGCATAAATCAGCTTAAAAAGTGCTTTCTCCACCACTGCATCCTGCATGAATCTTACTGGATGAACTTGGCTCTTATGCAAATGTGAAATTCAACGCCATACAATTCTCTCGCTAAAAATAAGAATAATTAAAATGCATTAGGTTACCCATTCCCCCCCCAGTTAAGACAATGCTTAACCATTTAAATGCAGACACTGCTATTATTTTATTGAGATCTACAGTACTTCAACTACCTCATCCCCATATTATTACTTACCCTCTTGCTCTTTTGCACCCCTGTATCTCTACTTGCACATTATCATCTGCACATCTATCACTCCAGTGTTAATTGCTAAATTGTAATTATTTCGCCTCTATGGCCTATTTATTGCCGTACCTCCCTACTCTTCAACATTTGCACACAATGTACATAGATTTGTGTTATTGACTGTACGTCTATTTATGTGTAACTATGTGTTGTTGTTTTTGTCGCACTGCTTTGCTTTTTTATCTTGGCCAGGTCACAGTTGTAAATGAGAACTTGTTCTCAACTGACCTACCTGGTTAAATAAAGGTGAAATAAATAAATACGATTCAAAATATATTTTACATTTGAGATTCTTCAAATAGCCACCCTTTGGCTTGATGACAGCTTTGCACACTCTTGGCAATCTCTCAACCAGCTTCACCTGGAATGCTTTTCCAACAGTCTTGAAGGAGTGCCCACATGTACTGAGCATGTTGGCTGCTTGTCCTTCACTCTGCATCCAACAAGTTGTACTTCCATTTCACTCCAAGTTATACACTCTCCATAATACACACTATCCATAAACTTAACTGGTGTAGTACTGTGTAATGTCTGGCCATAAGATGCTTCCTCTAGAAATATGTTATCATAATTCAATCGGACTCATCTTACAGTCACTCTACTGTGCTTCAACTCACTTAGACGTACGCTACCGGCCGAAAGTTTTAGAACACCTACTCATCCAACAAGTTGTACTTCCATTTCACTCCAAGTTATACACTCTCCATAATACACACTATCCATAAACTTAACTGGTGTAGTACTGTGTAATGTCTGGCCATAAGATGCTTCCTCTAGAAATATGTTATCATAATTCAATCGGACTCATCTTACAGTCACTCTACTGTGCTTCAACTCACTTAGACGTACGCTACCGGCCGAAAGTTTTAGAACACCTACTCATTCAAGGTTTTTCGTTTTAAATTTTTAATAGTAAAGACAGCAAAACTATGAAATAACACATATGGAATCATGTAGTATCCACAAAAGTGTTAAACGATTCAAAATATATTTTACATTTGAGATTTTTCAAATAGTCACCCTTTGGCTTGATGACAGCTTTGCACACTCTTGGCAATCTCTCAACCAGCTTCACCTGGAATGCTTTTCCAACAGTCTTGAAGGAGTGCCCACATGTACTGAGCATGTTGGCTGCTTGTCCTTCACACTGCGGTCCAACTCATCCCAAACCATCTCAATTGGGTTGAGGTCGGGGGATTGTGGAGTCCAGGTCATCTGATGCAGCACTCCATCACTCTCCTTCTTGGTCAAATAGCCCTTACATAGCTTGGAGGTGTGTTGGGTCATTGTCCTGTTGAAAAACAAATGATAATCCCACTAAGACCAAAGCAGATGGAATCGCTGCAGAATGCTGAGGTAGCCATGCTGGTTAAGTGTGCCTTGAATTCTAAATAAATCACAGACAGTGTCACCAGCAAAGCCCCCCCCCCCCCACACACCATAACGCTTACTCCTCCATGCTTTACGGTGGGAAATACACATGCGGAGATCATTCGTTCACCCACACCGTGTCTCACAAAAAAAAAAAAAAAGACCAAAGGACACATTTCCACCGGTATAATGTCCATTGCTTGAACTCTGTGAAGCATTTATTTGGGCTGCAATTTCTGAGGTGCAGTTAACTTTTCTTATCCTCTGCAGCAGTGGCGGTCCTCATGAGAGCCAGTTTCATCATAGCGCTTGATGGTTTTTGCGACTGCACTTGAAGAAATGTTCTTGAAATGTTCTGTATTGACGGACCTTCATGTCTTAAAGTAATGATGGACTGTCGTTTCTCTTTGCTTATTTGGGCTGTTCTTTCCATAATGTGGACTTAGTCTTTTACCAAGTAGGGCCAGCTTCTGTATACCGCCCCTACCTTGTCACAACACAACTGATTGGCTCAAATGCATTAAGAAGGAAAGAAATTCCACAAATTAACTTTTAACAAGGCACAACTGTTAATTGAAATGCATTCCAGGTGACTACCTCATGAAGATGGTTGAGAGAATGCCAAGAGTGTGTAACGCTGTCATCAAGGCAAAGGTTGGCTATTTGAAGAATCTCAAATATAAAATATATTCTGATTTATTTAAAAATAAAAATTGGTTACTACATGATTCCATATGTGTTATTTCATAGTTTTGATGTCTTCACTATCATTCTACAATGTAGAAACTTTTGCCCTGTAGTGTACACAAACACATCATGTCTGTTGACATCATTTGGTAAAGCAACACTCGTAAATCACAACAACAGGAAATGCGGTTTTGTTTTTTAAAATCTCAGTTTTGATGTGATAACACGCCTATCCCCATGTCGTTTGGAACCATTTCCCCATCTTTGTGGTTATGATGAAAACAAACATCATCTGCTTCGATTGTCTTCCTTCCTCATGGCCATATGTTGCCTTGCCTGGACCCAGAGTTTAGTTGGTGGAGACTGGGGGAAGAGAAGCGTAGAAGAAGAAAAATATGTCATGGTTAGGAGAGGAACATTGTGCTGTCCTTTCAACCTCCGCAACCCTCTCTGGATGCGTCCCAAATGGCACTCTAATCCCTACATAGTGCACTACGTTTGACCAGAGCCCTATGGGTTTCCCTGTGGTCCTTGGTCAAAAGTGGCACACTAGATAGGGAATAGAGTGTCGTTTGGGACATAACCCTTTCACTTCCCCTCTCCTCTATGAACCTGTTCCCTGGATGCTGGACAGACTCTGGTGAGTCGGAAGCGGAGCACTCTGGGCTAACTGAACCTCGGCAAAGTCTTTGACAGGACAGATGTGGAGGTCCTCAGGTCCTTCTCCTCCGAGTGCGAGATCTTTGGCTGGTGGGATCGGGGGTGAGTCGGACGTGGGTGTTCAAAGTCGAGGTGATTAGATGAGTTATATGAGTCACATCCGACTGTTAAAATGCTAGATCATGTTCTGAAGGATGACTGGGTGGACTAGTCCAATAACAATGTAGCCTATTGGAGGAACAAGACTTCCATCCTCTATAGCTACTGCGCAACTGCTATAACTGACCTCCTTTCCTCTTGGACATCCCTTGGACCATACCCTCTTGGATCTCAACAAACCAGACTGTATTGACAGATAGGGTGTCGTAAGAATGGACTGCTCCTTCAGTATTCAGCACATTATTGTTGTGCAAGGCCGGACTGTACTGCGTGATACCCACAACTCCAGCCCAATCTCTGACTCTGGCTTGGCCCAGGATGAGAGCTCTCCAATGGGCCAGGTGGTTTGGTGAAGGCTCCCACATTGCTCCAGGCTGGCTGGCTCATCTGTACCACTCTGTAGCAGGAGGCAGGGAGGGAAGGGGGGATGAGAGCTCTGAAGGAGGGAGCAGCGGGGTGGTTTCTGGGTGGTGGTAGGGATTGTTTACAGGGCCCTGAATGCTCCATTGCAGCTCTATCTATAGAGGCGTCATACCGCTCTGACAGCTCCATTGTCAGGCATAGCAATGGATTATTAAGGCCTCTGCTCCCACCGCCCAAGGAAAGCGATCAAAATTAAAGAAAAAATAAACTTGTCTCAGTCGATTCCAGCTTTCTCCCTCCCTCCCTCCCTCCCTCCCTCCCTCCCTCCCTCCCTCCCTCCCTCCCTCCCTCCCTCCCTCCCTCCCTCCCTCCCTCCCTCCCTCCCTCCCTCCCTCCCTCCCTCCCCTGTGCCCATGGATCTCAGTCTCCACAAACAACCTGTTACCTGACACACTCTGGCCCTCAGCCACAAAAGTGTTTTCTGAGCCGGAACAATATGTTTGTTCATAGGAGAGGTATATCCATAGTTTGGTGGGGCCCTTTTATGACCCAGAGTTTACAGTCTGCTATTGTTGGCCCACACAATGCTGCAGCACATCCCATCCTTGACTGTATCGAGGCTATGGCTGTTTAAACAAGACCATTCAGGTACTCTTCTTCCATGCACCACGGTGAGTTCCGCTCGCACCATATCGCTTTTCAGGTTAATGATGTCTTGTTTTGTGGGTGGGGGCTTTTCTCGCAGAAGGTCAATGGCTCTTCGGAACAGACCGTCCTTGCTGTGTCTGTCTGTGTCGGATACGGAGAGAGGCAGCCTTTCATTCCTCCCTCGCTACCTCTCTTTCTCCCTCTTCTTCCTCAGTGTCTCATATCTGGCCCTGAGGGAGGGAGCACGTTTGTCTGTAACTCAGACTCCAGTCTTCCCCCATCTCTATGCCTCCTTTACCTCACAAACAAACAGGATAAACGGTACACATACCTTATGCTCTGACAGTTCTCTATTGTCGCATTGCCATGCGCTATTGTCTTGTGCCTCATCAACAGTATCAGAGGCATGGAGTTTGTTGTTTGTGAGTGTAAGTGTTCATGAGATCGAGAGTGTTGAGAGCTAGGTCTGTCACATTTTTGTATTAACTTTTTATTTAACTAGGCAAGTCAGTTAATAAGAACAAATGTTTATTTACAATGGCGGCCTAATGGGAAACAGTGGGTTAACTGCCATGTTCAGGGCCAGAACAATTCAGAGACAATTGTGCATGATTTTCTGCTGGTTCATTAGTACAATGTGGGTGTGGTTGACAGGTTGATTGACACAACATATGATCCGTATGGAACGCCTCTAATCCCGTCTCACCTATTCCCAGCGCCCTCGCTTGTCATGCCTGGTGGGCAGAGGGACAAAGGGGCAGCTCGGTGTGGGTATAGAGCCATAGAGCCATTTGATAAGAGTCCTGGTAAGAAGGGTAAGAGAGGGTTATGAGGGGGGGGGGGGCCCTGCATGGCCTGCATGGCATTCCGCTAGTCTGAGAATCAGTGGGCCCCGGTAACCCCTGGCAGGCACTCAGCGATTCAGCCCCCACTACACTGACCCCAGACCAGCCAGTGAGGTAGACAGCCAGGCTGAGGGAGACCGCTAGAGGCTGAGAAATTAAAAAGTATTCTTCCCATGGGGCCACTCAGGGGCATGTAATTAAACAAATCACATTCCTCTTGCCGGGACCAAAATTGGGGAGAAGGCGCTTTGGGATAAGGCCATTCTGTTCCCACAGCGGTGTGTGTGTGTGTGTGTGTGTGTGTGTGTGTGTGTGTGTGTGTGTGTGTGTGTGTGTACGTGTGTAAAAGTGCTGGAAGACAACTCCATCTTTGTCACAGCAGTGTAAATATTTACAAGCCGATCGACCTCCGATAGGAGGCCGTAATATCACAAGGCTTCCATGTTGTTCAATCATTAATAACGGGAATCCCTTCATTTGCTGCTGTATTGAAAAACAGAGTGAGCCGACTTAAGCCGTGTAGTTTGTTTGGATAATAAACACAATGGAAGGAGGCCAGGCTCTTTCCTTTAATCTTGTTTTAACAGGGACACAACGACTTGACATTTCAGAGCTTCCAGGAGACACACAATTCAATGAAGATGTTGTGGAGGTCGACCCTGGATGAACTTTTGGGAGCAAACAGAAACAATCTCTACGAAGTAGCAGAACAGATCTGCTCTCCCGAGATCAGCCATGCGTTGCACTTCCCTCTGCTGTGTAGTTCCTAAAGTTATTTATAAATAGTTCAGGGACGATTTGCTCCTAAACCTCCTCCGGTTAGAGTGTGTAACTATTATTGCATCATTGAGCTAATTTGCTTGCGTAAATGACCACAGGGACCCCTGAATAATCATTCAAAATCACTTTGAGATCATTCACGTAGAAACCTCAGCAGGTTATTCTTGGCTTTTAGGAAAATGGAACGTCTGGGAACGTTCACTCAGCGGTTCAGTCAAGAGGTGAAGCCGCAGGTGCGGAGGGAGATATTTCTTGTAAAGGTGGAGAGGGGATACAGTCCTAAGCCACGTCCCAAATAGCACCTTATTCCTTATATAGTGCGCTACATTTGACCAGAGCCCAATGGACCAATCAAAGGTAGTGCACTGCATAGGGAATATGGTGCCATTAGAGACGCATCCTAGTAACCCTCCCATCCAACAACTCAAATGAGCCGAGGAGGAAGCACCACCGGGGATCCGGATTGAACAGGGAGATGAACTGAAAAGCATCTTGCAGTTCCTTCAATTAGAGGAAGTTGGAGGTGCCCCAAAGCACACACTGCCTCGATGAAAAAGCGATCACAGTTGCTTGACTAAATCGGCTTCCAGTGTGTGTTCTGCACATGGGCTATGTTTTGTCTGATGTTCATAGCTAGTTGTCTCTGAAAAGACTTGCTTTGTAGCACAGGGGTCTCCACTCTCACACACACACGCACACACACACAAACCAAAAGGACAAGGCCAAGACACCATTTTGCATCCCTTTCGGCTTGTTTGAATTCAATCGCGTGCCCTTCAGGTTGTGTCATGCTCCCAGTACATTTCAGCATCTCCTGGAGTGCATGTGGGTCAGTGTTGTTGTCCCCTTAGTGTCAGCCAGGGATCCATGGCTAGGGGGAAGAGGAGGGCAGTGTGAGATAAAGCTCCCAGCCAGGTTACAGGATAGGGCATGCTCTGCTCTCCAAATACACTCCGCATTGACAGTCACAAGAGCAAACACACATTGAGGGGGAGGAAGTCACAGAGGGAAGGAGAGGAGACACAACCCAGGACAGTAGACTGTTTGTTCTCTCCGACTCGCCCCAGTGATGAATAAACACAGCTTTAAGAGGAGAGGAAAATGTGCTTCAGGTGTCTGGAGAGCCAAAGCTATTATGCAGGCATCATGGAGGCATAGAAACGGAGAGAAACACTCCAAACACAATGAGTGCGAAAGAAACATCCTGGGTGTTGTTTGGGAACGGCTAACAGTGGAAAGGCAAGACAAAGACCTTAGAGCCATAGGATCACCATTCAAGTCTCAGGTCATCACATCTGAAACACGGTAGTCGGCAGCCCATTGAGAATCAGTGAGCTGCTGCCCAAGCCGCCAAAGTGTCAGTGCCTCCCTGTCTCATGTACCCAACCGGTTGGCACCAGGCATTTAATACTAATTAACAAAAGCTGTCCGGGAGCCAGAGGAGCTGTTATGTTCTTCGGCGGCGAGGGGGTGAGAGTGTAAAGAGACATTGTTTATGTGCAGTGTTGCGTGCTCTGACATCAGCTGTCTGTAAACGCTGGCCTTCTATAGCCCCCCCCCCTCTGATTAAACAAATGAACGCAGCGCATGAGGAAGCCCAATCGCGAGCGCCAGACTTTAACAGTAACGTTATGCAGTGGGGTTCCACTTTCCTTGTTCCCGGGAGGCCCGTTTCCAATATTAACAGCACTCTTTAGCCCAGTAATCATTCTAAGATGTCAAAATGTCGCAGTCTGTCCGGGCACACTATCTATAATAATTTATGTCTGCGGTATTCAAATAAATGTTAAGCTGAGATGAAAACAGGGCCAGTTCAAAGTGTCCCCCTCCCCAGTTATCTTGAAATCTTTACAAAGCCCACAAAGCTGTCCCGAGTATCTTGACTTGGGCACCACCCTAAATAAATTCAGCTCCATTTCAGACGAGTGCCAAGAATGGTAATTGATGGGGCTGACCAGTAATGCCTTGAATGCGAACACTTTGGGGCCAATCAGACTTAGGAAATGTACGCCTTTCCTACGCACACTCTTCCTACACACTACTCAGTATTAAATAAATAGTCTGTCGACAATATTCAAGCTGAAAGGTACACAGTAATGTGTTATTCAGTGTTACCTTATTCAGTCGCCTCACACGCTCTGCAGGTGTGGCTACCTTGCGGGCTCTAAATACATTCAATTCAACCGCTGAAAACCCTTCCCACTTGCTGGCCAACATATTTTCTCGTGGAGTTTTCATTCAATAGGCTTTTCGGTACATTTATCTCAAGCCATCCCTTTACATACGGTGTCCCTTTTGGTTTGAATATTTTCCACAGACTCACTAGAATATAATGAGAGAACCGGTTTCACAATAGTCCTATAAATACCCTATTCCTCACTAGTCATGAAACTGTAGCCTAATGACAATGGTTCAGTAATGGTGAACAGGATCCCGGTTTAAACTGCTACGTGTGCTCTTAGTTCCATAATGATTGAGATAAGCTACATGTTTCGACATCATTGCACAACGTTAGCCTAATACGACCAACTATTGCTAGAGACTCTCAGGAACAAATACACAGACGTGACAGAGGAAAGAAAGGTAAAAGAAATGGTAATGGAATGATACAAAATGTAGGCTACAAATTGAAGTAAACTAACACAAAAGTGACGGTTATAAATGTATGTGGGTGTTACTGACAGTGGCTCCCGATAGTGTTTACATTTACGATGATACAAATAGTTAAAAATACAGCTGAGAAAAGCCTGGGCATACAGTTGAAGTCGGAAGTTTACATACACCTTAGCCAAATACGTTTAAACTCAGTTTTTCACAATTCCTGACATTTAATCCTAGTAAAAATTCCCTGTCTTAGGTCAGTTAGGATCACCACTATATTTTAAGAATGTGAAATGTCAGAATAATAGTGGAGAGAATGATATATTTCAGATTTTCTTTCTTTCATCACATTCCCAGTGGGTCAGAAGTTTACATACACAAACGTTTCTGGCAGCCTTCCACAAGCTTCCACAAGCTTCCCAAAATAAGTTGGGTGAATCAAACCAAATTCCTCCTGACAGAGCTGGTGTACCCGAGTCAGGTTTGTAGGCCTCCTCGCTCAGACATGCATTTTCAGATCTGCCTTCAAAAGTCCTATAGGATTGAGGTCAGGGCTTTGTGATGGCCACTCCAATACCTTGCCTCTGTTGTCCTTAAGCTATTTTGCCACAACTTTGGAAGTATGCTTGGGATCATTGTCCATTTGGAAGACCCATTTGCGACCAAGCTTCAAGTTCCTGACTGATGTCTTGAGATGTTGCTTCAATATATCCACGTAATTTTCTACCTCATGATGCCATCTTTTTTGTGAAGTGCACCAGTCCCTTCTGCAGCAAATCACCCCCACATCATGATGCTGCCACCAACGTGCTTCAAGATTGGGATAGTGTTCTTCGGCTTGCAACGCTCCCCCTTTTTCCTCCAAACATAACGATGGTCATTATGGCCAAACAGTTCTATTTTTGTTTCATCAGACCAGAGGACATTTCTCCAAAAAGTGCGATCTTTGTCCCCATGTGCAGTTGCAAACCGTAGTCTAGCTTTTTATGTCGGTTTTGGAGCAGTGGCTTCTCCCTTGCTGAGCGGCCTTTCAGGTTATGTTGATATAGGACTCCTTTTACTGTGGATATAAATACTTCTGTACCTGTTTCCTCCAGCATCTTCACAAGGTCCTTTGCTGTTGTTCTGTGATTGATTTTCACTTTTCACACCAAAGTACGTTAATCTCTAGGAGACAGAACACATCTCCTTCCTGAGCGGTATGACGGCTGCGTGGTCCCCTGGTGTTTATACTTGTGTACTGTTGTTTGTACAGATGAACGTGGTACCTTCAGGCATTTGGAAATTGCTCCCAAGGATGAACCAGACTTGTGGAGGTCTACAATTTTTCTTGGCTGATTTCTTTTTGGATTTTTCCATGATGTCAAGCAAAGAGGCACTGAGTTTGAAGGTAGGCCTTGAAATACATGTACAGGTACACCTCCAATTGACTCAAATTATGTCAATTAGCCTATCAGAAGCTTCTAAAGCCATGACATAATTTTCTGGTTTATCAGCGGTCTTGTATGTCTTCCATTTCCTAATAATTGCTCCCACAGTTGATTTCTTCAAACCAAGCTGCTTACCTATTGCAGATTCAGTCTTCCCAGCCTGGTGCAGGTAATACATTCATTAAAAATCCTACAATGTGATTTTCTGGATTTTTTTTCTCATTTTTTGTCTGTCATAGTTGAAGTGTACCTATGATGAAAATTACAGGCCTCTCTCATCTTTTTAAGTGGGAGAACTTTCACAGTTGGTGGCTGACTAAATACTTTTTTCCCAACTGTAGGAAAAAAATAAGTAAATGCTTTTTCCACTTGGACTAGACCTTATTTATGGTTCTCGTGCATAAAGGTGGTGTAATTATTAGTCAAGATCAGAATACAGTGTATCTGTAGACACACCTCCGCCACACATTTATTTAATTAATCTCCACCCCAAACGAATAGCGGGCGAATGGCATGCTATTCTCATGCTTAAGTTCAGGGACTGCTTGTGCTGGCGCTGCTTACCTCGGTTCGGAATTCACCCCTTAGGCAATTGTGATAGGACCAAAGGGAGAGCTGAACCGGAGCCGTGACATGCAATGCACATTGACAACAAGCCCTGGTTCTCATTTGGATGAGGCATTTACACCGTTTACTCCCATTAATCCGCAAAACAACCGCTTTCGAACATTAAGCCCAACCGTTAGAATTATTTGAACGTTAAACATGAAGAGTTTTTGTTTCTTCTCAGGGTTCCGGTTGTGAGTTAGGGGGACACGGGCATGTGGAGGGAGGGTCCGGCCTGATTGATTAACCTAAGGCACCTCCAGAACTCTGCTAAAAGCCCTACTGTCAGACTGGACTAATCGTCATACACATAAACCCTGTAGCTACACACAAACACCAATGACCAGTGTGACAGCAGCACTAAATGTTTATACTGTACCTACCCCTGTATATTGTATAGGTAAATGTATGGGTATGTGTGCTCCAAGCAGAAGATTAGTTCACTGGTTGCTACCATGCCAGTTTGGAGCGGTGAGTGAGGAATTTGGGGGACAAGAGGGGGGGAAGTGGCCGTGGGACTGGTCAGTTAGTCCCCCTCCCTCCATCCATCACTCATCGAGAGCCCCACCGCCCTCTTGAGCAACGGCCCACACAAAGGTATGTTGGGAGATTGATGAATGCCATTGTTCTCCCCCTCTTCCTGATATTGATAAGCCATGAAAGAGAGAACCCCAAAAGTTTCTTTACTCTCTCTTTCTCCACTTTATTAATTACACATTGGACAGGCTCGACCCCAAGAACAACTGCAGGAAACCGGAGTGGGGGGTGTAGGAGGAGTAGGAGAAGGGGTATGTTTGAAAACAACCCCCAGACAAATAGAAGAGCCCACGTAAGATGAAACTTCATGGTCTGGCAGCAGCCGACTAAAGCCCAGGCAGGCAGTGACTTATGGGCCTTCCCCAGATCTCCGTTTGTGCTGGCACTGGTAATCTTGCTTGGAAAACAAGTCATTAAGGAATTTCAGTTACACTCCCTTGTATCAGTGTTGCCAAGAATACTTTCCCCTTCCCTAACCTGATTTACGAGGAGGGCTGAATATTCCTGAACGCCAATAGACTCAACATGCCCTTATTTAGAGAGGGAGTGTGTTAAAGGGGAGGGGAGAAGGGGGGGGGGGGGGGGGATGTGGGACAGGGAAACAGGGAGGGTTTATTGGTTCGTCCTTGACCCCAGCAGTTCCCGGGTCCTGAGAGCCCCGGGAAAGGTCAAAGGAACTGAACCCAGAGATGGAGCTCCGAGATAAGGCCAGTATTACTCTCCCACCCACGTTCTGTGGAGCCGACAGTGGGGTAGCAGGGCATTGGTGTCATACTGACATATTGCCACCAGTACTGCCACCATCCTTACAGGCTGCATGCCACCAGTATATCCAGAGATTTGCTCAATTGCAGGCACACACATGTATGTGCACAGGTGCATGCTTACATGAGCGCACACGCACGCACACACACAAGTCTAAGGGGTCCCGCTATCCCAATGAATACATAACATGCCTTTCAGAGACTTCGGCCCAGGGTGACATGACTCAATCATGTACACTTCTATATCTGGTGGTTAGTCTCCACACTCTTGGAAATAAAGGTGCTATCTAGAACCTAAAAGGTTTCTTCAGCTGTCCCCATAAGATAATCCTTTGAATAACCCTTTTTTGTTCCTGGTAGAAGCCTTTTCAGTTCCATGTAGAACCCTTTCCACAGAGGTTTCTACATGGAACCCAAAAAGGTTCAACCTGGAGCCAAAAAAGTTTCTCCTATTGGGACAGCCAAAGCCCTTTTGGAACCCTTTTTTGTATTTGGATCATTTTACAGAGATTACAGAGTCTGTAGGCTTCTTAGGGTTGATGATTTACATTTATTCATAGCTGCCTTGATTTATCAAGACGTCATATAGAAACATCTCTTCATTGATTTGCTTGAGAATTCTGAGAACTTTGTACATTGACTAAAACATGTTTATTCATCACATACTGCACACCAGATAGGTGCAGTGAAATGTGTTGTTTTACAGGGTCAGCCATAGTAGTACGGCACCCCTGGAGCAAGTTAGGGTTAAGTGCCTTGCTCAAGGGCACATCACCAGATTTTTACCTTATTACCTTATTTGAACCAGAGACCTTTTGGTTACTGACCCAACACTCTTAACCGCTAGGCTACCTGCTGCCCTGACAAATCAAAACAAAATACTGAACATGTTTGCCAAGTAAGTGCCAACCATTTTTGGGAGTTATCCATACACTGTAGGTAGTAGGTCGTGCAGTTTAGCTTGTCAGGACCTAACATCCCAGTATCTCCTTTTCTTGTCATTATGTTCCCTCTAACATTATCCTTCCAACTCATCCACAGGGTTGTGTCATTATGTTACCTCTAACATTATCCTTCCAACTCATCCACAGGGTTGTGTCATTATGGTTTTCAGTTGAACTGCCGTGAAAGATCTTACACTCCCCCCTATGTCACCCTAATGACCCTTCATGACAAGCTTATGAAATCTTCACAGGTGGTCGTAAGCACAGTGCCTCCATCCCGATAGACCAGTGGATCCATCCACAGGAAGGATGCTGCCGTGTACAGGTCTAACTCAGTTCTTCCATTGTGTATGGAAAAGGCTGAACCAAGTGCAACATCACCTTTCAACTCGTGTCAGCTCAGCTGGACCCAGACCCAGGTTCATGGCTATTAGATTAAGTCAGTACTTGCTCGCCCAGCATACAGCAGATGAAAGTGGTTAGGACAGTCCCGTTAGGAAATTATGTTCCAGTCTATGTTCCTAATCAGGGTGTGGCTAGAACAAAGGGAGGCTAAACTCTTCGGGAAAAAAAGGTGCTATCTAGACCCTAAAAGGGTTCTTCGGCTGTCCCCATAGGAGAACCCTTTGAAGAAGCCCTTTTGGTTCCAAGCAGAACCTTTCTGGGTTCCATGTAGAACCCTTTCCACAGAGGGTTCTACAAGGAACCCAAAAAGGGTTCTAGCGGGAACCAATAACCAATACCTGTAACCAAAAAGAGTGCTCCTATGGGGACAACCGAAGAACCCTTTTTGGAACCCCTTTTTATAAGAGTGTAGATCCCATCTGCTAAGAGGCCTGGGCCATATGAACACACGGACATCCTGTAGCCAGGGCATGTGTCTGTGAATGAGTATCAGTCAGTGTGTTATTGAAACCAACAATCCTTGCTCACTTAGATATACAGTATGCGTTCAAACAGTCTGTGTCCATTTCCTTATTCATCTTTCCACCCACAAATGACTGTTTTGAAGATAAATATGATTGTTATTATCTAACCATTATCATAATTTGCATAGCCCTCTATCCTAGCAGTTGTTTTAGTTTCACCACTTGAAGAACATCTACAAGTGTCACGCACTGCTTTACATCTTCACTGTATTTTATTCACCCGTGTGTGGTAATGAAATGGTAGATATCATATTTAACCACTTTTGTTCATATCTGCCTTGGGGCATGGAGCTTCTTTGCGTATCAAAGCTCAGCAATAGCGTACTGTGGTTTTCTCCTGACCTGGGGGAAGGCTGTTAACATAGATCGTTAAATAAGACAGCTGTCTCCAAAACATCAGAGAGGTTTAGTTCAGCGCACAACAGGCTGTAACATTACACTATTTTATATATGCTTGTTAAAAGCCCTTTTCACACCACCCCTTGTTTGTATACTATAGTGATGGGTGAGGAAATGTCATGCACTGCATGTCATGCAATATGTGCATTTCTATTTATGTATTTTCATATCACAGTAATTATCATGTACATTTAAGCCAAATTGTCCTAATTATAGTAAATACTACCATAATGTTCTCTGTTTTGCTCTCCGTTAGTAAGACTAGTGACTTGTGAGATTTATGAGTTTATGATTAAAAAAAGATCGTGGGGGCTGTTTTGTTAGATTTCAGTGCGGCTTTTGCTGATGGAAAGACATATGTGTTATGGCTTTACACCCCCAGACAGGGGTATTACATATTGAGATACATGGTACATATTGCTTTTTTGTTTTTACACTTACTGATCATTTAAAAGATAATATTTCAATGCTAGCTTAAACAATGTGAAGAGGGGTTTGTTCTCCGTGTTCTTCATTTTATGGATAAAGAATCTGCCATGAAAAATTAACAAATCAACAATGAAAGTTAAATCAGGGTCCATATAATTTGGATCAAAATTCCACTTAATATCAGAGACTTTCAAATTAACATCAATAGTAGTTTATTTTAAAATAAAATCTAACTCACTCCAAAATATTCAGACATAAGAACAGTCCCAAAATAAATTGTCTAGAGTCTCTGGGTCACAACCACAAAATACACATTTGTTATCAATAGCCATTTTGAATCTGTGTTTAATTAAAGGTCTTTACAGGGTGCTTGACTGCTGTTGTTAGTACATAACACTCAGATCAACCCTTAGAGAGATGGGTGGGGCTAAAGCTTAAGAGGGTGTGAACAATGCTGAATGGGTGTAGACAAAGAAGGGCTCTTCAGTAATTGTACCAAAACATTCAAAGGCCATTTTCTCAAAAGTGAGTTTATAAGTTTATCAACTTTCAAAGCAAAATGACTTTCCCAAATGTTCCTCAAATGCAGTGTATGATATACAATTGTGTAGCTCTGAGTCTCTACTTTTATCCAATGTAAAAAAAAAAACGATTTCAAATTTTGCTACAGTACATAAGACCAATTTGAGCTGGTTGGTCACATATTGTTGATAAAGAGTTACCTGTCTAACAGAACACAGAGGGTGTTCTTTAATGGAAGCCTCTCCAACATAATCCAGGTAGAATCAGGAATTCCCCAGGGCAGCTGTCTTGCTTTTCTCAATCGTTACTAATGATATGTCACTGGCTTTGAGTTGCAGTTAGTTTCAGAATGGGTGGCAAGGAATAAGTTAGTCCTAAACACTTTTAAAAACTTAAAGAATTGTATTTGGGGCAAATCATTCACTAAACCCTAAAACTCAACTAAATCTTGTAATAAATCATGTGGAAATTGAGCAAGTTGAGGTGACTCTACTGCTTGGAGTAACCCTGAACTGTAAACTGTCATGGTCAAAACATGTTGATACAACAGTAGCTAAGATGGAGAGAAGTCCGTCCAAAATAAGCACTGCTCAGGCCCTAGTTTTGTCTCACCTGGACTACTGTTTAGTCATGTGGTGAGATGCCACAAAGAGGGACCTCGGAAAATTACAATTGGCTCAGAACAGGGCAGCGCGACTGTTCTACAAGCATAATAATATGCTTGTAGATCTCCCATGGCTCAAAGCGGAGGAGAGATTGACTTCATCACTAGTTATTTTGAAAGAACTGTTGACATACTGAATGCACCGAGGTGTCTGTTTAAATTACTAGCACACAGCTCGGACACCCATGCATACCCCACAAGACATGCCACCAAAGATCTCTTCACAATCCCCAAGTCAAGAACAGACTATGGGAGGCACACAGTACTATAGTACATAGCGCCATGGCTACATTGAACTCTATTGCACATCCGGTAACTGATGCAAGCAGTAGAATCAGATTTTTTTAAAACATAAAAATACACCTTATGGAACAGCAGGGACTGTGAAGAGACACACAGGAACAGACACACATACACATGATAAGAAACTCTACACACGCGTAGACATGAATTTTGCATTGTAGATATGTGATAGTAGAGAAGTTGCCTGAGGGCGCACACTTAATGTGTTGTGAAAAGCGTTATAAAATATAATGTCATGCCTTGGCAGCAGCCAATGGGGATCCTTAATAAACACAAAATACAAACACATCTAAGTCTATGCCATCCAAGGTGTCACAAGCTATAGGTTTAATTCAAAGCATATGATTTACTAACTTTAAGTGGTTAATATAATCCTAACCATACAGTATAACTCCAATAAACAGGGTATGGCACATGTAACCAGGCTGGAATGCAGTCAATGTACAGCCGAGTGGTTGTCGGGGGAAGTGTATCCAAGGAGGGTCACTGTTAATATCCTCTATTGGGAGAACATCACTGCACCAGAAGGGTAGTTCTGGCTCTGAGCCAGGAAGTGTCAAGTTGACATTGTTTAATTTCTTTCCCCCCAACAACCAGTGATGAGACTCAATGAAATTGAAGCTCGAACTAACTGTACACCTTGCATGAACATAATTATGTTGTCATATTGGATGAGTTATCAATCCTCCCCCCCTTTTCTCTCCCTTTTCCCTCCCAGCAGCCCTCTCATCCTTTATCATTTGTTGTTCCCTTGAAACGTGTATTCATCCCTGTCAGCTGTCACCCTATCTGTCTCCCAGGAGAGCTAACTCTGTTAAGTGAATTTGTTCGACTTGACTTTGGAAGCACATGAAAGAGAGGGGTGGAAAACTGTTAATGTGACGCTGCCAAGAGGAACAAATCAGCCAGAACAAGCAGGCACTAGGCAGACCATTTTGGAAGCCGACCCAGGCCACATTCATTTCAGGAAACAGAAACACACAGTCCATCTCTTTATTCCTGACGGGGGCCATTCTCTCCATGTTGGGTTCTCAGAGGTTTGTCTGTTGCCTCCCCCTCTTACATACAGTAGTATCACGGGATTGTTGTTTTTCATATTGAATCAGGTTTCAAATATGATCATACATAGCCTATCCATAGTAATAAATCAAATGCCATGGAAAAGAGTGACCAGTTTTATTTGAATAAACTATACGGTATTAAAAACAGATTGACTAAAAATAGCCACATTTGAAAAGGAAAGGGCTGTCTAAGACAATATAAATGCTGTATCCTCTGTTCGAATTATGAGCTTTTGCAAACATTGATATACATGAGAATATTATGTAACAGAGGCCTACAGTATGTCTCCTAGCTTCCACTTTTGAAATACTTAACCATGCTTGCAGAACATTAAATGTAACACGAATAAATAACGCTGTAAGATTGAGTCATTCGCTTTTAGGGTATAGCTAACTTTCCCAGGTGACTTGGGCTGAGCTCGGAGCAGAGTGTGATGATGTTATGGGATATTTTTTTATAGAACTGATGCATGAGGACACTTCGTCTATGCTGCAATTAATTATTCAACCCGATTCATCTGCGCTTTGAGAACCCACAGTGTTTTATTTGGGAACCCAAGTGGGAGCTGTTTCAATTTAAAATCCTTACCGCTTCGAATTGTTTCCTCCTTAGTCCTCTCTGAAACGTTTGGTCACTTTGTATGGCCCTGCCAGGGTGTTGAGGAACACTTGGACGACTTAGGTGTTTGTCGCAGTAAGGGGAGACCACCAGAGCAGGAGGAAGGTTGCCAGATGAGGGGTGAGGTTGCCAGGCAAATGCCAGCCTGAAAACCATGGAAAACCCAATGGAGACAGAGTTCCTACAGTATACAGTGCATTCGGAAAGTATTCAGAGGGCTGATGGGGCGACCGTATCACCGCCACACCGGCGGTCAGGACCGTTTAGTCATGGTAATTAGGCTTCTCCAAGCTCTGATGTTGCTGCTGGTCATAAGTAGCGTACCAAACGTGCTAACTGCCTGGTATCAGCACTCTATTGTCCCTCTAATCACACTGCCATCAATGCAAATGTATTCTAAAATCTATTCAAACACTTCATGAGTGCCCATGAGCTCACATTTCACACATTTCTATAGGCTGTGCAATTGTGGGAGAAAACAGAGTGATGACCGCTACTAAAAAGAGGAGGATCCCATCAGCTTTCTATAGACTAGGCCTACTATATTTATTTCTCTACTTTCCTAATATTAAGCACATTGCTTATATTTACAACAGGAGTATAGCCTACCTGGCTGGCATGAAAATAAACCATGGGGAAATCGTCCTTATGCTTTAAGTGCATAGATTACATTTATTTTTCCTGCTGCCCCTGTTTCGATACAGGTGCGTGTTAATTGTCCATTATAAATCCAAACAAATGTCACACTTACAGTGGGGCAAAAAATGATTTAGTCAGCCACCAATTGTGCAAGTTCTCCCACTTAAAAAGATGAGAGAGGCCTGTAATTTTCATCATAGGTACACTTCAACTATGACGGACAAAATGAGGGAAAAAAATCCTGAAAATCACATTGTAGGATTTTTAATACATTTATTTGCAAATTATGGTGGAAAATAAGTATTTGGTCAATAACAAAAGTTTATCTCAATACTTTGTTATATACCCTTTGTTGGCAATGACAGAGGTCAAACGTTTTCTGTAAGTCTTCACAAGGTTTTCACACACTGTTGCTGGTATTTTGGCCCATTCCTCCTTGCAGATTTCCTCTAGAGCAGTGATGTTTTGGGGCTGTTGCTAGGCAACACGGACTTTCAACTCCCTCCAAAGATTTTCTATGGGGTTGAGATCTGGAGACTGGCTAGGCCACTCCAGGACCTTATAATGCTTCTTAAGAAGCCACTCCTTTGTTACCCGAGCGGTGTGTTTGGGATCATTGTCATGCTGAAAGACCCAGCCACATTTCATCTTCAATGCCCTTGCTGATTGAAGGAGGTTTTCACTCAAAATCTCACGATACATGGCCCCATTCATTCCCCATTCAGCACATTAATCCGCTTTACAAGGAGTGTAGCGCCTAACTGGAAAACATAAGCAGCGAGTGAGTTTCAAGTGTGGGAAAGATAATTTTCACCATAAAAATGCACCTTCCTAATAAAAGCATTACATGCATAATTGAATTTGCAGTCACTTTTGATAATGGTGTTTTCCGCTAATGGTGTTCGTTAGGCCAACTCATCTTATTGGCTGACGAAAAGTAAATATGGACAGTTCTTCCAATATCTTCAATGTGCACCTCGAAATTGGATAAGTTGCGTCCCGATGTGTCTGTCTTCACTTGTAGCCTGTGAGAAGGACCCGATCACGTGATGGAGCTCACAGCACTGAGTGAGAAGGGCACAATGGCCACTGGCCGAGAAAGGCATGGATTTTTTTAGGGTACATTACGGACACACAAAGGTGATGCTGCCGTGAAATTCTAGGCATTATCAAGTGCTTGTCAAACTGTGAATGAGTGACTGGTGAAGTGTGTGCAGCCTGCACAAAAAAAAATAGCAGAGCTCATGCCTTTCGAGCAACTTTTTTCAAATCATCATTAGAGTCTCATCATGCTGCCTTATAATGTATTAAAAATCAAAACATATAGCCCAACATTTGTAGAAAAACTAAAGTTACATTAATAACTCTAAATTAAGCATATAGGAATACCTATTTCTTTGTTTACCACTCAACACAAAATAGCTGCATGTGCTGACTCCCTCGAATCGTTTGGAGAAGATATCATGCTGTGGGAGTCGGATCCAGGGAAAGATGTACAGAGAGATCGTTGATGAAAACTTGCTCCAGAGTGCTCAGGACCTCAGACTGGGCAAAAGGTTCACCTTCCAACAGGACAATGACCCTAAGCGCACAGTCAAGACAATGCAGGAGTGGCTTCGGGACAAGTCTCTGAATGTCCTTGAGTGGCCAGAGCACGCACAGGAACCCAATTAAACATCTCTGGAGAGACCTGAAAATAGCTGTGCAGCGACACTCCCCATCCAACCTGACAGACCTTGAGAGGATCTGCAGAGAAGAACGGGACAAGGTCCCCAAATACAGGTGTGCCAAGCTTGTCACGTCATACCCAAGAAGACTCAAGGCTGTAGTCACTGCCAAAGGTGCTTCTAAAAGCACTGAGTAAAGGGTCTGAATGCTTTTGTAAATGTGATATTTCTGTTTTCTTTATATATAAATGTGCAAAAGTTTCTATAAACCTGTTTTGTATTGTCATTATGGGGTTTATGTTTTACGTTTGAATCAATTTTAAAACAAGGCTGTAATGTAACAAAATGTGGAAAAGGGGAAGGGGTCTGAATACTTTCCGAATGCACTGTAGGTAAAGTTAGGTACTCACCATGACACAAAGTCGTACATTTCACAATATTCAACCACAAAGTCTGAAGAAAACCAATGGGCATCAAAGTCAAGCTCTAACACAGCCGTCGACGTGTATGATAGCATAAAATAACATTACTTTAAACTTTAGTTATTGACCAAATACTTATTTTCCACCATAATTTACATACTTTGATTACAAGCAGGCTTGACTACTGTATGCTCTCCTGTCTGGTCTACCCAAGAAAGCCATTGGTCAACTGCAAAATATACAGAATGCTGCAGCACGGGTACTGACCAAGACCAGACGGAGAGCACACATTACACCGGTTTTAAAGTCTCTGCACTGGCTGCCTGTGAGTTTTAGAATACATTTTAAGATTATTCTATTGGGTTTTAAATCAATCCACGATTGAGCACCCCTGACATGCACATGTCAGACATGCTTTTAAGTTACCTGGATGTACCCAGTAGGTCCCTCAGGTCCTCAGGTACTGGCCTTTTAACTCTCCCAAAGCCTATGACCAAGAGGCATGGAGAGGCAGCCTTTAGTTGTTATGCCCCCAGCCTCTGGAATGGCCTGCCAGAGAACCTGAGAGGGGCCGAAACTATGGACATACTGTATATAAAAGAGATCTTAAAACAATTTTTTTTAGCTTTCATTTTTTTTCGTATTGTTTAGTAATTATTTCAGCTTTTATTTTCATAGTTTTTAATTCTTTTTTTCCCCCCTGTAAAGCATATTTGCTCTGTATGTCTGAAATGTGCTGTATAAATAAACCTTGATTTCATCATTAAAATGATTTTTTTTTTTGAAAAAGTAGCTGTCCTAACCAAGTTTTTTTTCTGCCTTTGGAATGCATATACTCTAAGCACCATTATTTTCCAGTACATAAAAAAGTTGAGTAGACCATGTTGGGTGTGAAGTAAGATGGAAACCCTGCAGTCACAGCCAATAGCGAGGCCCCATGAGGTATAACAGACTAGGCTTCTATTACCCATCACCCTATCCCCTCCCTCTGCAAACCCCACAAGTAAGCCTTTGAAAAATATAGGGTTACCTCTAAGCAAATCCCCCTGAAACTGAACACTTTTATCCCGTATATAGTCACTCATTGGCACGCGGTGCACTTACGTCTGAGAGAATTAAGAGCTATTTCTTGTATGGGGTGTAGACTCCTCCACTGCTAGTCCATAGTATTAAACAAGTGGCACTGTGACTTGCCTTTCTTTAATGAGCTCCATATTAACAAAAACCAGTAGATTATGATGCCACATTCAACTTCCATCCTAGGAATATGAAGCAGTTTGTAAATTCAAGTTTGGTACACAAAATAAACAAACAAATGCAAACAAATGAATTAGGTAATGCTCATTGGTACTGTACATTCATTTGAAAATGGATGGCTAAGTCATGCCTGAATGTCAGCATAAGCAAATGAAACCGATGGAAAAATGTGTGCATGCACACAGTTAAAGTATGCCGCACACACTCACTTTGGTGTTTTTGTGTACCTCCTTAGCTACTTGCCCAGCCTCACCCACATGACATTAGCTTACCAGAGAGCTACTGGCTGAGCATCACACAAAATGTTCAGATTGGAGTGATTAGTGAGTCATTCTCCAGTGTGTAAATCCAGAACACCCCGAAGGGCAGCTCCCTCACACAACAGTGGGCATTGATTGATTACACATCCTCTACCACTGTCATCGAACTCATGGTTCTTCCTGACTCTGAATAGGAACAGAAATGTGGTGGATACGGTACATGGTACTCCTTCCTCCTTTCTCCTGCTTTCACGCTCACGCTCACAGCCTTATCTGGCCCGTAGGTGTATTCTTGAAATTCATCAGTGAGTGAAAACCCTTGATGATTTAGTGAGTGGACGAGTTGTAATCTCTGGACTTAACAGACAGCCCGTAAAACACCCCCCCCCCCCCCCCCCACTAATGAAGGCCATAAAACAGGGCCTGTGACAAGCAGCAAAAGCAGCTGAGAGTGCAGACTGTTCTAATCGGGCCTCTGGAGAGAGACCCACACATACGAAAAGGACCCCAGGATACTGTAACATACATCAGGCGCGACAGGGAGGCCCCATGCATGGTTTTAACAGGGACTCTCCCCAAGGCACCCTGTACAGGCGCAGGTGCATGGCTTCACGGAGTCATATGGACCGAGGTTAGGACCACAGCCCTTAACCCCCAGCAGTTTCACAGAGGAGGGCCTGAACAGGTTTTGGAATGTGCTTTCAGTATGTACACTGACCAAAAATATAAACATAACACGCAACCATTTGGACCATTTTACTGAGTTACAATTCATAAAAGGAAATCAGTCCATTGAAATGAATTCATTCATCATTCAGAAATAGTTATTGAGAAACACTGACTCAAGAGTATAGAGAGAGAGAGAGAGAGAGAGAGATTAACTGATTGAATCTTAGTTGTAATGATAATTGTAGGCACTTGTCAGCATTAGTTAATGTAACAACACAGGACAGGAGAGTTAATCATATGCACAAATTGCAGAACAGGCCAATTACCTTATTTAATGTGTGTAGAAAGATATTGCCCAATTATACTGCAAATTAATTGACCCCTTCAATATGAAATCATCAGTTTTATCAGTCTGAACATATGGTGTCTGTTCACTGTCTGGTGTCCTTAGTTTTATTGACTAGATTGAGTCTGTAAAATGAGAGTAATTTTCAAAATAAAACAATCTTTCCTTCCAACTAAGATAAAAGGTTAAGTGATTTCACATGGTTCAATAAATTATTTAGGAAAAACAGAAATGTCTGGTTGAAAAATATAGCAACAGATGCAGAACCACTCCAAGATCAAGCTTGCCTGCCAGCCAAGGCTTTAGTGTAATCATTCCCTTGGACTTTTCTTCTTGTCTTTCAAAGAAAAGAAAATCTCCCTTGGCTGTAGATTTAGAAAAGATGGAGAGGGTCGAACCTGCTAATGTCTTTTCATCATCATTTATGTACCATCTCTCTGCTCAATCAGTACCTTGGAGACACCCAGCACTGTTTGTCTGGACTGCCTTCACTTCTAATGGATATTGTAGCACCTTTCAATTATAGTGCTTCCATTCACAATCAGCAAAAAGCACATACAAACCTAAGCTTCACTCTTGGCAGAAAGATGACTTATCTTCAGAAACAGGACGTGACATCACATTCTGCATACATACATTTCCTGATAGTTTACTCAAAGGGAAGGGATTATCTGGTACGGTTGTCTTCTTCTCCAGGGCTCCTGCCCATTTGGACAGTGGTCTGTTGATTCTCTTGAAAGAAGCTGTTTTTAATGGCACACAGATCAGTGAATTCCTCTGTCCTGTGAGATTACTCTCCCTCGCTCTCTGAACTTCACAAACCTGAAGTCAACCCTATATTATTTCTAAAATGCTTTGGTTAAAAGTCGACATTTACCGTTTTGTGCTGTATGTAGTCAGTACCACCTTCAAATTCGAATCTATACCTGTAGCGAATTGGTAGTTCCGGATGTGAGACCACATTCCTTTAGCAAAGCGAGCAAGTGTGGTTATCAAAGATATTCCCTCAGCCTCCTGGATACTTTCTGGACATGTTTTATAGGAGGATTTTTTTTAAACAAGAGCTATCAGGGTAGCCTAGTGGTTAGAGCATTGGACTAGTAACCGGAAGGTTGCAAGTTCAAACCCCCGAGCTGACAAGGTACAAATCTGTTGTTCTGCTCCTGAACAGGCAGCTAACCCACTGTTCCTAGGCCATCATTGAAAATAAGAATTTGTTCTTAACTGACTTGCCTAGTTAAATAAAGGTAAAATAAAAATCCATTGGGGAAACTCAACTAGGAAATTACTGGACCCTATGACCAAGAGCTAAAGGATAAAGTTGGTGCTATGGCAACAAGTGGCATGTTCTCTCTGTGGCAGTGTCCATAAGGCATACATTTTCTGTGGAATACTCTGTAAAGGAGCCATACCGTTAGAACTGCCCAGAGTTAAGACTTGTCCATGTTCGCCACCACAAGATTTGTAACATTATTGGCAAATCGAGAAATGCCTCCCAGAAGGGAATAGCATTTGTCAATTTAAAGTCAACAACATCGGTTGCATTGCTCAAGTGAACTACATGTATCCACCCGAAGCCATCCGTGACCTCTTTTTGCTACGTTTTTCCAGAATTGTCAAAATCACTCTATCGTCTTGGAGAACACAACAATCAAAAACTGCATTTAGCCGTCTTTTTACGGATTAGCTATTGGGGAATACTATTGGATGAAGATTGAACATAATTCGTTTTACATCCGAGGGCCTTTTGGCTGCAGAAACATGAGCAACGCAAGAATTTATATGAAAGAAATGTGTGTGCAATGTTGGAACGTCACGAAATGCGCAGCTTGTTTTTGAGTTTGAGTGATGCAAGTCTAATTGTGTCTGGCTCTTTCGAAAAAAAAGAATAGTTCTTCTTGAGAACACTGAGTGAAATTCTGAATTCATGACTTGGACCAGGCTTAATCTATAATAATGATATTAACCCAATGTCCCAGCATAGAGGTTCCTCCATTTCCCAAGTGGCCAAAGTGCAAAGTGCACTTGTCAGACAGAGATATCAGACGCAAAATTTAAAGAGTAGACCTACATTTTAGACCTGGCCTGTCAGAGGGAACTTAAGGTTAGCCTCCCTAGTCTTTTGATGGGGAGTGAATGATGTGTGTAGTCTTTCCTATCTACACACTCTGTCTGATGTGTAATATTGTGATACCTGATAGTGCTCTCACTACTAACAGAAGCAGAGCATGGCGTCAACCCACGTCTGTGGATATTAAACAACGCTCAGGCTGGGTTGGAGGGGAATAGAAAAGTCCATGTATGGTTGGCGTGGGCTGCGGAAGGCAGCAACAGGGGACACCTGCATAGAGTCCAGAAGCTGCGGGGTCTGGCTCAGGACTTATGGGTGCTGTCACAGGGACCAGGGCCATGTCCTTACTGTCTGACAGGGTGACAGGTCCCAGAAAGAAGCCTGGTAATGAGGCTGTCCATCTCACAGACAACCTGCAGTGCCTCCACATCTCCGAGCAGCGCCAGGTCACCCTCTCCTCTTCAGACTCCACGTCTCCTCTCAAAACAGCTAGCTAGTATTATTAACCTGCATTAGCCAGTATTTGGGTTGAATACTTATACACTTCTGTAAAGATACAACGGAACCAATGGTTTCAAAAGTGCAGACTCTGCACATCAGGCAAGATAAATCAAGCACACCAACTATTAGAAAGAAGGGAAAAAATGCTCCAGGTTTCGTTAGCACTAACATCCAGGCTAGCAGTAACCTGTCCTGTTCAATTAGCTTCAGCATTGTTCCTCCTCTTGGCATAGAACTCAATGTCATTAATGGGATGCTGGACATTGGATATAGTATGGTTAACTTCGAGATTATGAAATCCTGTAACAAACCAAACACGGCATTTTGCATTTGCTCAGTCAGGCAATTGTGCTCGCCCAGTTGTATGGTCAGCAGGAATCTGTGGTATATAGACTGTGGTGGTTAAAGGGATACTGTGATACTGTTGTTTTTCTACTTACCCAGAGTCAGACGAACTGGAAACCATTCTTATGTCTCTCCGTGCAGTGTGGAGATGATTGCAAGTGCAATTGCTGGAAGTCTCGCGGTAGGGGAGACTGGGGTTGGTTGTCACACTTTTTAGTAATTCATGGATTTCTCAGCACCAGTATATCTTACAATAACACTTTCAATATTAGGAGAAAGACCAATGTTATAAGCCATTAAAAACACTCTGTCAAATCAAATCAAATCAAATGTATTTATATAGCCCTTCGTACATCAGCTGATATCTCAAAGTGCTGTACAGAAACCCAGCCTAAAACCCCAAACAGCAAGCAATGCAGGTGTAGAAGCACGGTGGCTAGGAAAAACTCCCTAGAAAGGCCAAAACCTAGGAAGAAACCTAGAGAGGAACCAGGCTATGTGGGGTGGCCAGTCCTCTTCTGGCTGTGAAGGGTGGAGATTATAATAGAACATGGCCAAGATGTTCAAATGTTCATAAATGACCAGCATGGTCGAATAATAATAAGGCAGAACAGTTGAAACTGGAGCAGCAGCACGGTCAGGTGGACTGGGGACAGCAAGGAGTCATCATGTCAGGTAGTCCTGGGGCATGGTCCTAGGGCTCAGGTCCTCCAAGAGAGAGAAAGAAAGAGAGAAGGAAAGAATTAGAGAACGCACACTTAGATTCACACAGGACACCGAATAGGACAGGAGAAGTACTCCAGATATAACAAACTGACCCTAGCCCCCCGACACATAAACTACTGCAGCATAAATACCATAGGCTGAGACAGGAGGGGTCAGGGACACCCTCGGACAGGGCCAAACAGGAAGGATATAACCCCACCCACTTTGCCAAAGCACAGCCCCCACACCACTAGAGGGATATCTTCAACCACCAACTTACCATCCTGAGACAAGGCTGAGTATAGCCCACAAAGATCTCCGCCATGGCACAACCCAAGGGGGGGCGCCAACCCAGACAGGATGACCACATCAGTGAATCAACCCACTCAGGTGACGTACCCCTTCCAGGGACGGAATGATAGAGCCCCAGTAGGCCAGTGACTCAGCCCCTGCAATTGGGTTAGAGGCAGAGAATCCCAGTGGAAAGAGGGGAAACGGCCAGGCAGAGACAGCAAGGGCGGTTCGTTGCTCCAGAGCCTTTCCGTTCACCTTCCCACTCCTGGGCCAGACTACACTCAATCATATGACCCACTGAAGAGATGCGTCTTCAGTAAAGACTTAAAGGTTGAGACCGAGTTTGCGTCTCTGACATGGGTAGGCAGACTGTTCCATAAAAATTGAGCTCTATAGGAGAAAGCCCTGCCTCCAGCTGTTTGCTTAGAAATTCTAGGGACAATTAGGAGGCTGCGTCTTGTGACCGTAGCGTACGTGTAGGTATGTACGGCAGGACCAAATCAGAGAGATAGGTAGGAGCAAGCCCATGTAATGCTTTGTAGGTTAGCAGTAAAACCTTGAAATCAGCCCTTGCTTTGACATGAAGCCAGTGTAGAGAGGCTAGCACTGGAGTAATATGATCAAATTTTTTGGTTCTAGTCAGGATTCTAGCAGCCGTATTTAGCACTAACTGAAGTTAATTTAGTGCTTTATCCGGGTAGCCGGAAAGTAGAGCATTGCAGTAGTCTAACCTAGAAGTGACAAAAGCATGGATTAATTTTTCTGCATCATTTTTGGACAGAAAGTTTCAGATTTTTGCAATGTTACGTAGATGGAAAAAAGCTGTCCTTGAAATGGTCTTGATATGTTCTTCAAAAGAGAGATCAGGGTCCAGAGTAACGCCGAGGTCCTTCACAGTTTTATTTGAGACGACTGTACAACCATTAAGATGAATTGTCAGTTTCAACAGAAGATCTCTTTGTTTCTTGGGACCTAGAACAAGCATCTCTGTTTTGTCCGAGTTTAAAAGTAGAAAGTTTGCAGCCATCCACTTCCTTATGTCTGAAACACATGCTTCTAGCAAGGGCAATTTTGGGACTTCACCATGTTTCATTGAAATGTACAGCTGTGTGTCATCCGCATAGCAGTGAAAGTTAACATTATGTTTTCGAATAACATCCCCAAGAGGTAAAATATATAGTGAAAACAATAGTGGTCCTAAAACGGAAACTTGAGGAACACCGAAATTTACAGTTGATTTGTCAGAGGACAAACCATTCACAGAGACAAACTGATATCTTTCCGACAGATAAGATCTAAACCAGGCCAGAACTTGTCTGTGTAGACCAATTTGGGTTTCCAATCCCTCCAAAAGAATGTGGTGATCGATGGTATCAAAAGCAGCACTAAGGTCTAGGAGCACGAGGACAGATGCAGAGCCGATACCATGGTCCGATACCATTAAAATGTAATTTACCACCTTCTCAAGTGCCGTCTCAGTGCTATGATGGGGTCTAAAACCAGACTGAAGCATTTCAAATACATTGTTTGTCTTCAGGAAGGCAGTGAGTTGCTGTGCAACAGCCTTTTCTAAAATTTTTGAGAGGAATGGAAGATTCGATATAGGCCGATAGTTTTTTATATTTTCTGGGTCAAGGTTTGGCTTTTTCAAGAGAGGCTTTATTACTGCCACTTTTAGTGAGTTTGGTACACATCCGGTGGATAGAGAGCCGTTTATTATGTTCAACATAGGACGGCCAAGCACAGGAAGCAGCTCTTTCAGCTGGTTGTCCACTTTTGACAACCAGCCCAATTCTGGGGTTGGTTGCCACACAGCATGTGTGTGGTTGGTTGTCACAGTGTTTGCCATTTGTTTTCCAGCAACAATTTAACCAATTGTCTAAAGTTGAAGAAAAAGTAAAGCAGTTGAATATTTGCTTTGACATTGTCATTCTTACTCCACTCAAATTGTCACATCAATGCTTTATATAACAAGTAACCATCTGAAATTTAGATCAAGTGAAAAAGTAAAGCTGTAAAAAAAACACACAATTCAAAGAGGATCAGGTGTGTATGCCTATATGTTGACGACCAAATCTGAACAAATCACAGTTTGGACAGCACAGCAGAGTGTATTTTTTTCCCATTTCACCTGGCAAGTCAGTTAAGAACAAATTCTTATTTTCAATGTCAGCCTAGGGGACAGTGCGGAAGGGGGGGTTAACTGCTTTGTTCAGGGGCAGAAAGACAGATTTTTTACCTTGTCAGCTCTGGGATTTGATCTTGCAACCTTTCGGTTACTAGTCCAATGCTCTAACCACTAGGCTACCTGCTGCCCCTGTAATCAGTACAGTACAGTAAAGCAGAGCACAGTAGAATACAGTACAGTATAAAGAAATTAATTACACAACCCGCCCATCCTTGATTTTGAGCAATAAACACTGTGACAAACAATCTGTGAGATAACCAACCCTTGTTTCCCCTGCAGTAGCCAGCTCCTCTCAAAAACAGGGAAATACACCTTCTAACTACTCCAAAGCTGTGTGGCTGGTCATTTATAGTCTTACAAAGCCATACATAGTCATCAATATTTTAGAAATGTGTAACTTTTTACTGATAGTCCTAAAATCCTGTCCACTTCCTCATTCTCTGTCCCGTTGTTGCATTGAGATGCATAGAGATGTATAGAGAGCGCAACGTTGTATCTGTCTCAATGGCTCTGCCCGTGCACTCATAGACGCCATAATGGGACAGACACAACGCTGCAATCTCTATACATCTCTATGCATCAAAGCGACAGATTTTTATTTTTTAAACTAACAAGGGGTAGGCCTATGCTTTTAGCCATTTTCTTTAACAAAAGCCACAATATCCTCACATACCTGCTCAATTCGAGCCCTAGTTTTAATTTAGCACACCATGGTCTTCACTGACACTGAGATATTTAAAGAGTGCATGGTGACTGAAGGAATTGGCTGACAAAATCTATGGATAATAGACCTCTTATCTCATGAATAGGAAGAAACCAACACAAAGCCCTCTTGTTGTTAGTAGCCTACAGTCGAATTAAAATCAAGACTCTTTAAATTAATCAGGTCTTCTCAAATTAGTCTACTGTCAGCACCCGTGCGCTGTCCATCTCCGCGGCTGCTGCTTCTTTGTAATGTAAGTTGTAAATTACTCGAATATAGCTTATTGTGAGGTCAATAATGGTGATAAATAGCTTCATTATGGGCAACCAAAAAATATTGTTTTTATTCAAATAAATTATTGCATTAGCAAGCTTACCTCCGGTCCTTCTTCTCATCTTCGCACTCCCCTCTCAAACTCAACAGACATCAGTAGGCCTAGTCCACATGCACACAGTGCATTTTTGGGATTTAAAAAAAAAGTATTTTCTGAAGAAGCCTCCTGACGTGCCAGCATACACAACACAGTCATTGGTTAGGCAGCAAGAAAGGGTTTAAAACCTGTTGTGACTAGGGGGCAGTATTTTCATTTTTGAAGAAAAAAAACCTTCCCGTAGTAAACGGGATATTTTGTCAGGACAAGATGCTAGAATATGCATATAATTGACAGCTTAGGATAGAAAACACTCTAAAGTTTCCAAAACTGAAAAAATATTGTCTGTGGGTATAACAGAACTGATGTTGCATTCGAAAGCCTGAGAAAAATCCAATCCGGACGTGCCTCATGTTTTGAAAGCGCTGCGTTTCTATGCATCCCTATTGAGCAGTGAATGGACTATCAACCAGATTACTCTTTCTCCGTATTCCCGAAGGTGTCTGCAGCATTGTGACGTAGTTTTACGCATTTATGTTGAAGAATACCCGTAAGCGGCTACATTGCGCAAGTGGTCACCTGATGCTCCCAGAGAGATTCTCGCGTAAAATACAGAGGTAGCCATTACTCCAATCGGTCCTACTGAAAAACGAATTGTCCCGATGGATATATTATCGAATAGATATTTGAAAAACACCTTGAGGATTGATTATAAACAACGTTTGCCATGTTTCTGTCGATATTATGGAGCTAATTTGGAGAAAAAAATCGCCGTTTTCGTGACTGCAATTTCCGGGTGATTTCTCAGCCAAACGTGAAGAACAAACGGAGCTATTTCGCCTACAAAAATAATATTTTGAGAAAAAAGGAACATTTGCTATCTAACTGGGAGTCTCGTGAGTGAAAACATCCGAAGCTCATCAAAGGTAAACTATTTAATTTGATTGCATTTCTGATTTCCGTGACCAAGTTACCTGCTGCTAGCTGGACAAAATGCTATGCTAGGCTATCGATAAACTTACACAAATGCTTGTCTAGCTTTGGCTGTAAAGCATATTTTGAAAATCTGAGATGACAGGGTGATTAACAAAAGGTTAAGCTGTGTCTCAATATATTTCATTTGTGATTTTCATGAATAGGAATATTTTCTAGGAATATTTATGTCCGTTGCGTTATGCTAATTAGTTTCAGGCGATGATTACGCTCCCTCATGCGGGATGGGGAGTCATTAGAGGTTAAATCAGCAAGAGCATTACAGGCCGGGGCTCGTGATTAAGAATGCCTATACACTGCACTGTGTAATCAATCAATAAGGCAATGTTGGCAATATATCACAAGCCCCAGAGGTGCCTTATTACTGTTATAAACTGGTTACCAATGTAATTAGAGCATTACAATTACATGTTTTTTCATACCCGTGGTATACAGTCTAATATACCACGGCTTTCAGCCAGCATTCAGGCCTTGAATCATCCAGTTTATAATAAGCAACTAACTCTCAAACCCTGATCAATCTGACATTTAATCGATTACAAATTACATGACCCTCCCCTGGACTAAATAAAAATATATTAAAACCTCCCCCTGACTGAATTTTAAAAATGACCCTCCCCCATTTTCCTCAAGGTAACAATTATTTACATTTCGACCGCTCCCTTACTACAGTACGTATAGCTTCGTAAAAATATAAATTACCAATCTCCAAACTGCATGCAGAGACATAAAAATTGTATCCTTGATGTTGTAATCTCGCAGTATCCCTTTAAGAAGTGTGTTGGGAGCGGTCACCTCTTCAGTCATTACTGAACACAACCCAATGCCTCTCTGAAAAGGCCAACTCCGCCCTAAGTGGGATTACCGCCTCAAAACCATGAAGACTCCAACTTCATGGCATACTTCTTTAATGAGGGCGTGGTGAGATCAAACAGGATTGTTCTCCTACGTCGGAAGGGGCTGATCTGGGTGGCCATTACTATGATATTAGGGTACTTCTTGGATACTTCATTTTTTTCCCCCTACACTATTTGTTTGTGATCAACAGCAGTTTTGCTATAGGGTTGTGTTACCAAGAATTGTTATTGTGTTTTCTCGTTGAATTCTTTATAAAGTGATAAGTGATGAGAACCACTGGCACGTCTATCAGGGTTAAGCCTTTTCTTTGTTAATGGTTAATGGGGTTTATTAGCCAGATGCATAGCATTGAAGTTTGAGAATCAACAACATGCTCTGTGAATTTCAACACCTGCGCTACACTCCCCCATAAAAACCAGTATGTATGCCTCATTCCCTGGAATGACTTAATGGCATATTAGGCTCTATCACGTCCCCATAGACTGGGGCTCCAGGTTTCTCTGACTCGCTGCTGACATTCAATATTTGTCCGTGTTTATCTAGGGATCGCCGTTGTCATGGTTTTCCGAGGACTCTTGAGATGACCTCAAGATGACTGTCAGGAAGCTGTAGAATAATATGTAAGCCGAGGTCGTTTTATTTAATATGACAGGCTTCTTGTGATTACGTAATGCTATATCAATAAGCAGTTCACTTATTTCTTAAGTAATTAGTCTGTGGGCCTAAGCATTGCGGGACATTTGAAGTAAGGTGCAATGAGCAACCATAAAATGTTCAAAAAATTTACTTTATTACTGCAGCCCAGTGAGTTTATCTAGGGAAAATGGATTACATATTTTGTAAGAATTTGAAATTGTAAACAGGAATAAAGGCAGAATAATAGTGAACACGTGTTGTTAGCTCTTTGGACTGGTGAAATGCGTGTGGACCTCTCTGGCTCACGCCTGCCTTCATAACAGTGTTTCATTTAACATGTTTGACTTTACATTAACATTAAATATGAACTGTATTACTGTACTGTATTGTATTATACTGTATTATATGGACTGGAATTACGCACATCGTTCAAACCATGATAAGCAGAAGACACACGTGATTCTGGAGCAGCACATGCGGCCTACAAAGTTACAAAAATAGGTTAGTGAATTTGATTTTAATTTTGAAATATAATAGGGCCTTATTGTGTAATTAGTAGGCTGGCGCATACAGTTGAAGTCGGAAATTTACATACACCTTAGCCAAAACTCAAAACTCAGTTTTCACAATTCCTGACATTATATCCTAGTTAAATTCCCTGTCTTAGGTCAGTTAGGACCACCACTTTATTTTAAGAATGTGAAATGTCAGAATAATAGTAGAGAGAATAATTTATTTCAGCTTTTCTTTCTTTCATTACATTCCCAGTGGGTCAGAAGTTTACATACACTCAATTAGTATTTGGTAGCATTGCCTATAAATTGTTTAACTTGGGTCAAACATTTCAGGTAGCCTACCAAGCATCCACAATAAGTTTGGCCCATTCCTCCTGACAGAGCTGGTGTAACTGAGTCAGGTTTGTAGGCCTCCTTCCTCGCACACGCTTTTTCAGTTCTGCCAACACATTTTCTATAGGATTGAGGTCAGGGCTTTGGGATGGCCACTCCAATACCGTGACTTTGTTGTCCTTAAGCCATTTTGCCACAACTTTTAAGTATGCTTGGGGTCATTGTCCATTTGGAAGACCCATTTGCGACCAAGCTTTAACTTCCTGACTGATGTCTTGAGATGTTGCTTCAATATATCCACATCATTTTCCTGCCTCATGATGCTCTCTCTTTCGTGAAGTGCACCAGTCCCTCCTGCAACAAAGCACCCCCACAACAGGATGCTGCCACCAACATGCTTCACGGTTGGGATGGTGTTCTTCGGCTTGCAACGCTCCCCCTTTTTCCTCCAAACATAACGATGGTCATTATGGCCAAACAGCTTTATTGTTGTTTCTTCAGACCAGAGGACGTTTCTCCAAAAAGTACGATCTTTGTCCCCATGTGCAATTGCAAACCGTAGTCTGGCTTTTTTATGGCGGTTTTGGAGCAGTGGCTTCTTCCTTACTGAGTGGCCTTTCAGGTTATGTCGATATAGGAATCATTTTACTGTGGATATAGATACTTTTCAACCTGTTTCCTCCAGCATCTTCACATGGTCCTTTGCTGTTGTTCTGGGATTGATTTGCACTTTTCGTACCAAAGTACGTTCATCTCTAGGAAACAGAACGCTTACCTACTTACATACGCTTACATACATACTTGCATACTATTATTTGTGCAGATGAACGTGGTACATTCAGGCGTTTGGAAATTTCTTTTGATTTCCCCATGATGTCAAGCAAAGAGGCACTGAGTTTGAAGGTAGGCCTTGAAATACATCCACAGGTACACCTCCAATTGACTCAAATTATGTCAATTAGCCTATCAGAAGCTTCTACAGCCATGACATCATTTTCTGGAATTTTCCAAGCTGTTTAAAGGCACAGTCAACTTACTGTATGTAAACTTCTGACCCACTGGAATTGTGATACAGTTAATTATAAGTTAAATAATCTGTCTGTAAACAATTGTTGGACAAATTACTTGTGTCATGCACAAAGTAGATGTCCTAACCAACTTACCAAAACTATAGTTTGTTAACAAGAAATTTGTGGAATGGTTGAAAAACAAGTTTTAACGACTCCAACCTAAGTGTATGTAAACTTCCGACTTCAACTGTATATACCGTTCATTTTATATATATTAGCCTATCTCCTCTTTCTCGCTCTATTGTTGCTTCATTCCTTCCTCGCTTTCAACAGTTAAATGAAATAAGTTTCGTTGTCATTATCTTCATCCTTCTAAGGACATCCTTGAATAATATAAGACTAGAATTAGATGCAGAAGGCTTTCACTTCTCTTCACGAGGATTGAATGGTTATGGGTCTGAATGAATAACCGCCACAGCCATCACATGTTCACTCTTCTTTCAAACTACCTGTGAGTTCTATTGGCTGCTGTCTTTAACCTTCAGAAAAAAAGAGCTTGTGTCCCTCTTCGAATAGTCTATTTGTATAAGAAGTGCAAAACAAATTATATCTAACAAGCTTTTCAAGTCTAGCTTTTCCTGCATGGGCCTCCAAGAGTTAGGCAGCGTTTTTTTATGGAGAGGCCAGCGACGCACAGGTGCTTGAGTATTGTGCAAGAGACAGAGGCTATAAGTTAGAAGCTTATTATGCATAACTCATTTTTTATTCGCTAAAAAACAGGCTAATACTGCATTGAATGTATTACCTGAAAGAGGTAGGCTAGGGCATCTATATATAGGGCTATATATCAATCTAGAACAGGATTCTATAGTTTGGATGCAATTTGAATGGAGTTGATGGAGACAAAGAAAGACTTTGGGAGAGTGCTTTTAATGAGAACTGATTCAAAGCAACGATATTGGAGTGATATGCTGTTTTAAAACTCTGGGGTGGTAATCAAATAAAATAAATACTTTAAATGGAAAAACAAGGTGACCCCCAAAAGCCAGATGGAGATGGGTAAATTAGAGACACATTCGGTCTTTATATTACTGTAGCTTAGGCTATGCTGCAGCAAATGTAGGCCTGCCTGTCACAAGAAAAAAAGTAACCATGATGAGATGATAGGTCTACATGCTTTGTGAACTGTGCTCCATACTGAGATGGGCAGTCTGTCCCCACCCTGAGCGTTGATTCGTCATGCATCATTCATCATTCATCGCATATCATTTAACAGTTCCATTTCACGCCATGCTGATCATATCAATCATTTATTCGAATTTACCGGTTTCTCACAGTTATTTATCCCGGGAAACGAGAGTGGTTTTGGGTGGTAAATCCCAGTAAATCTCGGTAACCGAGTTCCTGCTATTCAGCCCTAGTTCCCACGGATCAGAAGAGACCTATGGAGACTTGTGGTCCTCTTTCTGTAGTTTTCTCTCTCTCTGCTGGTCCAATCAGACTGACCTGCAGTAAGGTGTTTAAAGGTCGAGGGACGTTCCCACAGGAAATGACTGCTTTTAGGAACATGGATGGATCCGGCCTCCATGCTCTTTCCTGCTCCACAAACACAGCTCAGCCAGACCGGCGGCCATGATGGATGAAACAGGCAGACTAGCCCTACCTCCGTCTTATTTATGGGACCAGAAAGCTACACATGGAACAGTGAATGTCATTACACAGGAAGGGTAGAAAAAAAACCCATCTGACATTGAAATGAACTACATGTAACAGTTATGCTGGAAATGGGGAGTGATAGCTGTTTGTAATATGGACATTCCAGAGCTTGAGGTAATGCCGACCACCAGACCCTATTTCATTTTTCAGTCTGGTCTTTGGATCATGTTGTTCGTCCGTGGATACTGATACAAAGCCTTGTAAGTGTTGTATAGTTGTCCAACTTCTCTGTATCTCTGGCTGGGTACCCAGGCAGTAATGACGACCTGTAATCATTAGGATGGGGTGAAAGTTGGTTTGCTCCTGGGTGGGTCTTTGGAGTTTCTAACTATGACATGAGCGACTGGAATCACGCACTGTATGGTTCAGGATGGTTTGGCTCAGCAGGGTGTGTCGATGGGCTCAAATTATTGTGGGATCATGCACAACAAGTGTTTTACCACTCTTGGCATTGATACAGTACAGCAGGAGTTTATTGAACCTTTTGTTACAAGGTTTTTATGTAGGCTGGAGAAAATGGCAAAACATTTTATGGAAGAATGGAAATGTAAAAAGTCACATTGCCCTTGCTGCTTTCGTCTGTATTCAATCACGTTATCAGAGTTCCACCTTAGAGTAATTCATTTGTGTGTATTGGACGCTAAACTGTTGACAAAACAAAATCAGGTTAGATTGGAAGAATATATTTCTAAAACTACTCTGCTTTGACCAAACTGTAAAATATGATCAAGTGTATAATAAAATAATGTACTGCAGGCAATATAGACATTTGTCTTGAAAGACCTGTCCCTCAAAGGATGTTATTTATTTGGCAAAGAAAATGTCCTTGCAGTTTACAAAGGCTATTATTCACATTAGTTTAAAAGAGATTTTAGCCAGTGAGGTTGTTCCGAGTGATACGGACATCAGTGTATTGCTAACAGTACATCTTCCTTCACTGTCTCTGTCCCATACCTGTCTCGATCCCCTGCTCGCAGACACACGACTGCCCTCTGTGACAACATACCAACAGTTTGAGCTATCAAAAAATATCTAATTCGATAGCTCCATCGGAGACATTTCAAGCTAGCTGTGGAGTGAGCTTATGGTACCCTTCTAAACTCGCTAGACAGTGAGCGACGCTGGCAGCTGAGCCCAACATGGCACCAGAGAAACGGATGTCAACCAGCTAGCACATAACATTCTGAGAACCATATGTTTCTTAAAGCTTGGTGAGAATGTGGTTGTCCTATAGTCATTTTGCATACAACCTTCCCACAACTTCCTGGGAATGGTGCAGGATAGATGCTTGGCTTTGGAACATTCTCAGCACATTTAAGGATCTTAAGTGGAACAAAAAAAGGAACAAACATTTTTATTATTTTTATGTCATTAGTTTAAAATAACATTTACGAAAAGTTCAAACATGGTTACATTTAATTAAATTTTTGGTAATGTTCTAGGAATGTTTTCTAACTGGTTTGACATTGGTAACTGTTCTCAAATAGTTCAGAGAACATTAAGAACAAAGTTCTTCTGTGGGAATTTCAGTACTTCAGCATGGATATATTTGGCTGTTTTCACTGCATAACAATTAGAAGTTGTTCCTTTTCAGGTTTAGAAGAAGTGACTGCTAAATGCTAACTCCCATTTGTATAAGCTGGTAGCATAGCTAGCATACAGAAATTGGTGGTGATAGTCAAAATTATGTTTAACTGCAATACCTGTTAAGACTGGGTAAGGGAGGCGAAGTCAGGTGCAGGAGAGCAGAGTAGAGTAAACAGGCACACTTTTATTCCGTTCAACAATAGGCACAAAAATGACATAAGTGCCCAAAAACACGGAACATAAACTATAAAAGTATTGCGCATGAACATACACCATTTAACAATGAACAATTACACACAAAGACATGATGGGGAACAGAGGACTAAATACATGTATATTGATTGGGGAATGAAAATCAGGTGTGTATGGAACAAGACAAAACAAATGGACATATGAAAAATGGAGCAGCGATGGCTAGAAAGCCGGTGATATTGATTGGGGAATGAAAATCAGGTGTGTATGGAACAAGACAAAACAAATGGACATATGAAAAATGGAGCAGCGATGGCTAGAAAGCCGGTGACGTCGAACAAGGAGAGGAGCCAACTTCGGCGGAAGTCGTGACAATACCATTGATTGATGACATGAACATGTATTGGGGTTGACATCCATACAGGCATTATACTCTGATTTTTACCTCAACATAATGTGAAATACACATAGCCTAAATATAGTCTAATTCCGCTTGCGGGCAAAGAGGAGAATTTTGGGATCATTCCCCCAAGGCAGCTTTCCCCCACACGTTTCCATGGTATTTCCATTGTTTTGGTAGAGCTGCATAGACCTCTTTACCGCATCTATAAGGTTTTCTGCAGGTTTCTTCACGATTCAATTTAAAGTAATGTTCTCAGAATGTTGAGAGAACGGTAAGAAACAATGTTCTTCTGTGGGAATTTCAGTACTTCAGCATAACTTTTTCTGCAGGTTACCTCATGGTTCAATGTATAGTTGTAAGGGATTTCCTCCTCTTCTTCCGAAGAGGAGAGGCGAAAAGGATCGGAGGACCAATATGCGGTGTGGTAAGTGTCCATGGTTCTTTTAATAAGAAATAGTACACATGAACAACTGAATACAAAAACAATAAACCTGGAATGAACGAAACCCAAAACAGTACCGTGTGGTGAAAAACACAGACACGGAAACAAACACCCACAAACACACAGTGAAACCCAGGCTACCTAAGTATGATTCTCAATCAGAGACAACTAATGACACCTGCCTCTGATTGAGAACCATACTAGGCCGAAACATAGAAATCCCCAAATCATAGAAAAACAAACATATACTGCCCACCCCAACTCACGCCCTGACCATACTAAATAATGACAAAACAAAGGAAATAGAGGTCAGAACGTGACAATATTCATGTTCTCAAAACAGTAAGAAAACTTTCCATAATAACATGAAATTTGTAACGTTCAAAGAACATTCTAAGAATGTTATTTAAAAACATATGCAGTACATTCTGTTCTCAGCGTCGAACAACTCTCTATATTCTCTATCTTGTTACTTGTGTTCAGGTGTGTTGGCCTCGCTCTCTAATTGGCCACACCTGATCTTAATGCTTTTTAAAAATGTTTTATTTTTATTTTGGCACCATGCCACAATAATTAAAAAAAATGTGTTTGCATTTTAATTCCCATGTGTCCTATCTGTTCAAAACAGCTAACTTAAGCTAGCGGTGTTATTAAAAATGTTACTGAAACATTCAGTGAATGATTTAAGGAAGTTATCAAAAAACCTCCTGATAACCATAGCATTTAATTGAAAATATTCACAACAGTTAGAGAATGTTCACAGAACGTTATTTGATTAACTTCGAATAACCTATAATTTCCATTCTCAGAACTTTACCCAGGAAAACTTTCAGGGAACCCTAATAAAACATTCTCTGAACATCCCAACAACCTAAAAATGAACATTCCCAGAACAGGCAACATTTTCACCTCCGCTTTTACCAGTCAGGAAACCTATTGCTTTTTTTCCCAGCACGAATGTGAAACCAAAAACGGGCGTTCCCACAACTTCTAAGGAACCAAATGTGGTTGCTGGGAAGTGTGCTGCTATCAGCACATTGTATTTTCCTCCACTGTCCTTGTACCCATACCAGGCTTGAACCAGTGATCCTCTGCTCGCAGACACATGTGACCGCACTCCTTGATAACATACCAAAGCTATCAAAAAATATCTCATTAGATTGCTCCATCTGAGACCATTCAAGCTAGCTGTGTCATGAGCTTATGTTATTTCCTGCACAAGTCAATGACAGGCTAGCATTTCTATATGAGAAACCTATTGACCTTCTAGACTAGAACTAAGACTACGCACAGTAGCCTTGTGTGGGTTGCTAACACAGTTAATTAGCCATGCTCTCGGCCAGGGACGGATCCACAGACATCTGTTTGCAGGATCAGCTCTCTCTCTCTCTCTCTCTCTCTCCTTGGTGGAGGTATGAAATGGTCAGTTTGCCCCCTGTTCCTTCCTCTGGGTCAGATATGCATACTAGGGGAGTAATCGCAACATGCCACGGCAACAACACCAGATGATCTGAGGCCTCCCTTACACCTCCCTTACGCCTGTGAAAGAATGGAGTGTGGAGCGGGCTTAGGGAAAAAGGGAAGGATGGGAGGACGGGGGTGGGGAGAGATGGAGAGATGCAGAGGATTTCACAATAAAGATGGTGAAGAGTTAGGCTGCTCATTGACAGAATGGAAAAATCCTCTCCTCAGTTAAATGGTAGACTGTGAGTCATGACACGGAGCCCTCTCGCTCACAGAGCCATTTTATGAACAATTAGCCGTAGCTGTCAAAACACTACTGTAGTAATCCACCGCACCCAGGCCCAGCTTCCCTCAACTTGCCTGGCGCTGCTCTCATCCCCACCATGAATGCCTATGTGAGAAAAGAGGAAAGGGGAGACCTTGGCAACGTGTACCCATACATCCATCATACCATCGTCTGTCGAGCAGAATGTTGCCCAAAGAAACGAGCTGAATACACATCACTGAGCTTTTCAGAAGAACATGGAAACACTTAGCTTTGAAAAGCAAATATTCGTTTCATGGCACCGTAAGGCCTGACGGGCCCAATCAGAATGATGCATTTCACTCAACAAAACAGGGAGGAGTTTATGAATTTCACCTAGATGAGATTTTGGAAAAACCGTGTGGTACAACTCCTTAACTGCCCAAACCCATTCCATCGTTGACATTACAGCAGGGCTTGGAACAAGACTTAAGTGAATTACTTATACAATTCCAGAGGCTGTCTGTCATCTGATAAGGAGCTGGAGAGCTGAATTGATCCTGATCTTAAACTCTCCTAAGTCCAGCAGATCCTGAAGATATCTGGAGCCCAGTCTCTCCTGGGCCACACGGCTAGGAAGCAATTTCCACTGCAGTTTTACTGATTGCCTCGTGTTCCTCGAAGTGGGGTCAAGAACGAGTCTAATCAGAATAACTAACAGCATTAAAACAGCTTCCACATGGTACACAATCAGAGAAGTGTTTAGTGTGTGATTGAAATAAAATAATACTATGTTGAGAGAAAGAGAGGACTGGTGAATATATTGACCCCCCCCCCCCATTGAAGGAAGTAAACAAAGGCACCGGCTTGTCTATGTTACTGGACATAAAAGTGGACAACATAGTTTTTTATGGCATTATTGTTATGGTGGAATAAATGCTTAAAAAAAGATCACGGTTGACCTCGTTGAACTGGAGTCACAAGATTGTTGTGCAATGTCAGTGGACTGAACTGGTGTTTAGTTGTGTTTGTGGTTTCTGGAGATACCACTCTTGAGGTTAGCTAACCTTGGACCCCAACCAATAGACTGGCACAAAGTCAGCCTTGGAGTAAATAGACTGGCACCTTTCTGAGACGCTGGGGAACAAGGGAACTGGGGAACCAGGCTAAACCTACAGTATGTGTTGAGAGCTGAGGTAATGCTACAGAGACTTATTAAAGTCATGGACACAACATGTGTCGTCATATGCTCGCTCCAATCCAACAGATTTCTGTCAGGTTCAAAATCAGCTGACATGCCCATAAAAGTGATGAGAAGTGGGAGGGAGCGCCATGGATGTTGCCAGGCCATAAATCCATCGCCAACACAGTGGGGCTCAGAGAGGACTTCGAGGGAAATCATTTGATTCATACTGTTAACTGCTTCTCTGAGAAGTAGAACTATGAGGGAATTTGTTTGTTGGAAAATGTCTGCCTACTGAGGGCAGTAAATGTTTTTCCTCATGGGAGATATAATCCCTAACATACCATGACTACCACACACTCAAATACTTTGCTCCTGTTTCAAAACGTCCCACTAAAATGAATCGTTCTGTGTGCTTTAAATGAAGCAAGCATTAACAATCACTCCTCCTGTTTGATTATTTACTACTTATGCTAATTCTAACTGGCTTACTGAAAACCTGCATGAGACTCAAATGTGCTCGATGACCACTGTGTGTGTGTGTTCTCGCTTACGCATGTGGGTACTTGTACATGTGTGTCTTATAGTGTGTGTCACACGTGTGGTCATCGATGTCAAAATTGCAATGATAGTATCTCTGTCCATGACTCAATAAGTAAAAACAGTCAGGTTCATTCAAGCACCATCTGGACATGACACAGCGGTTGATAGGAACCTCTGAATGTCATTGAGTGAGAGACAGACATATTTCGGAGATTATGAAAGCAGGCAATTATTTCTAAGCCATCCCTTCCCTCTGGCCTGGGAGGGGTGGGGTTGGTCTTATGTCGTGCTTAACCCTGGTATAAGCTAAAAAAACTTGTCCTCTTTTCTTCCACATGGATGATATTCCATCCTTATATTTACCCAACTAGCACATTTGTTTCCTTGGAAGTTGTGGGAATGTAGGTTTTTGATTTCCCATTGGTTCTGGGAACAAAGTCATAAGTTTCCTGACCGGTAAAACTGTTATTTAAAAGTTATTTAAATGTTCTGAGAATGGAAGTCAATATTTCGCCTGTTCTGGGAAAGTACATTTTTAGGTTGCAGGGAGGTTTCTGAGAGGTTCCCTGAGAGTTTTCTTGTGAGGTTTTATTTACTTTTTGAGGATGGGAAATGATAGGTTATTCGAAGGTAATTAAATAACATTCGACAACATGTTTCAATAAAACTTTTAATAACACTGCTAGCTTAGTTTGGGTTACATGTTTTGGACACCAATCACAGACAGGACACATGGAAATTAATTTTCTTAGGCATTAATCATGTAAACATTAACATTAACATTATGCAAATGCTTTCCGTTTGAGTTATATTAGGTTTTATTTTCAATCTCTGCCTCTACCGCAACTGCTGTCTTGACCTCTGAATGCTCGGCTATGAAAAGCTAATTGACATTTACTCCTGAGGTGCAATATACCTGTTGCACCCTCTCTACAACCACTGTGATTATTATTTGACCCTGCTGGTCATCTATTAACATTTCAACATCTTGAAGAACAATCTAGCCTAAATGGCCATGTACTCTTATAATCACCACCGGAACAGGACTGGCCACCCCTCAGAGCCTGGTTCCTCTCTAGGTTTCTTCCTAGGTTCCTGCCATTTCAAGTGAGTTTTTCCTAGCCAACGTCTGCATTGCTTGCTTTTTGGGGGTTTTATGCTGGATTTCTGTATAAATACTGTGTGACATCGCACATTTATTTTTTATTGTGGCACAGCATCAGTGAGATTTCAACCTATGATCGTCTGTCCTCCATGGAATCAGTCCACTGTGCCACCCGGATGGAGCTAGCATGCCATGTTTTTTTGTTTGTTGCTCATACAAGGTCTCATACAATTTTTTTTCAAACATACCCCATTTCAAAGGAAACAAGCACTCAATAAGATCAGGTGTGGCCAATTAGCGGGCGCAGCCAACACACCTGAAAACAGAAGATAGAGGATAGAGAGAGTTTTTTTGACAGTGAAAATGGAATGAACGTTAATGTTTTCTTGTTTTTATGGAACATTTTCTTAATGTTCTGTGAACAGGACTTTAAATTGAACCTGTGGAAAACATGTTGAAGTACTGAAAATCCCACAGCAGAACATTGTTTCTTAATGTTCTCAGAACATTTTGAGAACATTACTTTTAATAGAACCATGAGAAAACCTGTAGGGAATATTATGCTGAAATACTGAAATTCCCACCCAATATGGTTCTGAGAGCGTTATGAGCTAGCTGGGTATCCTACACCATTTCCATAAGGTTCTGGTGGTCTTCTCTGCGGGACTGGCCGTCGGCATAGACTTCTCGTTTCCCGGCCAGCTCCAGGCCAGGTGTCCCTCTTGGCCACAAATGTAACACCTTCTCTGGTCCACGCTAACTACGGTCGCCGCCTCGAGGGTGACCTGGGTTCAGTAATAGGAGGCTGTCTTGAAGCCGGGTTCAAATAGCCATCTCACTTTGTACCACGCGTTGGTTCTGCCTTGACTTCAGCACTACTGGGCTCTAACCTGGTGATTTTCTAATAAAGCGACCAGGCACTTTGCGTCGGTAAGGAAGCTCCGGATACATATGTCCATTACCAGTTGATCTATTGCTGATGGCTTGTCCCCAGTGGTAAGCCAACCTCTAGTTAATCTAACCAGCTCGGCTATTTGAGGTCTTACAGGGGCGTAGCCATCATAGGCCCAGGAGTGGAACCGTTGGGCCCGGGTTGGTAGGTTGTGCCCATAATGGGCCAAGAAGGCCGTTTTCAGAGCAGCGTAGTCGTCGAAGCCCGCCACTGCCAAGTCCCTCTAGGCTTCTCCAGTCAGAAAGGGGGCCACTTTGCCAGCCTAGTCCTCCTTGGGCCATCAATCTCTCTCGCTCTCTGCGATGCGCTCAAAAACCTCTAGATACGCTTCCAAGTTAGCTTGGTGAGGACCTTTGCCTGGTTCCGTCTTTCGGTCCGGCCGAACCGTGGCTTGGCTAAGTTGTGTGACGGCCTCCTGAAGGGGCTCACCTCTCTAGCCCTCTGGAGCTGTCCAAGATCTGCTCTTACCATTGTAGCTCCCTGCAGGCCCCTGGGGTTGCCACAGGGGCAAAATGTGTTGAGCACATACAAACAACCACTTCCAACTGTTTATATTCTTAATAACCCCACCACTCAAATACACACACACACACACACGCACGCACGCACGCACGCACGCACGCACGCACGCACGCACGCACGCACACACACACACACACACACACACACACACACACACACACACACACACACACACACACACACAATAGCACTGCCCTCGATCGCATGGCGCTACAGAGGGTGGTGTGGACAGCCCAGTACATCGCTGAGACTGAGCTCTATGCCATCCAGGACCTCTCTATCAGGCGGTGTGAAAGGAAGGTCCAGAAAATCGCTAAAGACTCCAACCACCCAAGCCATAGACTGTTCTCTCCGCTTCCAAACGGCAAGCGATACCGGTGCAATAAGTCTGACACCAACCGGCTCCTGAACAGCGTCTATCCACATGCCATAAGACTGCTAAATAGCTAACTATATGGCTAACAAAATGGATATACGGATTATCTGAGTTGACCTTTGTATTTTATTCAGATTTTTGCTCTGTCTCTATGCAAACTCACAGGGCACTATTTACTACACACACTGATACTCCAACACACATACAAACACTCACTCCATCATTTGCTCACACCCACATAATATGCACATACTTGGCTTGGCACCAAAAACGTATACAGAAGCACAATTGAGAGCATTCTATCGAGCTGTATCACCGTCTGGTACGGCAACTGCACCACCCGCAACCCCAGGGATCTCCAGAGGGTGGTGCGGTCTGTCCAACGATCTGCCCTCCAGGACACCTACAGCACCCGATATCACAGGAAGGACAAAAAGATAATCAAGGACAACAACCACCCGAGCCACTGCCTGTTCACTCCGCTATCATCCAGAAGGCGAGGTCAGTACAGGTGCATTCAATCTGGGACAGAGTGACTGAAAAACAGCTTCTATCTCAAGGCCATCAGACTGTTAAATATCCATCACTAGCACATTAGAGACTGCTGCACTATATACATAGACTTGAAATCACTGGCCACTTTAATAATGAAACACTAGTCACTTTGCTAATGTTTACATATTTTGCATTACTCATCTCATATGTATATACTGTATTCTATTCTATACTATTGTATCTTAGGCTATGCTCTGACATTGCTTGTCTAAATGTTTATACATTCTTAATTCCATTCCTTTCCTATAGATTTGTGTGTATTGTTGTCGAAATTGTTAGATATTACTGCACTGTTGGTGCTGGAAACACAAGCATTTCGCTACACCCTGCAATAACATCAGCTAAAGACCTGTTTGTGACCAATAAAATGTGATTTGATTTTTACATTTATACTGACTCTACACACACCCACTCATACACAATCATTATATACTCTGCTACTACTGTGTTTATCATATATCCTGATGCCTAGTCACATTACCCCTATACATATCTACCTCGATCGATCCAGTATCCCTGCACATGGTAAATATTGTACTGGAACTAGTATGCTCACATACTTTATCGTGTTTTTATTGTTTTTATATTTCATTTGTTTTAGTTCTACCTTGTTATTTTTAGTATCACATTCTTATTGATTGGTGCATTGTTGGGGTTAGAGCATGCAAGAACTGTACTTGTGGATGTGACATAAAAACTTGAAATTTGAAACACACACACACACACGTACCTCCTTGAAATCCTAGGATGACATCACACATTGCGATAACTCAAAGGTTGTGACATCACATCTCACACATGTTTCGGTGGCCCTTACCTGCCCCCCCACCACATATTTATATATGAGACTCAACACATGCGCTCCACTTCTCTGGCATGTGTTTGTTGGTATAGAACAGAGATTGAGTGTGAGGGGTGCCTTTTTGACTTGGACACGTTGTAATCTTTAACAAAAACAAAGCGCGCCAGGGGCCAGCACCCAACACCCAGCTCAGAACGCCTGCCCAAACAAAATCATATTTTCATTTGGCTTTCTCGGCTTCGATTCCGAGTCCAATTAGCCACAGTCAAGCAGACTGCTCTCCCAAGAGCGTTCTCCCAGTGCCTTTGTTGCTGTGGTTGTTTGGAAATGTTTATTGGCCGCTCTGTTTCCTTCCCTTCTCTACCTCCTATTATCCTCTCCTCACATATGGTCGGCCCCGGCCTCACTCCTTATTCTTGCCTGCTGGCCGAGGCTTACATGGCTAATTGCGGGCCTGTGACCCATATTGTGCTACCGTCCATCTCAGAAGATGTGTGTCAATCTTCCCCATTCTCCTCTCCTCAGCCCTGGTGGAGGGAAGGCATGTGTAGCCCTACCCTCATCCTGGCTCCTACCAGTCCCATGCCCGGGTAGAAACGCTTACATACAATTGAAGTCGGAAGTGTACATACACCTTAGCCAAATACATTGAAACTCCGTTTTTCATCATTCCAGACATTTAATCCTTGTAAAATCCCATTTTATATGGGATTGAGGTCCGGGCTTTGTGATGGCCACTCCATAACCTTGACTTTGTTGTTCTTAAGGCAGTTTGCCACAACTTTGGAAGTATGCTTGGGGTCATTGTCCATTTGGAAGAGCCATTTGCGACTAAGCTTTAACTTCCTGACTGATGTCTTGAGATGTTGCTTCAATATATCCACATAATTGTCCCTCCTGCAGCAAAGCACCCCCACAACATGATGCTGCCACCCCCGTGCTTAGCGGTTGGGATGGTGTTCTTCGGCTTGCAAGCCTCCCCCTTTTTCCTCCAAACATAATGATGGTCATTATGGCCAAACAGTTATATTTTTGTTTCATCAGACCAGAGGATATTTCTCCAAATAGTACGATCTTTGTCCCCATGTGCAGTTGCAAACCGTAGACTGGAATTTTTATGGCGGTTTTGGAGCAATGGCTTCTTTCTTGCTGAACGTCCTTTCAGGTTATGTCGATGTAGGACTCGTTATACTGTGGATATACATATCTCTAGGAGACACAGCGCGTCTCCTTCCTGAGCGGTATGACGGCTGCGTGGTCCCATGGTGTTTATACTTGCGTACTATTGTTTGTACAGATGAACGTGGTACATTCAGGCATTTGGAAATTGCTCCCAAGGACGAACCAGACTTGTGGAGGTCTACAATTTTTTTTCTGAGGTCTTGGCTGATTTCTTTTGATTTCCCCATGATGTCAAGCAAAGAGGCACTGAGTTTGAAGGTAGGCCTTGAATTACATCCACAATTACACCTCCAATTGACTCAAATTATGTCAATTAGCCATTCAGAAGCTTCTAAAGCCATGACATCATTTTCTGGAATTTTCCAAGCTGTTTAAAGGCACAGTCAACTTAGTGTATGTAAACTTCTGACCCACTGGAATTGTGATACAGTGAATTATAAGAGAAATAATCTGTCGGTAAACAATTGTTGGAAAAATGACTTGTGTCATGAACAAAGTAGATGTCCAACCGACTTGCCAAAACTATAGTTTGTTAACAAGAAATTTGTGGAGTGGTTGAAAAATGAGTTTTAATGACGCCAACCTAAGTGAATGTAAACTACCGACTTCAACTGTATGTTAGCATGTTGACGCTAATGTGGGAGGACATCTCCCGGCTCGCCTCTGCTCTCCTCTCCCCTGACCCTGGCTTCCCCTTCCCCGCTGAACATTAGTCTCTCAGCCCTCTTCTGAAACCCTATCCTCCTTCTCCAGCAACTAGCTAAGGAGGATACAAAAAATGCGTCAGACTGGTTGCTTTCCACGTTCCAGATCTGTGCCAAGCTGGTCCTCTGGTTTCGATTTCTTTTAAGCTATTAGCACTCATGACCTGAGAAGGGTGTGGTCAGTTGAACACAAACATCCCTCTCTAAATACATCTGTCATATTCCATATGTGTCTGACTTGGGGAATAATATCTGCTCCTGGAGCACTTTGACTTGGGGAATAATATCTGCTCCTGGAGCACTTTGACTTGGGGAATAATATCTGCTCCTCGAGCACTTTGACTTGGGGAATAATATCTGCTCCTGGAGCACTTTGACTTGGGACACAGAGGTGAAATTACGGGGGCATAATAGTATCATACGTTTATATAATCCTTGAAAACGGTCAGAATATCATGTATTGCATTAGCAATGTTCTCTGCTCAGTAAATATATCCCTTTTTGGGAAATTACTTGGAAGGCCGCGAGGTTGTTAGGCTATTGCAAAGGAAGCCGACCAGGGGAATTGTAATATGCCAAAGATTGTTTTTGAGGATTGCTTGCCCTTAGCTTGATTTGAATAAGCCAACATTGTTCACATGCTAGGTTCACATGCTAGGTCTCCTCAACTTAATTTCCGTTCATGTATTACTAGTTCAGCAGAAGAGAGTCGTTTACTCTTGTAATACAGACAACACTGGCAGACATGCGTATTAGTCAAACATCTTTATATGGTGAAATACAATCTACTTAATTTGCTCTCTGGCAAGACATCAGTTTAGTCTGTGTTGGCAGTTGCTAAGCCATTCAAGTGGTTACCAATCTTTAAAAAACATTCTGGCACAAGCTAAACAATAATGCTGTGCACACTGTTGAAATGGGATATTTTACCATTCCATTATGCACTTAACAAAAATATAAACACAACATGTAAAGTGTTTCATGAGCTGAAATAAAATATCCCAGAAATGTTCCATACGCACAAAAAGCTTATTTCTCTCAAGTGTTCTGCAGAAATTTGTTTACATCGATGTTTGTGAGCATTTCTACTTTGCCAAGATAATCCAACCAATTGAAAGGTGTGGCATATCAAGAAGCTGATTAAACAGGATGATCATTACACAGGTGTACCTTGTGCTAGGGACAATAAAAGGCCACTCTAAATTGTGCAGTTTTGTCACACAACACAATGCCAAAGATGTCTCACAACGTGTATCCACGCCAGCCCAGGACCTCCACATCCGGCTTCTTCAGCTGTGGGATTGTCTGAGACCAGCCATCCGGACAGTTGATGAAACTATGTCAGAAACAGTCTCAGTAAAATTCATCTGTGTGCTCGTTGTCCTTACCAGGGTCTAGATCTGACTCCAGTTTGGCATCATAATTGACTTCATTGGGCAAATGAGTGCCCATGGTGGCGGTGGGGTAATGGTATGGGCAGCCATAAGCTACAGACAAAGAAGACATGGATCGACATGTACGACAGCGTGTTCCAGGTCCCGCCAATATCCAGCAACTTTGCACAGCCATTGACGAGGAGTGGGACAACATTCCACAGGCCACAACCACAGCTTGATCAACTCTATGTGAAGGAGAGGTGTCACACTGCATGAGGCAAATGGTAGTCACACCAGATACTGACTGGTTTTCTGATCCACGCCCCTACCTTTTTTTTAAGGCATCTGTGACCAAAATATGCTCAGCTGTATTCCCAGTCATGTGAAATACATAGATTACTTCAATTGACTGATTTCCTTATATGAACTGTAATTCAGTAAAATCTTTGAAATGGTTGCGTTTGTATTTTATATTTTAGCTGATGAGCGTAGTAGTGTGTTTAGAGCACAAGTCCAGAAAGCACTTTTGTTAGGCAACATAGCCTAACAAAAAGTGATTAGCCTGAGAAATTGGCAGCTGAAAGAAGGGCTTAATGCAACATCTCGTCAGAGGAATCGTTAAAAGTTCATTTGAATTATACAACATTTCTACGTTTCTATGTATATATCAGTTATTTCGCTAAGTTTGGGAGGTGGGAATCAATGGTTATAAAAACCTGTCAGTTCTATAAATATTCACCATACCAGTACATGCCATGAAACGATCAGGAACCGTCTGTGAATCCAATAAAGTTGATTTGTGGGGACCAAATCTGAGGCTTTTGCACTCTCTCTTTTAATAGCCAAGGCCCCCATAGACTTTCTGCACCTGGTGCTGAGAACCTCAACGGTGGCCCTCGTATTGGGCGTAGTTAAGTTGCTTTAGAGTAGACATATGACGTGCCCAAGGGAAACTGATCGTGTCTGACCTGCCGTACACCCTCGTGTTCCCTAGGCTACCGAGGTCGACGCTAGGTAATTGTGGAGTAATGGCCTGTATAAACGCAGTAACACGGGCAGATGCTTTTGTCAGCATCAATCTATTAAGGTACCACTCATGTACTGCACTTAAGTACCTGTTCTTGAATTACTGGGAAACTTAGTCGGGTGCCAGTAGTTTGAGCTAAAAAGCATGGCATATCTGCTCTCTTGGATAGGGCTTGATTATGGCCGAATATCAATTGTTAGTCATTGGCAAGGGTAATGACAAGCACCCACTTACAAATAGCTTCCACTCGGTTCTCTGTTTTGTATTTACTACAGTTTAACATTATTTGGTCTTCTAAAGTGCTGTAGTATAATAGGTGCCAGTTTTATCATTCAGAATTACGTTGGTCCATAAAACTCATCATAAACACCTAATTTGGTGCATTGGAGTGCCTGGATCCAGTAGGTGTTGGTAGTTGTCTGAGAGTCCAAGTTTTCAGTGAATAAATTAGGACCTTGAGGGAGGCGAGAAAACAGGCTGAATGACGGGTTCTATGGCTCGTATCCACCTCTATGAACAAAGCAATGTTGCTGTTGTGACTGAGCCTCTAACGTCTCATGTGTGAATTCCTTTGTGCAAATTCTTCTTCCTCTCCTTTTGTGAGCCGGGCCAGACATTCCAAAGAGCTACAAAACCTCAACTTCCTAATTACCGATATGTGTTTTCATTGAGAGGTACGCTTATAGCGTGCAGGTACAGAGAAAGGAGAGAACAACCTTGACAAAGCAAGCCCATTCAGAGAAGAATGATAACAAACACAGTTCTTTCAAATATATCTGCCTTTACTTGATTCGTGTACTGTACAGCATTTCATTATTATCTGACAGTCACTATTATTCTAAATGACAATAATGGCTATCATTTACTACAAAAAGTTGCATAAATAATTTACATGTGGAAATTAAAAATAAATATGCAGTTCATTTCTTTGAGTCTGCAAGGTTTTTTTTCCTCCCCAACTGCTTTTAGCCAAAAGACCAGACAGGAACAATATGTACAATCAAGCTATACATGACAACTCAAACTTATATGACAAAATCCTTTCCAGTTGCTATTTCAAACACACAATTGAACAAGAAGGAAACACTGTCAGTACAGTTTAGAAAACTGAAAATCAGGAAGCGATATGAGAGAATGGAACAATGGAATGTGGACAATAAGTGGAAACGTTATGAGTATTCTTCATGAAATACAGGCCGTAGTACTGAAAGGGTTGAAAAAAGGGAATGGGTTGTCAGCATGGGCAGACTGGGCATCCACAACCTTTTCCTGTCTGTCTTTCTGTCTATTTCTGTCCGTCAGCATCCTGCAGGATATCAACAGCCAATATCAAACAATTCAGATTGAGATTCAGTTTTTTATCTATCTTTCCTCTCAGTGCTATTCAGAGAATGAGTCACTCTAGGTTCACAATGAATAGAATAGGGACATGACTAGTTGGTCGCCAATGTTATTTGCTGCTAACAAAATAGTTCCAGTCAGTGTGGGTTTAGTGGAGAATGTTGTGCCAGAGGGTAACAACAGGCACAATTACTGGAGCCGCCTCCACACGTGGACCTTTTGTGTGTGTGTGATTCCTGCAAACAGGAACCAGCCATGTCTAGCGGAAATTCTAAACACAGGAATGGGCTCATTTAGTCATTAAGATGAGTCACAGGAATGCCTAGTTGCCTGTTTGACCGAAGGGACCCTGGTCTTGGACTGCTGACACAGCCATTTCCCCTCTCTCACTCTCCCTCTGCCTCTCTCACAGGGGCTCTAGGGCCACTGGGCCAGGGGCCCTAACTGACAGCTCCTGTAAGGCTGCTACGGAGCGAGAGCCCTGGGAGACTCCTGGTGAGTGAGGTGCTGCCCGGGCTGTCATGTGACTGCGTGGTCTGGGGTCAAGGCCAGGGCCTCTCAGGCCTGTCAGCAGCCCACTTCCAGAGCCTGAAGCCCCAGGGCTACCAGGTGCTGCTACGGTACAGTACACACAGCCATGGAAAATATGGATTAGAACCAGTTACAGCATAGAGACACCTTTCAACCCTATAGGCCTATCAAGCAGTGTAGCCTGCCCGCTGGATGTTTTCACAGGTGGATTTTGAGTTTAGGTGCACCTCTTGCTGTGGCTAAGGTAGATTCTACTTGTGCCTGAGTCAGAGGCCGTTATCTATGAACTGGAGTGTGTAATGATAATCTACACTCCAATCCGAGCAGTGTTCCAACTTTCCTGACCAGGCATAGTCTGTTGACTCATTTGGTCATGCAAATCAAAGGTTCTGAAATATGTTTGAAAATAGGCTGCAAAATCTATAGTGCCTGTCTGGTGAGAAAAACACATGTCAAGCCAGTCCAACAAACAGCTTAACAAATCCCTTTTTGTTGAAATGTCTCTTCCTCTCCCTCTTCCAATGAAGGAGCCATGTTGGGTTGTGTGTAACATGTGCGTGTGTATGAGTGAGCGTGCTACTTTGGTCTCTGCATTTGTACGGAAGAAGGAAAGGAATCCTCAGTAGGAGTTGCTGACCAGCGTCGGGGTGTTGCTCTTGCTCTGACTCCCAGGAGGCCGGGTGCGTTTCTTGTTGCGTCGGGGCTCGGGCAAAGAGGAGGCCTCTTTGGCCTCTGACTGGTTGTGGTGGCGGCTATAGCGCTTGCACTTGCAGGAGGTGACCACGCGGATTTTGTAAGTCCGGCTGTTGCCGTTGGGGCACTGCAGCTGCACCCGCTGGGTTCGGGAGTGGGCCGGGATGCAGCGGTAGTCGGAAGCGCTGCTCCGCCACCATTTGCCGCGCACGATGGAGTTGGGTAGGAGGTGGGCGGGCATGCACTGACCCGAGCACACCAGCTCCTTGACGGGCTTGGCACTGCGGCAGGAGCCATCAGTGATGTAACGGGTGGAGCGCAGCTCTCTGCAGCTCAGCTCCGAGGCACCTGGGGTGAAGAGGAGGATATCAAGGTTACACAATCTGTGGCATCCCTCCAAAAAAACCAAACACTTTGAAGTTGGACCGACTCAAGGGAAACAATCTTCCATTTAACTGTTCAAGAGCAGAGAGCTTGAGAGTTGTGTCTCTGTGAGACGTGCTGAATATGTCAATGACAAAAGTATGTGTGTGTCAGTGTCAAAAGTACAATTCCCACTGTGCGTATAATGTTATTTGTTTATTCTAAGAACTTGGTTTAATTGCATGCGTGGAGCTGGGCTGGGAAATGGAATATGAGTCTCAATTTAATTAATCGGAAATGTTCATAAACTCTTCCTTCCGTTTCACCATTCAGAAAAACATAACATTTAGAATTTCTTAACGCAGAGAGTACTTTTTATAAAAAAAATGTAATGGTAATTAAATAAATGCAATGTTGATATACAAATCCAATTCAAAACCAATGTTGTACCCATGTTTGGTTAAGGGCTCAGTATAAGGGGGGAAAATAAGTTGCAACTGAACACTAACGTTGATGCATGATCTGATAATGACTGTTGCCTGACAATGAGGTTGGATGTGGAATTCCAGCTGGCAGCAATCAGCTGATAGTAAATCCAGACCAGAATGCTATTAAACAGCTCAATCAAACATAATGGAGATTTAAATCGGAAACAAAAGCTGGCATACACAAAACAGGCCCTCCGGAAAAAGGATGTGAAGATTGGAAACTTTCTCTAAATGCTTGTTGTCATTCCTAAATACAACATTTGACAATTGGAAATGAGACGAATGAACCAAACGATTTGAGAAAGCATATTCAGTGCATAATTGGTCATTCAATATGTTGGCCATGGCCTTTTTAACAGCCCTATGCAAGAGTTATTGTCCTCTTTTTTCTTTTTTACATGTGGCGTGTAGAATGGCAGAGGACATGTCGGTTTAAGAAATTATACACTCTGAGATGCATCTGTTTTCTTCTGTGGCTTTTCTATTGCAAAAAGGCAATAAAAAAGGATTCATGGAAGGATGACTTTTTTCTCCCCTCAGAGAACCTGATCTGGTGTTATTTTGTGGCTCGGCTGGTCGGGAGGCCACAGCATAAGGGCTCTCCCCTGTTCTCAGGTCTCTCCCAGTGTGCTGACTGCTGGGCCTAGGGACCAGGGATGGACTGTCATGTAGGGGAGCCAGACAGAGGTCACCCTCTCTGCCTCAATGACCCCACTGGGACCATAGGAAGAATCATGGGAAGATATGGTACTCCCAGAGGAAGGCAGATAGGCCTATGAGAAAGACCCCTAATCGCATATGATATGACCCAATAGATGATTATTTCTCTCTCTCGGTTGATGGATGTTGATCAGTATAAGAGGAGATTTAAAAAGATGCGTGTTCTTCCAACCCCCACCGCAAAGCTACAGGTGTAGGATCTTAATCTGATTGCCCTGGTGCAAAGAAATGTTATATGTACAGTGTATTTGAGGTTTAAAAAGCATTCTGAAGTTTATCATTTCCACTTTGACATTTCTGACTTGATTTCCCCTTACGAAGAATATATCAAGACCTACAAAAATGTTCATGAATTATAATCTACATAATGAATGGCATTTCCTGTTGGTGCAGGTTCATTTCCCTTCTGTAGCAAACGGTCTCAAATTAATATCCTGCAGATGTATCTGTTGTTTATCGATTTCAAGTATTATGTTAAATGTATCTCATCCATCATTACAGTATTTTATATCCTAATCACAACATTTGTCATTTGTACTCTATGTACGACTCTTTTAGATTTGAAATGACATGATTAGATTCGGGGAAAACTTGGAAAGAACGACATTGCCTTGTCTCATGGATTTAAGATGCACAATCAGAGATATTTCCTCTGTAAAAAAATCTGCATGACTACAGCATAACCTGTACTGGCCACAGGTGGGACTCAATTATCTATCACAGTGTTGCAATATCCAAATACCTTGAAGAAATCCCCTAAGAGCAGAAACTCTATTTTCTATTTGGACACATGATTTTGCAATTAAATAGTTATGGCATAGGCAGAACAGAACTAATTTGTTGTATAAAAGAGAGGGGAATAGCACCAAGGATAGAGTGAAAAACCCTGATCTCTCATAAGTGCAGCTCTTCAGATCGTGTGAGGATGAAACCACGGGCATATTATGTGTCTGTGACATATTGCCCTATCAGCCTTGGCATAGCATTCATCTAACCGCAATCCGGCTTGCTCCATTGAACAGTACAGCTGTTCCAGTCTAATGCATCAGCAGGGAAAGCTGCAATTTAAAACAGCCACTGAAGGTTGAGGCATTACTCATGATATTGCTATTAACTATTCTACATACAGAAAGTAGCACTTCTCGGCACGTTCATAAATGAAACATTATTGGATATTCTGGGTGGTCTTATGTAATGATTTACATAAACCACACAGGTGAGGTTTCATTATTCTCCAGAGACTATAGGCTACATTGATATTTTATGATTAAAAGGACGTGTGTGGTCTTGCACATTGACAGAAACAAATTAACCCGTGCCTAAAGGATGAGACGCTATGCTGGGAAATATGTGTGTGGGGAAATGAGCAGTTCGCTCCCTTTGAACAGTGCTGACGGTCCAAAAGCTCAGTGCTTGAGAAATAATGCCTTATCTATCTCACATGCGTAACATTACAGATTCTTAGATATTGTTGAAACGTTTACCACAAATTGAAAACTCAATTTTTTTCACTAAATGACTGCGCACATTATGCACGAGAGCATATTGTGCATTCATGTCCATGAGATATTAGCACTATTCCACGAAGTTTATTTTAAACTCCTCGATTTGATACAAGTATCCTACGAATAAATCTAACTATGTGTTAGAGTAAAATTCGAAGGAAATATTTTCTTAGATTGATTAAGCAATATCCCAACGTATTCAATTAAATTGATGAAAGATGATCCATACAGATAAATCGTTTCTCTATACCAATCTCACATTGTAGGCTACGAGTGTTTCACAAATAAAGCAAGTCATTGTTACAAGTATTCATAATGCGCCTTGAATATGGACATCCTATATTCCTTCTAGCTATGTCGGCTACCAGATAACGTAAAAATAAATACTCACTATAGGAGGCTGTGTTTGCTGATGATCTCCTTCCCCCGTGTTTTGGTCGATTCATTGTATTATTGTTATTATTAGAAGCCAGTGGTATTGGTTCCTCGGGAGGCTGTATGCTTTCAGTATATTCTGGTACGATCTCTGTAGCATCGTTTTTTAGCACCCTCCATCCTTGCACGAAGGTACAACATCCCTGTAGCAGCAGCAGCACGGTGCTGGAGACAAGGAGCGCGAGAGACACCTGCATGCTTATCGATCTGCGGAGCTGGAATAAACTATGGGTAACATGCGCTCTGTGGCAAGTTGACCAATTCCACCCATACAAGAAACTTTGACGCTATTTAAGTACCCCAGCGTTCGTCAAAACTGACAATTAAGTGCTTACACGAAGTGGGAGGGGTCCTGCCCCAGGCAAATTCATTGAAACTGGAGAGGTGCGTGTGTGCGCGCCAAGAGAGGTGCGTGCGGGTTGGGGTTCGTTGGTTTGAGGGAGACAGCGCATCTAGTTCCAGTATTGCCGCATGTTTCCTTCGTGATTCATGCAATATGTACGTGTCTCTAAAATATTCCATTTGTTTTGATGTGGTTTTGTTTGGAGTGATACAGGGCGCAGTCTCGATGACCATTGAGTGATGTTTCATGGCAAGGCTGGTTCCTTCTCCATCATAGACAATGTGTTTGATAGCTGGCGCAATTTTGTGTTGTAAAAAAAATATGCAAAATTGTGAAATTCGTACACGTTGACAGATCGCAGCAGTCTATTTGCAATATTACTTGTTTGTTTTAGAGTATTTATTTTATTGTTGTTTATTGTATGCTCGTGTATCTGCTTTTGAGTTCGACTATTGACTAACTTCAAACATTTATTACAGTCATAGACTACTAAAAAAGTATCTATAGAAATGTAACACCATTCATCATCAAACAATCTCATTCATTCATTTTCATTTTTTTTTTTATTAACTGAGAATGACACATGGAGTCCCATCCTGGTTTCAATAAGATAATTATAATGGAAAAAATGGACCCAGAAAATTCTTGTCATCCTTGAAAATCACAGCCTTTGGATTTGCAGAGGTGTCATGCCCATATGGGGCACAAGGGCACCTGCTGCATGATATTTTGTTTGTTTATGTAATTAAAAATAATATTAATAATAATTAATAATATATTTATTCATTTTTATTTTTTTAATACATTTTTCAGATGTTAAATTATTTACTTAACTTCATTTTTAAGACCACATTTTATCATAATGATTTATATATATATATAATAAAATATCTGTCAGTGGTGTTTTGCAGACTACCTGGACCAGGCAAAGAGTAACCCCCTATTCTCCCTAGTAAATGGTTCTTTCCAAGATGCACCATGGATCAAAGATATGTTAAGGAGGACACTCTAATGCTTGCAGACAGTATCATCAGTGGAAGAGGAGAGAGTGACACACACACACACAATTTGATTTGATGTTAGCTGCGGGTGATAGAGTGGGGGTATGCTTGTAAATTAATTTGATCAAGCTACATTACATGACCAAAAGTATATGGACACCTGCTCGTCGAACATCTCATTCCAACATCTTGGGTATTAATATGGAGTTGCTCCCCCTTTTGCTGCTATAACAGCATCCACCAAACTTTACAGTTGGCACTATGCATTGGGAAAGGTAGCGTTCTCCTGGCATCTGCCAAACCCAGATTTGTCCGTCAGACTGCCAGATGGTAAAGCGTGATTCATCACTCTAGAGAATGCGTTTTCACTGGCAGCAAGCTTTACTCCAGCCGACGCTAGGTATTGCGTATGGTGATCTTAGGCTTGTGTGCGGCTGCTCGGCCTTAGAAACCCATTTCAAGAAGCTCCAGACGAACAGTTCTTGTGCTGATGTTGCTTCCAGAGGCAGTTTGGAACTCGGTAGTGAGTGTTGCAACCGAGGACGGACAATTTTTCCACATTACGCACTTCAGCACTCACCAGTACCGTTCTGCGAGCTTGTGTGGGCTACCACTTTGCGACTGAGCCATTGTTGTCCTAGACGTTTCCACTTCACAATAACAGCACATACAGTTGACCGGGACAGCTCTAGCAGGGCAGAAATTTGACGAACAGACTTTTTGGAATGTGGTATCTTATGACAGTACCAAGTTAAAAGTCATCAGTAAGACCATTCTACTGCCAATGTTTGTCTATGGAGATTGCATGGCTTTGTGCTCGATTTTATACACCTGTCAGCAATGGGTAATTTGAAGGGCTGTCCACATGCTTTGTGTATACTGTATAGTGTATGTAGCCTATTAATTCCTTCTTTAAGAATAAATACAGCAAAAATGTTGTTGTTTTTCTGTAATACTCAACCTGGTCTCAGAGCATTATGTATTATTTCATATGTAAATTCGAGACACGTTTGGCATGGTATCTATCAATTTGTGGATGTCCATCACCCATTTCGTATGATATGTTACGAATTACAATCGCATTATATGTTACACATTCTTTAAATGTACAAAATGTTTAAAATTTGAAAAGTGTACAATATATTACAAATTTGCAAAAACATATATGTTACGAATTCTAGCTGGGTGGCTAGGTGGCTAACGTTAGCTAGGCTAGGGGTTATGGTTAAAGTAGGTGTACATTTATGAGTCAGGTTAAAGGGTTAAGGTTAGGGGATGGGTTAGCTAAAAGGGTTGAGGTTAGGGTTAGGTGAAGGGTTAGCTAACATGCTAAGTAGTTGTAATGTAGCTCAAATGTAGTAGTAGTTGAAAAGTTGCTAATGAGTTAAAATGCTAAAGTTGTCTATGATGAGATTCAAACTCGTAACCTTTGGGTTGCTAGACTATTGCGTTATATGCCCACCCATCCAACCTGACCAAGTAACCATCTGTCTTATGTAACCATACCAAACATAATATATCATACTAAATGGAGTGTCTCGGATGTACAGTATGTATAGAATAATATAAAATGCTTAGAGACCAGGTTATAATACTAGCCACCTGGCAATTTTTGTTAAGTTTTCTTTAGCTAGCCAGCTAGATCGGTTCCCAATCTCCCAACCTCATAACTCGCTACCAAGCCATTTCAGGCTATCAATCAAGCTAGTGTAGTTTGTCTTACTATCTTAGCTGGCATGCCTGCTTTCGAAAGTACTAAAATTGCTTTAATTCTTGAGTTATACTATGTGGCAGTTGTACTAAACTCCTAAGGCAGAATAATGGGTGCATGACGACCCTGATTGGAGTCGGAGGCTCAATTGTACAAATACTGCCCTCTTGAGGGACAATAAACAAATAAACTGTTCAGAGGAAGCAGATAGGATTATTACTGCCCTCTGATCAAACTGAAATGTTCTCCTATTGGAGTCATTTTAAGAACACAGCAGACATGCACAGACAGGCCAACCAGGGTGTGTTGCATGAAAAATTATACTTTTACACATATTCATAAAATAGTACTGTTCATGACACATTGTCTCCTCTCTTACTCATTTTGGGAACTGAGCAATGGTCATAATGAGATGTTTGATGGTTTCCTTCTAGCTTCAGGCCTATTGAAACCCTAAATCAGGGTTGGAATAAAGGGAGCCATCCAACCGGCTTCAAAACCATGCCAATAACGATCAAGGATGAAGATGATTCATTATTGTTGAAATGCTCCTTTCAGGGGCCACAACAAACAAACAGCCTAAAACCTGTCAAAAAGAGAGATTATCGTTGTTGATGAACTTCTAACTTTGGCACAGTGATTTAGTGGACTGGACACCACTCTCCAGAAGACTCTGTCCATGTGTTTCCATGTCTTCCCTTCTGTCGTCACGCTGGTGAAGAACGGTCCCGTGTTCACCCCAGAGCCAACTCTGATTACTACCTTGCCTCAGTCCCTGCCGCTCACAGTCCTCATTTAGATCTCTCTGGCTTTCTGAATAGAACACCCGGGCTCCAGTGCTTTTTTACTGGTTTATCGATAGCAGCCGAGGACCTGAATAACAATCAGATGCTCTCCAGATTGTGGGCTGCCAGCAGCGAGAAAGGATGGGTGGATATTTTATAGGAGACGAACAAACCATGTTGGAGCCACATAAACAAAACATTTAGCTGCTCAGGACTCAACCTGGTCTCATAGACTAGACATAACATAGTAAATGTAAATCCAGGACACTCAAATTAGTATGCTATGTTTGGTATGGTTACATAAGACAGAAGGTTACTTAAGGCAAAAAAACGAAAGTAGGGTGGTTGGTCGGGGTGGACGTATAAGGTTGCGAGTTTGAATCTCATCACAGACAACTTTAGCATTTTAGCTAATTAGCAACTTTTCAACTATTTACTACTTTTCAGCTACTTTTCAACTACTTAGCATGTTACTCAACCCTTCCTCTAACCCTAACCTTAACCCTTTTAGCTAACCCTAACTTTAACCCTCTAACTTAAATTAAAGGGTTAAGTTTAGGAGTTAACTCCTAATCTTAACCAACCGTAACCCCTAACTAACGTTAGCCACCTAGCTAACGTTAGCCACCTAGCTGAAATTCGTAACATATAGTACATTTGCAAATTCGCAACATATAATATGAATTGTCATTCGTAACATACCATACGAAATGGGTGATGGACATCCACAAATTAATGCATACCATATGAAACGTATCACATCATACTAAGTGTCTCGGATTTGGATACAGATTAATACGAAATGCTATGAAACCAGGTTGCAGCAGCCAGGACTGGAGGACTGGGTGTTAGGAAACAGTGATTCAAGATGCTAACTACTTGACCACACATGTTTGAAAAATATGTTTATTTCAGATGCAGTATAATGGGTGAAAATAGTTGTAAATGGTGCGTGAAATCGTAAATGTCTGTTTTGCAATTCATTTTGCCCAAATTCTTAATTGTTTACATTTTTCGTCATTGTTTAAGTCAGTCAACAACGTGTCGTCTGTAGTTCTGCAGAGTATCAACAAAGCTCTCATATCTGGCATCTTCCCCTAAATACACCCTGCTGGCGTGATATCTATCTTAATAGTTTCCATTGGAGAAGGTCATATAGAGTGCAAAATGGAAAGGACATCAAATGCAGGCAAACATGTTGATGGAACAATATACTGTATACTGTATCACCATGCATTCATGTCCCTCTGTTCACATAATATGGCAACTGCATAGGACTGTACTTGAGGACGGGAGTGTCCAAGCAACTCAAAAGACAAGAAGAGTGCACTAAATCTACTCAATTTAATGAAGGGACCCTGATAACCACAAATTGAAAGAGATATTGTAGGAATCTGTCTATAGTTGGGGACTCCCTAGTGGTGCAGCAGTCTAAGGCACTGCATCTCAGTGCTAGAGGCATCACTACAGACACCCTGGTTCGAATCCAGGCTGTATCACAACCAGCTGTGATTAGGAGTCCCATAGGGTGGCGTGCTATTGGCTCAGCGTCGTCCGGGTTTGGCCTGTATAGGCCATCATTGAAAATGAGAATTTGTTCTTAACTGACTTGCCTAGTGAAATATATTTGTCATTTTTTTTCAGTTGCTTTGGAGAGGAGATATTGGATACATGGAAACATTTAACAATGTGTATTAGCTAAGCTACTTGGGGAAAGGTTATCAATCCCTGCATGTTTAAAAGCAATGCATTATTGGCAGGTGTTCTGCACTGTATCACAGTGTATATTTTACAGGGCAGGAATGCTTTGCTTTGCTTTCAAACAGTCCAGGCACTTGATTTATTATCCATTCATATAAACACAATTCATTCTAAACTGCTTCTGCACATTGTCACACAATGAAAAAGATTGATCAACATACATTATAATGTTGCACTCTCCACAAAACAGAACACAGGACATTTTCTATCTAGGAAATGCTTTATGATTAACATTTTCACCCTGCCTCTATAGCTGAAGCTAAACTAATTGTGTGAAAATCCTCTGCTATTTCAACGGCGAAGCTAGAATATCAACCATTTGTCATGACAGGAATTGTTGAGCTTTACGCCACCCATCCCATTTACTCGCGACGCATGACGCATGTGACAAGGACTACAGACTATCAAGGACTACAAGGCAAATCCAGCTGTGTGGTGCCCACCGAAGCCTCCCTCCCAGACGAGTTTAACACATTCTATGCTCACCTCGAGGCAGACAATACCAAGCCATCCAGGAAGACTCTCGCTGCTCTGGGCGACTAGGTGCTTTCGCTCTCCTAGGCTGACGTGAGGAAAACTCTCAAAAGCCGCTGGCCCAGATGGCATCCCTGGCTGCGTCCTCAGAGTGTATGCTGACCAGCTGTCGGGCGTCTTCAGACATCTTCATCCTGTCCCAGGCTGTAGTCCCCACTTGCTTCAAGGAGACCACCATCATCCCATTGCCCAAGAAAACCAAGGTGCCCAAATGACTATCGCCCCATCAAACTCACCTTGGTCATCATAAAGTGCTTCGAGAGGCTGGTTGTGGTCTACATCAAGGCCAACATGCCAGGCACACTGGACCCACTCCAATTTGCCTACCACTGTGGACCAACAGATCCACAGAAGATCCAATTTTCATCGCTATTCACACGGACGTAACACATCTAGACAAGAGGAACACCTGTGAGAATCCTGTTCATTGACTACAGCAGCATTCAACACTATTGTTCCCTCCAAGCTCTTCATCAAGCTCAGAGGCTTGTGTCTGGACACCACCCTCTGCAACTGGATCCTGGACTTCCTGACTGGCAGACCACAGGCTATGAGGATTGGCAACAACACCCCCTCCACAGTGACTCTTAACACAGGGGTGTGTCCTCAGGCCTCTTCTGTACTCCCTGTTCACCAATGACTGCGTGGCTTTGCACGACACCAGCTCCACCATAAAGTTTGCAGACAAAACCACGGTTGTAGGCCTGATAACCAACAACGATGAGCCAGCCTATAGGGAGGAGGTAAGTGAACTGGCATTGTGGTGCCAGTTCACTTACCTCTCCCTCAACATCAGCAAAACAAAAGAGTTGGTTGTTGACTTCAGGAAGCAGAGGAGGGAACATGGCCCAATCCACATCAACGGGACTGGAGTAGAGAGTCAGCAGTTTTATGTTCCTTGGCGTCCATATCACAGAGGACTTGACATGGTCGAACATCCACACCACTCTTATCAAGAGGGTGCATCACCGACTCTACTTCCTAAGGTGGCTGAAGTAATCTGGCATGCCACCCCGGGTCCTTTCCAAATAATACCGCAGCACCATCGAGAGCGTCCTTACCGGTTGCATCACGGCCTGGTATGGGAATTGCTTCGTCGATGACTGCAAGGCCCTCCAGTGGGTGGTGAAGATGGACCAGTACATCACTGGGACCGTGCTCCCATCCATCCAGGACATTTATTCAAAATGTTGCCTGAGGAAGGCCTGCAGCATCATCAAGGTGCCCACACACCCTAGCCACGAAGTGTTCACTCCCTTACTGTCGGGCAGTTTGTATCGGAGCATGAGGTCTGATAACAACAGGCTCAAAGATAGTTTCTATTTACAAGCATTAGACTGTTCAACACTTTAACTGGACAGACCACCTGCTCTGATTCTCCACACCTTAGCAAACACACACACGTGTGTTGTGTATCTCTCAGCTCTATCCTCTACTAGGCCTAAAACCTAATGCTGCATATTCTCGTAGGTAGACGGTAGTCTCATTCTATGCCCTGGCAAACAAGGCTAAGTGGACACCAGCAGGAGCACATAACATTCTTTATCTCTTGTCCCAATGCTTTCCAAACTGAGCCTTCATCTAAATCTGCTCCGTACACCAAAGCAGGCATGAGCCATGTGGTGGGAACTGTGGGAACCTCGACTGCGGCTTGACTGGGGAGCCTGAACCATGTGCTAACCAGTTGCGCTACCCAGCATGCCGCTCACCATGCCGCCTGCCGCAGGTGCTATTCTTAGCTGCCAAAGTAATTACCCTACAAATCAAATTATTCACTGCCAACGTGAAGGCTTTCTCTGGAGCGTTTTACAAGAAGCTCTAACATAGCGGTAGATTACGAGGCAAGGGAACAAAATTCTAGCTTCTTTCTCCTCTCCTTGACTGACCTCTCACCAAATACACATGGCTGACGCCAGGAGAAGAAATCTCTGATGGGATATTTTGGAGGAGAGCAGGGGGTTTTGCACACAACATTAGTGGTTATGAAAACCAAACGTTATGGTCCTTTTCCCAAAAAACATCCAATATCAACTGTCTGTCCACCCTCCCTTTCTTTTCTCCGCAGGCCGGCATGTTTCTGCTGATTGTCTTTGGTCGCTGCTCCACTTTGTTATAATCCAGATTGCTACTTTTGAAATGCTTTTATCAAATGGGGGCCAGGATTGCCAACAGAGATTCAACAGAGCATTGTTTCCCATACCTTAAAATTACCTCTTAATTGGTTTGGCATTGTCAGTCTTCTCTGTGACCTAGGTTTGCCATTTGATGTTCAATGTCGATGCTATTCATTAGATTGGAAACCTTGTAGGTTTACAAGACTGTATTATACATTGGCCATAAATTATGTGCACAGCATTTATTTAACCTCTTAGAATGGGGAAGCTCCAACAGGGCTGCCTGCATGTGAAGCCCGATTGGGCCAGGAGGAGAGGTCTGCTTGTGGGATTGTGGCCATATGGTTTGTTAATGGAGCCCTCTCTCGCTGTCTCTGTGTGTGTGTCCATATAGTGGTATGGCTGTGGAGGTCACACTCACACCACATACATGAACAGAGATCCTGAATTTCTACACTAACACGATTCAGGGCATTTTGATATGGAACCTGGTCCAATGTATGATGTAGTGGTATATCCTGGGTATTTCTTATCCTACCAAATATTCCCTGACTGTGTTTTTTTAAAGCTTTTGATATTCCTTGCCCGCGTCAACCTGTCAGGAAACATGGTATACGCCCAAACCCAACTTGAGAAAACATAAGTACGAGCAGCATGGCCCACCCAAATCTAAACTATAGGAAGCTTGATACATATTGATGAATGAGAACCCAGAGAAAGGCAACACATTCCAATGGAGTGTGATAATCTCCCAGAATACCGAGTGAGGTGTTCTAATTAGCCATGAAAGTATAAACAACCTTCAGCTGCTGAACAGACAAGAATTGACATCCACACACTGGGTGTAAAAACATTCTTAGAGCCGTTCAGGACTAACAAAACGAGGTACGAAACGTGAAAATAATCTCCAGCTCTGGCATCTAATGCAATAAAGACCAATTATAAGCAGAAATAAAGGGGTCATGCCACAGATTGTCCCATAAAGGTAGCTGTTGAGCGTCGCAGATAAATAGCCATTCCCTTTGGCCACCCAGCCTGCTAGCTTCCAGGAAACACTACCCATCTCCCAAAACTCGAACACTGCCTATCCATTGCTGACAGTAGTGTGAAAACAAACCTGTTGTGGAGAGAAACAGATGAACCCTAAATTCCTAAGTTAGATGGTATATCCCTGTGTTTACCTCCACACTTGGGGGTTTTCATTCAGCAATGTGGGCATTCATGGGTTGGCTATGTGATAATAGAGATTGATAAGGTAGATATGGTCATGGTAAAATAGTACATGAATAAATAAATAAAAATGTCTCCTTGTTCATGCTATGAATATTGATACTGTATTTCTTGCAAGAATTTTGCCTGTTGCCACGTAGTTCTGGGTGGTCTTTTTCCACAGCCAGTGGCAATAATAGGGTGCAAATACAGGCCGTATTTATTTTATATACCCTGAAGTATATTTGGTCATTTTCTTTCAGATGTACAGTGTATGGTGCTAACAAAATGTTCCTGTCAAGCTACAGTACCTTTGAATCCAGGTTATGTTATGTGGGTGGTACACAGTCACACAAAGCCATCCAGAGTAAATGAAAAAAAGTACCACTCAATTTCACGTTGCACAATTGATATCCAAAACACATGCTATTTAAGGCTAACCTTGGCAGGAGGACATATAAGCCCTATGTGGAGCGTCACCAATATCACCCCAGTTTCCTGTTATGACTTGTTATTACTATACCTTAGCAAGCGTTTCATGCGGATGTTAGGCCTGTGGATAATTTGACCACATTATGTTTCACATTCCGCAATATTAATAATAATTGAGATGATTCTTTTTTACATTCAAAATCACTCAGGCAAGGGAAATATAGTTCTCTTTCTAATAAAGATAAACATATGTTTCAGGATGTTGTGTATCCCTGGAAATAATCAGAATTCAAGTCAACTTTACAGTTTTGAAAAGTCCAGAAAAAGTGTCCAGAAAAAGTGGCACAACTTACCGCTGGTATGGGGCAACTGGAGCCGCTGGACAGGGTAAGTTAAGCCACCGACAAATATCTGTACTGAATGAAATATTACCACTACCTTCTTTTAAAAATCATGTTATTTTCTCCCGAACACAATTCAACACTATCACTTGTTTGTCTTTTAATAATTGTATGCATCTTTTAACACCTTGTATGCATCTTTTAACACCTCACAAACACTTTGTACTTTATTAAACAATTTTAACAAAGTCCAAGCCCTGCTGTTACCTCATATCCCAGCGATAATACCTTGCATTACACCTACAGTACAAGAATGCACTTTCCTGCTAGGTTTAGGACATCATATTGAAGTTTACAGAGACCCCCCCCGACAGTCTCCAGTATCTATTCTAGGGAGGCTAGGGTCAGTCTGTCTTATCTGGTGTCCTTGTGTGAATCTAAGTATGCTCCCTCTAATTCTCCCTCCCCGAGCCCTAGAATCATGCCTTAGGACTACATGGCCTGAATCCTGCCTGTCCCCAGTCCATCTGGTCGTGCTGCTGCTACAGTTTCAAATGTTCAACTGACTGCAGCTAGGGAACCTGACCTGTTCACCAGACGCGCTACCTTGGCTCGACTTACCCATTTGGAACAACTTACCACACCCTCCCCTACAGGTAACAAGGTGATTCACATCACAAAATAATACAATTAAAGTATAAACAAATAAACAAAGACAGGAGGATGGAGAAAGAAAAAAAGATAGCTAATTATACATTGAAATCATACATTAATAGTATATTTTTTCAAAGTGTGTTCAGCGGGGATTTAAAAAGAGGCACTGAACCTGCAAGTCTGATCTCATCTGGCAGATCATTTCAAAGTCTAGGGGCCCTAATGGCAAATGCCCGGTCTCCTTTTGTTTTCAACCTACACTTTGGATTGGCAAACAGTGTCCAGGCAGAGGATCTCAGGCTGTCCTATAGTGAGGGAGATAAAGGGAGATAAAATATCTGCGATACAGGATGAGGATAAAACCAACAATGAACTGGTCCCTTATTAAATAAATCCATCATTATTACTGTCTGACACTATTATTACTATTACTCTGCATGTTTCCCAACTCAAATCAAATGAAAACCTTCGGAAAGAATAACAGACATTCCGCAGCAGGCAAGCTGGAGTTATACACTCCCCATCGCTTTCCCTCAAAGGTCAGAAAAATGAAAATGTTTTTTTTTTTGTGCGTGGTGGGGGGGGGCATAAAATATGTTATGCTCTCACCGCCAACTCTTAAAGGGATGGGTAGTTCTAAAGAGCTTGGCGGCCATCTTGTGTCAAGCATGACATGACAGTTTCTTCTTTCTCCTTAATAAACATCAGAAAGGCGTGCTTGGCTCGGCTCCACAGCACTGTAAAACAACAGAGCAGGAGGAGATGAAAAAAGCAACACCACCACGGGCACAGGCGCTTGGAAGAGGATCTGAGGGCCATCCATTCCAAACCCCATTCTATCTGATATTTCCCAATAATTAGCGCTGCGCCACAGATGTTCCCCCTCTTCCCTCCCTCTATTCCACCTCACCGCCCTGTTTTTTTTTGTGAAATGAGCGCGGTGGAGTATTAGGACAAGGAGTTAAGGGGCGCATCATGTGCTTTTAATTTGATAAAGTCATTAAAAAGAGGACAAAGATGAAAGCGGAAAGGCCTACATTAAAAAGACATGTAAAAGAATTGCAAAATAACCTACAATATCGCTGCAGAGATGGAATTCAGATCCGAGCCGCTCGATGTTGGACGAACCCAAACATATTGATTTCACCCAGAACGCAGAGTTAATTTTGAACTTAAAAATTTGCCTTCTGGTATTTTGATATCATAAACCCTGAGGGGAAAGGGATAAATTAGTCGACTAGCATTATTAAACCGATAATATCTGCTTTACATATGACTAGTACACTACATCACTGAAGCATCTCCTTCCGAAGCGAATAAATATTCACATAAAATTTGAGTGCTAGTTTCAACACATGCTGGATTATGCACTGTGTTGTCGCTGATGTAATGACAGCTCTGTAAGAGAGAATGGTTCTGTTGACATCACTCAGATTACAGGAAGACAAGTCTCTCTCTTCCAGCATTCTGACACATCCTCAGAGTATCTGACTGTTTCCCTAATATAGCGAAGGAATGAGGCCATTCTCACTTCCAACTGTGCTACATATCCCTTAGCAAGACGTCCACCTTGAATCCTCTGCCATCCCCACAACACAGCATAGACACTTCCTATCGGAGAATACCACTAGCTGCAGATAGCTGAAGTAAATTATACACGTCATCATGCTAAGCCTAGCTCGATTATTGATGAGATTCCGGATACAGCGATCCTGGATTAACACTGAGCCGCAGCGATCTAGGGACCCATAGCCTGCTACATCCAACACATAATCCTTCCACTTTACCTCTGCTCCCCCGCCCGCTTCTCCGGCAGAGGCCCTGGATATGACAAAGCAGGGAGGAGACCCCTGGATCTCGGGTGCCCCTGGGGAGCTGGGCTACAGCTGGGCTACAGTAATTGCAAAGTGCAAGGGGCCGTGGTGAGAGCGGGGAGTTAATGCAGAATCAGTATCGGGCCTTTCCAATAGTCCTCGTGGACACATGCTGTTTGAGAGGGTCCATCCCCGAGCCAGGTGTGTGCCACTTCAAAGTTGTAAAACCTAAAAGAGCATTTAGATCAAATCAGGGAGACGTGGCTGCTGGTTCGATGTGTGAAAAGGAGAGAGAGTGTGAGAGAGAGAGAGAGAGAGAGCAAGAGATAGATTTCAACAGGGCTCTCCAGAGGAGTGTGTCTCCATCTAATGGTCAGGTGATACAATGCCATTCAGGAGATAGAATACAGAGAGGATGTGACATTGGATTAGTGTCACCCATAGACTTAGTTAGACGACTAATCTTTGTATTTGTCCCATTATGGCGTCTTTGAGAGCACGGGCAGTGTCATTGAGGCCATCTCCATCCTTCCTTAACCCATCCGAAGTCCCACCCAGTTGAATGGTGGAAAGTCTCAATTGCACTGTCCACGCAAAATGTTTTGTTTTTTCCAAGTAAAGATCTCTATCCATCTCTATGGTGTCACCTCACCCACCAGCCTTATCTGACGCTTGCCTGACGACTCACCATGAATTTAATTCCGCTGCTCTATTGATTGCTACATACATTCAATCTGAAACTTCCATCCTTGAAGTCGTTTGCATGACCTCAAAATAAGGGGCATTGTACAAAACAAATTCATCAGCGGTTGGATTGCCTAATTAACAAAACTAACCAATCAGAATATCAAAGATGGCAACGTCATCATGTAGGCTGGCTCTGGCTCAACCCATCTGTTTCTGGGACCAATCAGAACTGTCAGAATGAGTTCTCATTCTAGAAATCGTCGGGGAGGGAGGAGAATCCAGACTCATCGTGGAAAAGAAACATCAGTTGGCCGGAGCGATGTGGAGGGGGGTAGCCAGGTAAATCTGACGTGACCAATGTGGGGAGCTGTGTTTGTGTCACCTTTGAGGATTTGATTGACAGGGAGATGATCACAAAAGGACTCCCCAATAGAAATCTGTATCGCAGCTGTTGCAACGGTGAAATACAGCCCAATGTTTTCAATGCCAGTCAAAAGTTCATTGTGCTGAAGCGTGGAGTGCAGACTGAGCGAGTACAGTAATGCATTATGGTAGTATTTCTCCTGTCAAATGTGTCAGAGATAGAAGGCTGACAAGTATCACTACATTACTGCAGATAGACAGGTTTAGAGTGAGCCCACTGGGCACAAACTGGCTGAATCAATGGTTTTTTTTCAACATATTTGGTCAATGTATTTTGTCAACATATTGTAGAAGTAGAAAATAGATTTGTTTTGAAAAAAGTAATCAACTGTTGTTTTGAGGGTGAAATTTCATCCACATGATTATGTCATCATGGAAACCAAATTTCAACATTGACAAACCTTTTCAAAAAATATGTTGAATTTGTACCTTTGATACGACGGCACATCTTCAACATCGTCCACTATCCCCAAAAAATGTAAATAGGTTGGGCAGCAACTCCTACTGGAGAAATTGATCTATCTATAGCTTTCATTTAGTCTCCCATCCGAGTTTTTTACCAAGCCCGGCTATGATATTTGCCACTGACTATTACCAATGTGCTATCGTGAGAATGATTGAGAGATCTCCACTTAAATATGAAATAGACCCACTGTTGCTATCAAAGTCATTCCAAATGGTAGGTTTAACAGAACAAATTAAATGTGACCCTAGTTTATCACGCAGGCCTATATAGAATGTGCAAAGTCATCAATGGCTATTGTTTCAATTCAACCCAGAATTCAATAATAGAGACACTACAAATAGGCCTAGGGTTTCAAGCTCTGGTTGATTTCAAATGTGATGATATTTAGTGATATTGAATTGTGTTTGGTTGTCAACGCAAGCAAATATAAACATTTGAAGGAGATGCATCTTCTGCTTGGATAGTTCCATCTGAGCCACTGACTTATAGGATGTGTTCATACAGTCAAATTGGAGTGCCAGAGTGCGCTCTGGGCGTTTCGCAAATTCAGATTGTCCGTTCGTAAATGGACAGCGTTTCGCTCTCTCTGAGCGTTCAGAGCGCAGACTGCACGTCTGGCGGAGGGTGTAGGGTTGATCCAAGCGTTCTGACCCCACAACAGCAGTCAAGCACTCAAGCTAACTGGCTACAGTTGGCTAGCTTGCTAGCTACTTCAAGACACAAATGAGTGAACACCTCACTCTGACTGTTTTACTCACTCTAGCAAAGGTGCAGAATCTCGAACGGCATTGATCATTTGCACCATGTACTTTTAATGTAATCTCAACTGCAATCCATGGTCATTTGGTTCTGCTTTTAGATGTTAACACAGCACAGTGATAACACATTCTAAATATCGGACATTCTATTCCCATTTGAACTTGGCTGTGCTTTTAAATGGTTGAAAGCTTCGTGATATACATTTGGGTGACAACTAAACCAAAAATGTGACTTTGTTTTTCTATTGGAATTTGGTTGTGCTTTTAGATGGTTGGCTTTTTATCTATGAGACAAGGCGGTGTGCTGCCCAGCGGGAAGAATCCGCATTCTGTTTTAAGGCTAAAGGCATAAAATATTCTGAAGTAGCTCTCAGGTAAGCACTTCTTTCAACATTCTCTCATGTCCTCCAAAATCTCATATCACTTGATTTGAACAGTATTTTCACATGGCCTTCAAGTTTGTATTGCTTGAAGTCTCTGTTCAGGCCAGGCAGGCCTTTGACCGTGGATGGTCGTGGCCTTCTCTTCTGTGTACATTTGTGATTTGGGACTATTGTGTGCTCGGTTTTTCCTAAATGCATTCTTCTCCTCTGTGGTAATCAACGGCCCATCAAGACAAAGGAAGGGATAGATTGCAGCATAAGATAGCTCCAGTAATAGAATCTTGTCATGCGAACAACACATGTGTCCTTCTCATGCATGGATCTACTTGGATGCGCTCTACCAGGAAATCGTGGAATTATGAGAGTATTTTCCCAATGATGTTCTACCATGTTTACAGGGTAATTGATGGGGCCAATGTCAAACACAACAAAGCAAAACATGAAAGAGAGACATGGAATATCTAAATATGCGCTGTAACTGTCACAGATCAAGCTAAATGACAGAGATTAGTTTGGAGAAAACAATATGGTAACACTACTTGACACCTAGTGTCAGAACAGTCATGTCATAACAGCTGACAAACCGGTCAGAACACTGTCATGACACATATTTGCATGTGACATAGATCACTTTATTTTATGGCTGATTATGGACAGTCAAAAACCCACCTTTCCTTTTGTTTAAGTTTCTTAAATCCATTGTGAATTCTGTAGTCATGTTTGGTTGTTAAATCATATTCTTAATAACTTGCAGAAAACGCACTTTATGACACTGACAGGAAGTATTGGGACCATCCTATGCCACTTCACTTTGACTAATAAAATACTATATAAAAACATATAAGACAGATAGGCCTATCATGTACATGCCCTTATTTCAGTCATTAGTCAAAAAGGAGGGGCTCGTCCTGCTCCTGAAGTCATTCCAATCAGCAACGGAGCATTGGGGTAGGTGCATGTCTGACACTGTGCGCAATTACAATTATCATTTAATAAAGGTCAAAAATCAGAAAACGTTATACAACATAAAAATCACTGTTGACATGTAGGTTATGGTGGAATAGAATGGAATGTTTTGCCTCGTCTGGTAGGTTGTTTGTTGACACTTATGGAGTCATAACCAGCCATAAATATACGCCAAAAAGGTCATGATCATATCATGATCATATGACAAGTTGTCAGCTGTGACGGTGTCATAACACTAAGTGTCAAGTAAAGTGTCAAAAATACTGTATCATACACACCAGCTGAATTTTTTTTTTTTACATCCACCAAAACAAAAAGGTTAACATCTTAGCCATTTATTGTTCAACATAACACTTTAAAAACAGGTCAGAAAAATAACATAGCAATTCAAAAATCAAGTGCACTTCAACCAGCAGTCATCTCCATCTGCAAAGGTGCTGTCCTTCCAAACAGTGTGAAGAAAGCACATCTTCAGTGTAAGGCTTTTGGGTGGGATTCGGTGTCATTACCGTCATGATGCATTTCCTGTGATGAGTTTCCTGCTCCTTCTCCAGGCAGTGCCCACTAACCGCTAGTATGAAAAGGAAATTAACCCAACAAACCAATACTACACGAATGTAACATTGTGAGAACGTGAGAGGATAACTGGGGTGTGGAAGCCAGGCAGTGTGGGGGTCATTTGTGCCAAATCTCCAACTACTCCATAATGCCTGAACGGAATGAAGGGGGCACTGATGTCACCGATGGCAACATGGAGTAGGAAAAAGTCAAGTGACATTTGAAACCCAAGGTAAATCAGTTTGGGCTGGAAACATAAAAAGACCTTCAGTGAAAGTGGTGACTTAGAGAGGCTGGGTGCTGGAATATGAAGTGTTTAAGAATAATAAAAACAGCAGCATTTATTAGTACAGAGAAATAACTAGAAACAGCATACTGGTACACAATGATATATTACTATAGGGCTGATTAAATACCTTTTGTGATTGTAAAATACAGTGACTCACAATCGCCAGCGCGCAATTACTGTAACTTAGATCTCTCATATTGTAATATACAGTAGAGTAATATCACATTCTTAACACATCACAAAACCATAAGCACAGAGATGTTACATTAATCTTTCAATTGTATATTATATTCAAGAGTGAATATACAGCAAATAAATAACATTTAATGCCACACGTTATTCAAAACAGACAAGAAAAATAGTCCCAGGTCAGTCCATGTTTCACAATACGTACAACTGTATAATAGACAGAAAACCAGGACTAATGATAATTTGCACAAAAAAAAAAGTCAGCTTAATGACATTCAATAACTGAATAAATTGTGCAAAAACCACTGGAATCATTTTAAACAGCAGGGGGCAGTGTTTATCCTTCAACACTAACAGAAGGGTGTGTTTGACGCTGACCTATGGAGCTGGTTCAACGTATTTTACAACCCCTTGTTAATAACTTGCAGTTATAAAGTTAACTATTTTACCTAATTTGTGGTAAAAATGGGTAGTCAATCTGTAAACTGTAGGCAGGCAGTTAATGCTGAATTATTTTTATTTTTTACCCTCATCTTAGACCAATAACCAGAAATTCTCCCAATGGGTTGAATAACTGAACCTTTAAAAATGGTAATCAATACGGTTTGGGGAAAAAAAATGGTAGGCTCTACAATAGACACTATTAGATGTGTCTATTGTAGTGCCTATCGTTGTTCAGTAGGAAAACAGACGTATGGACCTGATAGAAAGAGGCCTATTAGAACAAGATCGACAACACTCCTTTCACGTTACCAGGCCAGTCATTTACATTGTAACCAGCTTCTGTAGGTTGCTTGGAACAGAACATCTTGGCACACTGTATGTTTGTGTTGATGGAAAAAAAGGGTCTCAGTAACTACAGTAGGTTAGGTTGTATAAATCCTAGGTCTTCAGATCATACAGGAATGTTAGACATGTCTGGACTATCACTGTTTTAAAATGGATTCCTTAGGGAAAAACAAAAAGTTTGCGGTGTTGGCGTGATGGTGGTTATGAATGGTAGTGTGTGATGCGTGAATGATGGTTGGTGTTACGAGGCAACTTGGGGTCAGAGCATGCATCAGAGTTAGAGAACATCCTATTAGTTAGCACCATGGAGTCACAGAATCGATACTAATCAAAATAGATCTACAAAATCACTCCATCTTATATCCTCAACAAAACAGATAGAAAAATGCATGAAAGCATCTTTTAAAATACAGATATTGGAATAAGGGAAATGTAGAGGAGTTAGCGGTGGGAGGCTTGAATGATCTAACATTGGACAGAAACTACAGTGCCTTGCGAAAGTATTCGGCCCCCTTGAACTTTGCGACCTTTTGCCACATTTCAGGCTTCAAACAAAGATATAAAACTGTATTTTTTTTGTGAAGAATCAACAACAAGTGGGACACAATCATGAAGTGGAACGACATTTATTGGATATTAAACTTTTTTAACAAATCAAAAACTGAAAAATTGGGCGTGCAAAATTATTCAGCCCCCTTAAGTTAATACTTTGTAGCGCCACCTTTTGCTGCGATTACAGCTGTAAGTCGCTTGGGGTATGTCTCTATCAGTTTTGCACATCGAGAGACTGACATTTTTTCCCATTCCTCCTTGCAAAACAGCTCGAGCTCAGTGAGGTTGGATGGAGAGCATTTGTGAACAGCAGTTTTCAGTTCATTCCACAGATTCTCGATTGGATTCAGGTCTGGACTTTGACTTGGCCATTCTAACACCTGGATATGTTTATCTTTGAACCATTCCATTGTAGATTTTGCTTTGTTTTGGATCATTGTCTTGTTGGAAGACAAATCTCCGTCCCAGTCTCAGGTCTTTTGCAGACTCCATCAGGTTTTCTTCCAGAATGGTCCTGTATTTGGCTCCATCCATCTTCCCTTCAATTTTAACCATCTTCCCTGTCCCTGCTGAAGAAAAGCAGGCCCAAACCATGATGCTGCCACCACCATGTTTGACAGTGGGGATGATGTGGTCAGGGTGATGAGCTGTGTTGCTTTTACGCCAAACATAACGTTTTGCATTGTTGCCAAAAAGTTCAATTTTGGTTTCATCTGACCAGAGCACCTTCTTCCACATGTTTGGTGTGTCTCCCAGGTGGCTTGTGGCAAACTTTAAACAACACTTTTTATGGATATCTTTAAGAAATGGCTTTCTTCTTGCCACTCTTCCATAAAGGCCAGATTTGTGCAATATACGACTGATTGTTGTCCTATGGACAGAGTCTCCCACCTCAGCTGTAGATCTCTGCAGTTCATCCAGAGTGATCATGGGCCTCTTGGCTGCATCTCTGATCAGTCTTCTCCTTGTATGAGCTGAAAGTTTAGAGGGACGGCCAGGTCTTGGTAGATTTGCAGTGGTCTGATACTCCTTCCATTTCAATATTATCGCTTGCACAGTGCTCCTTGGGATGTTTAAAGTTTGGGAAATCTTTTTGTATCCAAATCCGGCTTTAAACTTCTTCACAACAGTATCTCGGACCTGCCTGGTGTGTTCCTTGTTCTTCATGATGCTCTTCTGAGACTATCACAGTGCAGGTGCATTTATACGGAGACTTGATTTGACACACAGGTGGATTGTATTCATCATCATTAGTCATTTAGGTCAACATTGGATCATTCAGAGATCCTCACTGAACTTCTGGAGAGAGTTTGCTGCACTGAAAGTAAAGGGGCTGAATAATTTTGCACGCCCAATTTTTCAGTTTTTGATTTGTTAAAAAAGTTTGAAATATCCAATAAATGTTGTTCCACTTCATGATTGTGTCCCACTTGTTGTTGATTCTTCAAAAAAAATACAGTTTTATATCTTTATGTTTGAAGCCTGAAATGTGGCAAAAGGTCGCAAAGTTCAAGGGGGCTGAATACTTTCGCAAGGCACTGTAAATCGTATAGTGTGTGGCAGGCTTACAATGATGGCAACAACAAAAAAGCGACATTTGAGAGTGCGCTGACCCTGGTGCTAGAGGGGGTACGCAGCTGGAGGTTGAACGTTTGAAGGGGTACAGGACTATAAAAAGTTTGGGAACCACTGGACTAGACCAAACATTCCAGACTGGTCAGGGATCATTTTGTTGGTATGATGACATCATTGTAGTCAGACAGCCCTGGCAGTGGGATACTATGCAAATATTGTGCTATAATCTATTATTTGTACCTCAGAGCTCCAAAAGTGGCACACAGGGAGAGCTGTCCAGTGGTCTAAACCTATGGTCTAGGGAATGCTTCATTGGTCAGGTCAAAACCTCACTAGGATAACTTTGGGGCTGTATGTACTAGCAGTGGCATGTATGTTATTGGAATATAGAGAGAGAAGATGGGTGACAGAATATACGTTAAAGCACTGAGCCATGGTTAGAAGGCTTCCATCTCTCCTCTGCCTAACATAACTCCCCCGCTGTTGGGACAGATGTACCCAAGGATACCAGCAAAGAGGACAGAGGACAGCAGCGTGACAGATACAGTTTGTGTCAGAGAGTTAGTGTGTGTGACTGTACATGCATGCATGTAGTGCCGTGAAAACCCCTTTTTGATTTACAAAACGTTTGCCTATTTTTGATACAGAACATTATCAGATCTTCAAAACCTAATACGTGAGTATACTAATAAATTATTTAAAAAAAAAATTTAAATGGTTGTTTTTAAAAATTCCCTTACACTCAATAACTGGTTGTGCCACCTATAGCGTATGTGCGCAACCAAATGCTTTCTGTAGTTGTTGATCAGTCTCTCACATCGCTGTGGAGGAATTTTGACCCACTCTTGCATGCAGAACTGCTTTAACTCAGAGACATTTGGGAGTTCAAGCATGAATTGCTCATTTCAAGTCCTGTCACGTCGTCTCAAATTGGGATTAGGTGTGGACGTTGACTAGGCCATTCATTCCTAAAGTTTAGATGTCGCTTTTTAGACACTTTGTGCGTTTTGGATCATGGTCTTGCTGCTTGACCCAGCTGTTCTTCAGCTTACAGTGGCTGGCCTGACATAGAAATCATGGTTCCCTCTATTTAAAAAAAAGGCAAGTCGTCCAGGTCCTGAGGCAGCAAAGCATCCCTAAACCATCACATTACCACCGCCACGCTTCACCCATTGGCATGAGGTTCTACAGGAGAACGTCAGGTCATCCGTCTGTTAAAGCTACGCCAGAAGTTAATGGGTATATGTAGGAGGAATGGACATGGTAGGGTCAATGGAGGTTGGATAAGAGCCAGGAGCTTGGAATGTTACTAAGTGAGGGAAAAGGCAATCGCATGGTTGCGGTCACTGATAAGGGTGGCTAGCTGTGGATTAGAGAGGGAAAATGGGGGCCCGAGGTCAGGTCACATGAAGTGAGAAGGAACCGTTTATTACCCAGATCACTTACTTTCCCGCCCAACAACGATGTTTAGGGAAAAGGAGACTCCGTCCTAAAGCGGAGGATAGAAATACTTGTGCTGGAGGAAACACTACAGTCTTATGCAGCTGTATGACCCAGTGGGTGAATAAACTTGGTTTGAGCTTTACTAGTCATCTGTGAGCTTTACTCTATTGTAGAGCCTAACAGCTGGCGCTGCAAGCAGGGTCAACCACGATTTACAGTCTAAATAGAGAGTCCGAATCAGTGAAACAGGAGCCGGCACCAAAAACAAGGTAGGCACAGTTCCTATACCCGTTTTCACTCATTCTGACATCTTGTGGAGATGAGTCGTAGGCTGAACCAATTATAGGAGTCGGACCTAGAAAGCCTGAGCTTATTCAGTAGTCCCATTGTATCACGACCGATCGTAGATTTAGGATATTTGGTAAGTCACGGAAGGTAAGCCCGAGCAGGCTAGTACCTGCAGAGGGTAAGTCCTAGGAGGAAAGGGGGCAATTACTTTTCCCCCCAAACAGGGGCATTGGGTGTTGTATAACTTTGTTCACTCCGGTTCCCTTTATCTAATCTTAGGTTGAAGCTCTGCTAACATTCCGTATAAAAAAATAATAAACAAAAGTTGAGAAAATTAGAAAGGGGGCAAATACTTTCACAGCACTATATGTATATGCATGCATGTTACAGGTTGTGGATGTACGTGTGTGCATGTGTGTCTGAGTGATGTGTTGCTGGCCGGGGTGGATTGAGTCCGGTTGGCTCTTATGGAAGCACAGGCCTTTCGAAGGCGTTAAGTCACGCTCTCTTATTTGGTCTTCAACTTGGCCACCTTGACTGGCATCACCTCATTCAATTTGCCCTCTTTCGCCAGCGTCTCGTTGAGTTGACACAGCTGGCGCAGAAAGCCGTCGTTGGGGCCGATCGCTCTCTTGAGCCTCACTGTGGCGACCGCCACCCGGGCGTCCAGCTTGTGGCGCAGCATGAGGTAAGCGATGACAATGGTGGGCGAGCGGCTGTAGCCCTCTCGGCAGTGGACATACACCTTCCCTGATGGACAGAGACAGACACTTAGGGCTACGTCCCAATTATCTTTAAGCAACTCCTTTCCTTCATGAACACTGACGGTTGAGAGGACTGGATAGGGTTTCACTATACTGCTCACAACCATCAAATCCTGTCAGATCTGTGGTCTTAAAAGGAATACAAACAAAAAAAGGAGCGCATTTAAGGCATTAGGATTCTGACGAAGATGGCGACTGAAGTAAAAGGAAAGAGAGGGAAGACTGAGGTACAGTGTTGACAGGTGAGAGAACAGATGCTCCAAATATAACCTTGCCTGGCGAAGCATCTCAGCCAGCGAGATGCGAATCTAGGGCCTGACCCACACGTTCGTGTGTGTTGAGGATGATACGCATAGCCTACATATCCAGGTGCGCACACTGATCTGATGAGGCTATGGGAAGTGGTTAGGTGCAGGGAAGATGGTTGACATTGACTTGTCTGCCGCAGAGGTCAGGCCATAGATTTGCATCTAATATATATATATATAGTGCGGGGAAAAAGTATTTAGTCAGCCACCAATTGTGAAAGTTCTCCCACTTAAAAATATGAGAGAGGCCTGTAATTTATCATTATAGGTACACTTCAACTATGACAGACAAAATGAGAAGAAAAAAATCCAGAAAAATCACATTGTAGGATTTTTTATGAATTTGCAAATTATGGTGGAAAATAATTATTTGGTCACCTACAAACAAGCAAGATTTCTGGCTCGCACAGACCTGTAACTTCTTCTTTAAGAGGCTCCTCTGTCCTCCACTCGTTACCTGTATTAATGGCACCTGTTTGAACTTGTTATCAGTATAAAAAAGACACCTGTCCACAACCTCAAACAGTCACACTCCAAACTCCACTATGGCCAAGACCAAAGAGCTGTCAAAGGACACCAGAAACAAAATTGTTGACCTGCACCAGGCTGGGAAGCAGCTTGGTTTGAAGAAATCAACTGTGGGAGCAATTATTAGGAAATGGAAGACATACAAGACCACTGATAATCTTCCTTGATCTGGGGCTCCACGCAAGATCTCACCCTGTGGGGTCAAAATGATCACAAGAACGGTGAGCAAAAATCCCAGAACCACACGGGGGGACCTAGTGAATGACCTGCAGAGAGCTGGGACCAAAGTAACAAAGCCTACCATCAGTAACACACTACGCCACCAGGGACTCAAATCCTGCAGTGCCAGATGTGTCCCCCTGCTTAAGCCAGTACATGTCCAGGCCCGTGTGAAGTTTGCTAGAGAGCATTTGGATGATCCAGAAGAAGATTGGGAGAATGTCATATGGTCAGATGAAACCAAAATAGAACATTTTGGTAAAAACTCAACTCATCGTGTTTGGAGGACAAAGAATGCTGAGTTGCATCCAAAGAACACCATACCTACTGTGAAGCATGGGGGTGGAAACATCATGCTTTGGGGCTGTTTTTCTGCAAAGGGACCAGGACGACTGATCCGTGTAAAGGAAAGAATGAACCGGGCCATGTATCATGAGATTTTGAGTGAAAACCTCCATCAGCAAGGGCATTGAAGATGAAACGTGGCTGGGTCTTTCAGCATGACAATGATCCCAAACACACCGCCCGGGCAATGAAGGAGTGGCTTCATAAGAAGCATTTCAAGGTCCTGGAGTGGCCTAGCCAGTCTCCAGATCTCAACCCAATAGAAAATCTTTGGAGGGAGTTGAAAGTCCGTGTTGCCCAGCAACAGCCCCAAAACGTCACTGCTCTAGAGGAGATCTGCATGGAGGAATGGGCCAAAATACCAGCAACAGTGTGTGAAAACCTCGTGAAGACTTACAGAAAACGTTTGACCTCTGTTATATTCCCTTTGTTGGCAATGACAAAGTATTGAGAAGTATTTGGTCAATAACAAAAGTTTATTTTCCACCATAATTTGAAAATAAATTTAAAATCCTACAATGTGATTTTCTAGATTTTTTTCCCTCATTTTGTCTGTCATAGTTGTAGTGTACGTATGGTGAAAATTACAGGCCTCTCATCTTTTTAAGTGGGAGAACTTGCACAATTGGTGGCTGACTAAATACTTTTTTGCCCCACTGTGTGTGTGTGTGTGTGTGTATGTATATAAAAATAAAACACACGCTCAGTCAATAGAACATGCAACCTGGCTGGCAACACACACTCGTCCACTTGAGCAGCCCGGCTGACGAGTCACATGCTCCAACGCTGACATTTCCACAGCTCTGCACGGTGGTCACAAAATGTCACTGATCAAGCCTCGGTGGGTTACATCAGGACACTTTACCCATCAGGAAGGGGCTGGTGTTACGGCATCGTTTGTCTCGTTGGAAAGATGTGTCTACCACCTCTTTCTCTTCCACCTCCTCTACTGTCGTACACTGATTTACTGGGGTGTCGACGCAGCTGCCGCCTAATTGGCTGAGAATTAAGATGAGTTATAATTGTGCCGCTGTGTCAGCTTCCATTAAATCCACGCCACAAAACAGTGTTCAGGGCTTCAATGAAATGGGCCCCCAGGGTATGTCAACACACCAGTAACATTTGGGAGAGGAGAAAGGAGCCAGAGATGTGGTCAGCGATAGATGGCTGTTCTTGTTCTTTCCGTCTACAGATGGCTGTTATGAATTAGAGAGTTTTGGTTGAAGTGATGGGACTCCTTTGATCTCTTCTTGTTTGCTTCCATGATAGATTTCCATTTGTTTTGTGTTGGTGCTCCGATACAAATCTGACATTTCAAAGAGTACGTCTTAAAGTACTACCAAACGCAATCAATGTGCTGTTCAACGCAATGTGTTTCACTGTCCTGGTACTGTACATCAAATGGTCCTCTTTAAGAACCATCTTGTAAGCGTGTTTTACTTTTGGAACACAGAGGAAAGGAAAAATAACTTGTGGCAAAGTGGTGTCAGTTTACTCTCTATGGAAAAATGTGTGGGGTTTGGTACAACAGCAGAATGTTCCAATTTAACTGACCGAAACATCAGCTGATACAGCAATGTGGAATAGGACTAGCCTGAGAAACAGTTTACAGGAGTATCCATCTCCACTTTGTTAAGCCGGAGGACTGATGACGTACACAGATTAAACAAAACATTAGGAACACCTTCCTAATATTGATGTGCACTCCCCATTACCCTCGGAACAGACTCAATTTGTCTGGGCATGGACTCTACGAGGTGTCAAAGGCGTTCCACAGGGATGCTGGTCCATGTTGACTGCAATTACTTCCCAGAGTTGTCAAAATTGGCTGGATGTCTTTTGGGTGGTGGACCATTCTTGACACTCACGGGAAACTGTCGAGAATGAAAAACCCAGCACCGTGGCAGTTATAGACACAAACCGGCACGCCTCGCAACTACCATCATACCCCAGTCAAAAGCACTTAAAATATTTTTCTTGCCCATTCACCCTATGAATGGCACACAACACAATCCATGTCTCAATTGTCGAGGCTTAAACATCCTGTAACCTCCCCTTCATCTACACTGATTCAAGTGGATTTAACAAGTGACACTTTGTATACTCTGTGTCTATTCCATCATTAAACGTGTTAGATCCTGTGCCCTGAAGGACAGTTGCTGTTACTCCTCTTCTCATAACTTGGACTTGGAGAAACAAAGGTCTGTTTACAGTTTTTTACCAAGGGGAACAAACTATTGATAGCAGAGGATATTACAACCTCAAAAAGCACAAGAAAGAGGACTGACACCCATCATCTCAGATGAGGAATCCAATAAAATGGTCAAAAGCCACTCACGAACCCCTCAACCAACCAGTACCAGTTCTCCATGTTTGACAAGTAGTATGGAGCTGCTGCATGGAGTATTGCAGCTTCATCCTTTGTAATGCATTTCCTGTGAATCTGGTGATGTTTTTTCCTCTGTTCAGAGAAATTGGCCATTTGAAGTCACATGCATTATTTACCATAACATTTGTGAGAAAGTACCAAGCTTTGCCCACTAGATGCCACTTACGGAGTACCACTATCCAGTTTTTCAAAGCATAGTGGTTGCATCATGTTATGGGTATGCTTGTAATCATTAAGGACTGGGGAAATTTTCCACACAAAATCCTTGAGGAAAACCTGCCTTAATCTCCCAGCGTCTGGTGAAAAGCAGACTAATTCACCTTTTAGCAGGACAATAACAGAACACACAAGGCCAAATCTACATTGAAGTTGATTACCAAAAAGACAGTGAATGTTCCCGAGTAGCTGAGTTACAGTTTTGACTTAAAAAAAAAATTTAAATCTTGAAAATCTATGGCAATACTTGAAAAATGTTTGTCTAACAATGATCAACAACAAACTTGGAATTTTGAAAATATTGTGTAATCCAGGTTTGCAAAGCTCTTAGACTTACCCAGAAAGACTCACAGCTGCAATCGCTGCAAAAGATTATTATTAGGGATGCACGGTATAATCGGAAGATATTAGCTAACAATGCCAACATCGGTATCGGCCAAACGTCTAGTTTAACGCCGATGTTAAAAACCGATGTCAGGCCTCCCAGGTGGCGCAGTGGTTAAGGGCGCTGTACTGCAGCGCCAGCTGTGCCATCAGAGACTCTGGGTTCGCGCCCAGGCTCTGTCGTAACCGGCCGCGACCGGGAGGTCCGTGGGGCGACGCACAATTGGCCTAGCGTCGTCCGGGTTAGGGAGGGCTTGGCCGGTAGGGATGTCCTTGTCTCATCACGCACCAGCGACTCCTGTGGTGGGCCGGGCGCAGTGCGCGCTAACCAAGGTTGCCAGGTGCACGGTGTTTCCCCCGACACATTGGTGCGGCTGGCTTCCGGGTTGGATGCGCGCTGTGTTAAGAAGCAGTGCGGCTTGGTTGGGTTGTGTATCGGAGGACGCATGCCTTTCAACCGTCGTCTCTCCCGAGCCCGTACGGGAGTTGTAGCGATGAGACAAAATAGTAGCTACTAAAAACAATTGGATACCACGAAATTGGGGAGAAAAAGGGGGTAATATATATATTTTTTAAACGATGTCAAAGCTACCTATATAACGTAGGTACACGACGTAATGACGCCACGTAAAATGTTACGCTACACGTGTAACACAGCATTCCTAACCTAGCCCACAATGTCTGCTGTGTGGATCGAGCAGTCAACAAGTCAAGCAGTCATTTGAAAGAGTAAGAACATTTCAGCGAGACAACTCAAAGGTGAAATCCATTAAAGCCAAGATAGAACTCATCGCCCTTGACAATCATCCGCTTGTCATGGGTGATGTTGGCTTTCGCCGACTGGTCGGGCACCGGTGCGCTATTTTTCAGATGTAGCCCTACCGGAGTTACACAGTAATAGCGCCACTGCGATCAGCTTCACAACATACATACTATGGAACGCCGTTTGGGTCTTTGCGTGTCATAAAAGATACAGTAGCACTGTACAAAAAAAGTCAGCAAACAGAGATGCAGTTTATTAGACCACTGCGTCCGTATGGGTGTTAACTATTTAACTGTACTAGAATGCTTAGAAGGTCGCAAAAATTGTAAATATCAGTTATCGGTATTGGGTTTTTTTTGGCAAGGAAAATATCGGTATCAGCCAAAAATGTCATATCGGTGCATCACTAGTTATTATACAGTATTGAACACTTATGTAAATTAGATCTGTATTTAACTTTCAATACATTTGCAAAAAAACATAAAACATGTTCCCAATTTGTCATTATGGGGTACTGTGTGTAGACAGGTGAGATGTATTTAATACAGCCTGAATTCAGCCTGTAACAACAAAATGTGGCATAAGTCAAGGGGTATGAATACTTTGAAGGCACTGTATAAGAGGCAGTTGCCACTATTTTATCGTATAGAAATCAGGTATTTGCTTATAAACTACATGGTGAAATGGTTTAAATAGACAATAATCACCTATGAATAAGGTAAAAGAGAACCCAGAGTGGGCAGACTCACCTTTGCCATTGTTGTGTGCCAGAGCCTTCTCAATAAAGTCTGCCCCCTCCTCAAAAAAGTTACTGAGGTTGAACTGCGGCTTGTCATTGGCCTGGATGCCATGGTAGGTGATGCCCGAGCCAGCGTAAAAATCTGCATTGGTGTTGACGTGCATAAAGGAGTTGCCTTCCGCCGCATTCAGGATGTGGGTCACGCCCAGCTTCTGCAGACGCATCAGATTCTGGCCCACGAACCTGTGCGATAGAAATAGATAATTCTATGGTTTATGAGGTAGACGTCAGACATTGATTAAGCACGGGGCAGAACTGAGTGCATTGCTTTGGAACACTTCAATAAAGTTATATTGAAGACTTCCATAAATCACTCTTATCAGCTTTGTTGAGTTGCTACTCAAGGGGTAGATACAGCAAATAAGCAAATGCTAGACCTACTTTACAGTGGCTGTCAAAGTAAAAACACACCGTACATGGTTCAACAATACCAGGTTCTAGCAGTTCTGACAAAGTTGTCCCAGACATGCTATTCAAGCAATTGTCATAACACCGTCTCAAAGCCACTCCTGCTGGTCACCCTAAATGTTCTGAGTAGCCAATGCACTCTCAGAGCATCATTGTGAAAATGTGATGTGTTGGATGCACTTCCTGCTTGTCGATTATCACACCAAACCTAGGCTACTCCATCTTGCCCAGTCTTAAACCTACACTGTATATACACAAAAGTATGTGGACAGCCCTTCAAATTAGAGGTGACGGCCATTTCAGCCACACCCGTAATCAAGCACACAGCCATGCAATTTCCATAGACAAATATTGGCAGTAAAATGGCCTTACTGAAGAGCTCTGTGACTTTCAACGTGGCACCGTCATAGGATGCCACCTTGCCAACAAGTCAGTATGTCAAATTTCTGCGCTAACAGAGTTGCCCCGGTGAACTATTAGTGCTGTTATTGTGAAGTGGAAATGTCAGCTTGTTGAGAAAGAAATAGCCCAAACAGACTCTGGGGCGATAGAGCCCAACAGGTAATTTCATACGAATAGGCTACATACATATATTTTTTTTATAGCAATGAATCCTTTTCTTCTGCCTGACAATTGGCCGGTTGGAAAATCTATTTAATTCGCTTTTCAACAACAGAAATTATGGCCAAAAGCACGCTATTACCGACTAATGGAAACACTGGTCTGCATGGCACTGGGCTCTGAACACTCCCGTCCCCTGGGGGACCACTAACATAGACAGTGGATATGTCTGCCTAAAAGTGGCTCCACCAAACTTTACTATGGGGGATAGTAAATAGAGCATAAGGTTTGAATTCTATTGCCAAAATTAGATGGCCTAATTAGCCTACACAGAAATACTATCATTCAAAATAGGCTGCTAAAGCATGATTTGGCCAGAAGTTGATTAGCTTCTCTAGCCTTTAGAAATATATTTTTTTATTGTATTGCCTACATTCGGAAAGGCAGAGCACGCTGCAAATACAAAATAGATACTTGCTGAGTTGCAACTGTCAGCGAAAAGTAGAGGCCTAGCCAGGAATATCACAATATTATTATTATATATTTTTTTTAAATAGCAGGAAACATTGTTTGGAAATTGTTTGTCATGTAGACTGAAGGGGAGTATCTTTGCTATAAGGCCATGGTATCTTTTGTCGGTGTGCGCAACAAATCACCTACGATGGGGGGGGGGGGGGGGGGGGGGGGGGGGCTCGTTGATAAGCTCCATTACTGCAGGTATTTAAAAAAAAGTTATTGTTTTGAAGAAATTTAAAAATAAAAAAAATATCACATTTACTGAAGTATTCAGATCCTTTACTCACTACTTTGTTGAAGCACCATTGACAATGATTACAGCCTCAAGTCTTATTGGTTATGATGCTACGAGCTAGGCACACCTGTATTTGGGGAATTTCTCCCATTATTCTCTGCAGATCCTGTCAAGCACTGTCAGGCTGAATGGGGAGCATAGTTGCACAGCTATTTCAGGTTTCTCCAGAGATGTTCGATCGGGTTCAAGTCCAGGCTCTTGTCCCGAAGCCACTCCTGCGTCATCCTGTTAGAAGGTGAATCTTTGCCCCAGTCTGAGGTCCTGAGAGCTCTGGAGCAGGTTTTCAAAAGCATGATGCTGCCACCACCATGCATCACCATAGGGATGGTGTCAGGTTTCCTCCAGACATGACACTTGCCTTTCAGGCCAAAGAGTTCAATCTTGGTCATCAGACCAGAGAATCTAGTTTCTCATGGTCTGAAAATCATTCAGGTGCCTGTTGGCAAACTCCAAGCGGGCCATCATGTGCTCTTTAGTGAAGAGTGGCTTCCATCTGGTCACTACCATAAAAGGTCTGATTGGTAGAGTGCTGCAGATGTGGTTGTACTTCTGGAAGGTTCTCCCATCTCCACAGAGGAACTCTGGAGCTCTGTCAGAGTGACCATCGGGTTATTGGTCACCTCACTAACCAAGGCCCTTCTCCCCAGATTGCTCAGTTTGGCCAGGCGGCCAGCTCTAGAAGGAGTCTTGGTGGTTCCAAACTTTTTCCACTTAAGAATGTTGGAGGCCAATGTGTTCTTGGGGACCTTCAGCGCTGCAGACATTTTTCGGTACCCTTCCCCAGATCTGTGCCTCGACTAATCCTGTCTCGGAGCGCTTTCATTGAATGCAGGTCCCGTTTACTGTATTTAATATGATCTGGGGGCTTTATCCCATCCCAGAGTGCTCTGCAGTTGGATGAGCATATCATCAGGCTCCAGGCAGAGGTGTGTAGAGGCTGAGTGACCCTGGATGGTTCCCCTGGGACAGAGGGTGAACATGCCTGCACTGCCTCCCACTGCAGGGCTAACTAATAAAGAGCCAGTCTGCCACCATCTTAGTTTATGACTAGGGGATGAGGTTGCCCATCTGTCTGGCCTGTTTGCAGGCCAAGGCTACTCTGAGGTGATGGAGCGATGGCTTGAGTACATGAGGCTCAGCCGCTCAGATCTGCTCACATAACCCGATATAGCTACCCTTCGCGCTCCTCCCTTTCTCTCCTGCGTCTACCCTTCTCCATCTCACGGCCATCTACTTTGCTCTCTCACTATTCCCTCAGAGGCTCAGTCTATTCTCGCGAATCCAGTAACATTTCTCTTGTAACGACAAAGCCTATGTGTAAAGGGTTGAGGATGAATGTGTAACTTTGAGCATGTGTACAGTACATGTTTCAGAGGATGTGCCTGTAAGCACCGAAGTGTACAAATAAAGCATCTACGCGTCTGAATGTGTCGTACACCAGTGCCTACCCAAGTGTATGCATACCCACTTATGTCTGTATGTGTGCGCGCATATAGGTGCATGCACAGGCTGAACTCAGTGCATGGCTAATGCCTTCACGCCCTCCATTTACCTGCCCTGTCCTCCACTCAGACTTCCTCTGTGCAGCTCCAGACCATGCATTATTAAAACAAGCCCTTACAAAGTGTGCCGTCAACCAGGGGCTGCCCAGCACTTTTATATTAAAGACTGAGCGGGTGTCGATAAAAGCATTTTAGTCCACCTTCCATTGACTTTTGGCTCCATGGATGGTGTCATTTGAGAGCGACTCGCGCCTCAAGTTTGTGTAATGAGCTTGTCTTGAATCCAGTCACTGAGATGCGCAGTGAACGTATCATTCAGGGAGTGTTCCACCATGATAGCAGCCAGGACAAACATACAGTAAGTTTAGACATGTCTGACGCATACTGCCCTAATTTCTGTAAGAATAATTATATTAATCTCCCCTACAGTTATTAAAAGAAACAGATCATTACTATTCATCAGGGAAGTAGTAGCACTTCCTAAAGCCTAGCTGAAGATAGTAGAGCGGGAGGTTTGAAACTATTGTATTACAAAAGGTACAGGTGGGGGACCAAAAAACAGGATCACCTGGATGAAAGAAAGACAACAAGATGACAATTCCCCCACCCAAAAAGTGCATGAGTAGTCTCCCAATAGTCATCTTCGTGTCCCTCATTTCTTTACATTTTTTTTAGGTCCACCACTTCTAGGTCTTCTGTCCCAGATATCCCTCAACCTCGATCTTATTCTTCTCTCTGCATCAACAACTACCTGTCCACTCCAAACGTCTTGGAAAGAGTACAGAGGTTTCTAATCTTGGTAAAGGCACCATGGCTAGATGCATAATATGCTTAACTGTAGTTGTGTGTTTTAAATCAACTTAAAAATCTAAAACAAAACGATTTATGCTGATGATTATTGGGGATAAACACACTATTCCCATGTGTTTCAATACGAACCGGGCATGATAGGAGTATACTGGGCTTAACTGGAAGCGATTTATGGTGAAAAAAAACACACAATAGCAAAGTTTACTCTTAAATATTTGGAAACCAATGGTTTGGGGTATAAATATAAACAATAGACAAAAATATTATGCAACATTAGTATTGATCAATATTACATTGTGCATAGAGGGAGTGCTTTGTGCTACTGTACCCTTTAAGGCCACCTGAGATGGTGCATTCGGAAAGTACTCAGACCCCTCGACTTTCCACGTTTCGTAACATTACAGCCTCTTTCTAAAAGGATTAAATCGTTTATTTTCCTTATCTACACACAATCCCATAATGACAATGCAAAAACAAGTTTAGGAATTTGGCAGCGATTACAACCTTGACAAACATGGATTTGGGCAGTTTCGCCAACACTCCACCAAAGGGATGGACTATTAGACCATGAGAAACAAGATTCTCTGGTCCGATTAATATTTTATGTTTTTGAATAATAAGTTCTAGATTTGCTTTATGAGTAGTGCGTGACCCTAGGGGGGGGCAACACATACATTCTAAGTAATTTCAAATTAAATTTCATAGGCCTAATGCACAGTTCTGACGCCATCTGCCTGGTGGCCAACCTGCTGCTCCCCTCTCTAGTTCGTTATAAAAGATGTGAGTGTTTGTGTTCTCAGAAGTACACCAACTAATGAGTCTCCTCCATTCCAAAAATACTGAATCTTAGAGTTGATTACTAACGGAAGATATATTTTACACTAAATATTTTATACTACATTTATACTAAATATATTGGTAAGTCACGGTATTTAACACACTAAAGTGCTTTGTGTGCAGGCAGGCTGCGCAGAGGCAGATCCGAGCCATTTTGATTGACAGTTCTGGTTGCCTAGTTGACATTAGTCTCGCTTCAGAAGCGTCATTCCTTGACAGCCAAGTAAAATGCCTATTCCAATGGCGCATTTAAAAAGACGTAGTGCAGGCTATCCTTCCAGACAAACATGCCGTATCCAAGGAGCTTTCAAGGATGACTGTGGTAGATGACTTCATTGCCCGGCCCTAGAGGTCGTTTTAAAAACGACACCACTAGTGCGTGTCCATTGTTTTGATTGAACAGCAGCCAGCTACTCATCAGCTTGAGCTATGGTAGCAACAGCTCTAGCTGACCTACAGTATATCACAGACCATGTGAAGCCACTAGTCTCCGGAGTGGACAGTGGTGTGAGTGGATCTTAAATCGATAAGCAGTCCATACATCTTAATTGTACCTACGCCTTAACTCTGCACTGGAGGATGACGCTTCACAATATGCAAGGTCATATTAAACGTTATTTTAATTGTGTAAACCAATAATAAAACTGAGTGAAATATTCCATCTAATTTCCTGTAAGAACAAATGAGATGCACATATATACTGTGCCGTCTCAAATATCTAATGGGTCTACATTACACATTTTAAAAACAAGGCAAAAACAGCCTTTTGCACAGACACCTCACCCCCTTAACCCAGGGGTGTCAAAATCAGTGTCGGCAGGTTTTTCCCTTTCAATTAAGCCCTAGCCAACCAGGTGTCGGGAGTTAATTACTAATTAGCGACCAGAATCAAAAAAAAAGGGAGGATCGAAAACCAGACACTTGGCCATCCCTGGAACGAGTTTGACACGTGCCCTAGAGCATGTCTTCTTCCTCTAAGTTTATACAATAGTCAGGACGTCTCGTCAACGTGTTAGCTGGCTCTTGGCCCTGGAGATTGGCATATTCAAAATGATTTTGTTGTAACAGAGGGAATGTGCTTGCTTTCTGTCCTACTCACCCTCTTGCTGCTCTCTAGGCAATGACTGGAGCCAAGTGATGATATCATTATACAGGTTGTGGCCAAAAGTTGAGAATGACACAAGTATTCCTTTTCAAAGTCTACTGCCTCAGTTTGTATGATGGCAATTTGCATATACTCCAGAATGTTATGAAGAGTGTTCAGATGAATTGCAATTAATTGCAAATTCCCTCTTTGCCATACAAATGAACTGAAACTCCAAAAAACATTTCCACTGCATTTCAGCCCTGCCACAAAAGGACCAGCTGACATGTCAGTGATTCTCTCGTTAACACAGGTGTGAGTGTTGACGAAGACAAGGCTGGAGATCACTCTGTCATGCTGATTGAGTTTGAATAACAGACTGGAAGCTTCAAAAGGAGGGTGGTGCTTGAAATCATTGTTCTTCCTCTGTCAACCATGCTTACCTGCAAGGAAACACATGGCATCATCATTGCTTTGTACATAAAGGGCTTCACAGGCAAGGATATTGCTGCCAGTAAGATTGCACCTAAATCAACCATTTATCGGATCATCAAGAATTTCAAGGAGAGCGGTTCAATTGTTGTGAAGGCTTCAGGGCACCCAAGAAAGTCCAGCAAGCGCCAGGACCGTCTCCTAAAGTTGATTCAGCTGCGGGATCGGGGCACCACCAGTACAGAGCTTGCTCAGGAATGGAAGCAGGCAGGTGTGAGTGCATCTGCACGCACAGTGAGGCGAAGACTTTTGGACGATGGCCTGGTGGCAGCAAAGACACTTCTTTCCAGGAAAAACATCAGGGACAGACTGATATTCTGTAAAAGGTACAGGGATTGGACTGCTGAGGACTGGGGTAAAGTCATTTCCTCTGATGAATCCCCTTTCCGATTGTTTGGGGCATCTGGAAAAAAGCTTGTCCGGAGAAGACAAGGTGAGCGCTACCATCAGTCCTGTGTCATGCCAACAGTAAAGCATCCTGAGCCATTCATGTGTGGGGCTGCTTCTCAGCCAAGGGAGTGGGCTCACTCACAATTTTGCCTAAGAACACATCCTCAGAGAGCAACTTCCCCCAACCATCCAGGAACAGTTTGGTGATGAACAATGCCTTTTCCAGCATGATGGAGCACCTTGCCATAAGGCAAAAGTGATAACTAAGTGGCTCAGGGAACAAAACATCAATATTTTGGGTACATGGCCAGGAAACTCCCCAGATCTTAATCCCATTGAGAACTTGTGGTCAATCATCGAGAGGCAGGTGGACAAACAAAAACCCACAAATTCTGACAAACTCCAAGCATCGATTATGCAAGAATGGGCTGCCATCAGTCAGGATCTGGCCCAGAAGTTAATTGACAGCATGCCAGGGCGGATTGCAGAGGTCTTGAAAAAGGGTCAACACTGCAAATAGAGACTCTTTGCATCAACTTCATGTAATTGTCAATAAAAGCCTTTGACACTTATGAAATGCTTGTAATTATACTTCAGTGTTACTATGGAATACTGAAGTATAATTACATCTGTCAAAAATATCTAAAGACACTGAAGCAGCAAACTTTGTGAAAATTAATATTTGTGTCATTCTCAATTTTTGGCCACAACTGTGCAATAGAGACTTCCTTCTACAGCATGGGCTTCCTGTACATGGCCCTTTATATATATGGGTAAAGGGAAAGTAAAGTTATACAATCTACTAGATTGACGTATTCTATATAATAACATATACATTTTTTGTTAATGCACATGTACTCAATGTGGATTTTTTTCACCCAATACATGCATACCTTATATGCATTGAGAATTGTAATGTGTGTGTGTGTGTATATATATATATATATATAAAAATGTACACCTTACTCTGTGTCTAGACTAGGTATATGCTGTGTTTGTGAGCTGGACTTTGCATTTACATTGGGACCCCCACACCTCCTGCATACACAATCAGCATAAAGAACTGACCTAAGTGGAATGGCAGGCTATAAATTGTAGGGAGTCGGCACATACATCGCCTTTAGTACCCAGTCAACCAACCACAATGGATTTAAAGCCCGCGGAATACCATGACAGACTGGTCTAACCCTCCATCCCCCTTTGTGTGTGTGTGTGTGTGTGTGTGTGTGTGTGTGTGTGTGTGTGTGTGTGTGTGTGTGTGTGTGTGTGTGTGTGTGTGTGTGTGTGTGTGTGTGTAAAAGGTAAGTGAGACAAAGGGAGGTGAGTAAGGGGGTGATGCCAATGAAAAAGTGTCTCAATATCGTCAAACAATATGGAATTGTTTCATTTAATAAAAATAGGGCTTCGTATCGCCCTTGAAATACAAACACGAACGTTCAAGAGTGTGCATGAGTCTGTAGAAAATTCACAATTTCCTTCAGAGCAAGAGAGCAACCTCCTCCCTAGATCCTGACTCAGTTCCATTACATATAAGAGTCATCGGACGAAGGCGTCTTCTGTAGGGGGAAGTAATTGTTAAGAGCCGCGATGCTCGGTCTGAACTTTAAACACATATCGCTTGAGGTACGGTTTTGAAAGCATAAGGACTTTTTCATACCTGCAAGAAATTATTTTCAAAAAACAAAAAGGTTCAATTGATACACCTTTATAGGGTTAGGGTTCCCACACGGCCATGTTACAGCATTTAAGGAAATCAGAGAGAAGACAGCTAATAAGCACAAGTAGTTCACTCTATCTGCTTCTCTGAAATGGAAGACATTTTCACTGGTCAAATTATCAGTGATGTGATTAAAGTACTGGGATTTGTGTTTCTAGAACCGTACCGCATCCGAGTCACATTTGGATGGAGTATTTGGCTGTTTGGCTTTGAGCCAATTCACCCTTAAAAGCTGCAATAAGTAACTTTTTGGGCAACTGACCAAATTCACATAGAATGGTGTGTTATTGATCTGTCACTCATTGAAAGCAAGTCTAAGAAGCAGATCTGTTCTGTGCACCATTTCTATGCTTCCCATTCTTACCTTTTGTTTACTTTAGGTTTTGTACACCAGATTCACACAGCTGTAAATACAATACTTTGGGTTATGGAAAATATATTACACTGAGGTTTAGATGGTACAATGATTCTCTAGACAATTGTTGCTTGTTCTGTCACAAACTGAAATTAGGCTAACTTAGAATTTTTGCAACCAGGAAATGGCAGTGATTTCTGCATATTGCATCTTTAAAAACAACATGTAAGATTCTTGGTCTAAGGAGTAACTTTAGACTCCTTTAACCCAATATTGGGCTACCTCCTCCCATGCTCGTGGCAAATATTATGAAGAGATTGCATTCGCCTATGGCATAAAATACATTACTTGACAAGGTTAGTTCAATCCAATTGAATCCGGAGACACCTTGTCTTGACGATGTGTTTGGAATGGTTTGATTTGGAAAATATTCGTTTACAATTAGGGTTTTAATTGTTGGTGATGTAATTGTATACTAGGGCTTTCCAACCCAGTTCCTGGATAGTTACTGTTCTGTAGGTTCACTCCAAACCTAATATTGCGCACCTAATTCTAATAATTAGCTCGTTAACAATAATTTAAATTACAACCTCGGGTTGGTGCCCAAACCTACACCAAGTGGAGCTCACCAGGAACAGGGTTGGAGAGTCCTGTTCTATACATGTTACACATTAGAAATTGTTCGGCACAACTAACGAACACATTCCTCAGAATTCGCTAAAATAAAAATAACTTACGCGTTACCAACGTATATTCTAGGGAAGACCTCGTTGAAATGCTGTGTTGGTAAACTGTAAAATCCGCTGCTGTTTGACAAAAGCTCGTTCAGTTGTTGCACGGTAACCGCGTCCCCTGGCACCGAGACTTCAGCTGGTGGTGGTTGCTGCTTTGCCGGGCTCGATTTTTTCATGGTTCCAGGCTCTCTCTCCGAACTGGCGAACATACACGTGTCAGACTCTTGAGTCGTGTCAATTTATGATTTTGCAGAATTTTATTCTCCGTTAAGTCATGTTGTGTAACCTACACGGTGTCTGAAACGTACGCTCTCTTCGTTCGCAGACACACCCCTACTCGCCCACAGCGGGTCAGACACTCGGGATAGGAATTGGTTGACAACACAAGAGTGGCTACCGGAAAATAAGGCAGAGAGGGCACCATTAAAGGGAAAGTAAACCCATTTTTACATGTTGCCTTATTTTTCTTCTTTCTGTGCTAGTTGATTCTCCGCCAAATATATATTTTTTATATATTTAGTATTTTTATATATTTAATTACAGAGAAAATTGGTATGTCACATTTTGGCGAGTCATCACTTGCCATTGAATGGAATATGCAAATATGTCTAAAGCATCTTAAAACCCTTTTTTCTTTCTTTTTTCTTAAAGAAAATGTCAACACTCCATACCAACTCATATTACATCATAGCTTGTACTAATCAAAGAGTGGAAGACATGTCTCTAAAATGTAGGCGCTTTGGTCTCCTCACTATGACGATCGTGACAGAAGGTCCCTCAAAATTCTTTGTGTGTTCGATATCATGGCTTCCAGACTGTTCTGGATCTGGCTGTAGTTGTGGCTTTTGGCCACTTTATGCATATTGGAGTTGCAATGTTATCATTCCATCAAATGCCGTCATCTCTCTCTTCCTCTCTTTCTCGCAAGCATGTGTGCATTGAGCGCACACACACTTTCACATATGGGCCCGATTCTGTTGAAGTTCTATATGTATCCAGAGAGGAGCAGCTAATGGATTTACTAACCGAGGAAGTTATTTCGGGTAGGGACGGAACTTATATTTGGCAGAAGTAATCAGGCCTGGGTAGGGCCTGAACGTCATGGGCATGGGTAGGGCTTGGGCTTAACATTATTGCCTGTGCAGGGCTCTATACATGTGGTGTGTGTGTGACCATGTTTAACTATACTTGTCCCCACAAGAATAGTAAACAAACCAAAATTTGACCTACTGGGGACATTTTGTTAGTCACTTCATGGTCAAATGCTATTTCTAGGGGGATTAGGCTTAAGGTTAGAATTAGTATTAGGGTTAGGAGCTGTGGTTAAGTTTTGGGGTAAGGGTTAGGTTAAGGAAAATAGGATTTGGAATGGATTTAGTGTCCCCACAAGGTTAGTTATACAAATCAAATTGTATTTGTCACTTGCGCCAAATATAACAGGTGTAGACCTTGATTGCTTACTTACAAGCCCTTAACCAACAATTCCCATTCAAGAAGTTGAGAAAATATTTACTAAATAAATATAAAAATAAAGTAACACAAGAAAATTACATGACAATAACTAGGCTATATTACAGGGGGTACCGGTACCGAGTCAATGTGCGGGGGTACAGGTTAGTCGAGGTAACTATTGATTATGCATAGATAATAAGCAGCGAGTAGCAGCAGTGTAAAAACAAAGGGAGGTAGTGTCAATGTAAATAGTCCAGGTGGCCATTTGATTAATTGTTCAGCAGACTTATGGCTTGGGGGTAGAGGCTGTTAAGGAGCCTTTTGGACCTAGACTTGTCGCTCCGGTATCACTTGCCGTGCGGTAGCAGAGAGAACAGTCTATGACTTGGGTGACTAGAGTCTTTGACCATTTTTTGTGCCTTCCTCTGACACCGTCTAGTATAGAGGTCAGGAAGCTTGGCCAGAGTGATGTACTGGGCCATACACATTACCCTCTGTAGTGCCTTACGGCCAGATGCCAAGCAGTTGCCATACCAGGCGGTGATGCAACCCATCAGGATGCTCTCGATGGTGCAGCTGTAGAACTTTTTGAGGATCTGAGGACCTATGCCAAATCTTTTCAGTCTCCTGAGGGGGATTAGGTTTTGTTGTGCCCTCTTCACTACTGTCTTGGTGTGCTTCGACCATGTTAGTTTGTTGGTGATGTGGACACCAAGGCACTTGAAGCTCTCAACCTGCTCCACTGCAGCCCCGTCAATGAGAATGAGGGCGTGCTTGGTCTCTGATCTCCTCCCTCCTATAGGCTGTATCATCGTTGTCGGTGACCAGGCCTACCACTGTTGTGTATTCAGCAAATGTAATGATGGTGTTGGAGTCGTGCCTGGCCGTGCAGTCATAAGTGAACAGGGAGTACAGGAGGTGACTGAGCACGCCCCCCTGAGGGGCCCCTGTGTTTCTAATTGAAAGAATGTGGAAACCATTTTGATTCAACCAGTGTGTGCCCAGTGGGTAGACTGTTGTCTCTGCTACCGCACAGCAAGCGGTACCAGTGCATCAAGTCTGGAACCAAAAGGACCCTGAACAGCTTCTACCCCCAAGACTTCTAAACAAGACTGCTAAATAGATGATCAAATGGCTGGTTGCATCACCATCTGGTATGACAACTGCTCGGCCTCCAGCACTACAGATGGTAGTGCAAACGGCCCAATACATCACTGGGGCCAAGCATCCAGGACCGCTATACAAGGCGGTGTCAGAGGAAGACCTAAAACTTGTCAGAGTCCAGCCACCCTAGTCATAGACTGTTCACTCTGCTACCACACAGCAAGCGGTACCGGAGTGCCAAGTCTAGGTCCAAGAGGCTTCTAAGCAGCTTCTACCCCCAAGCCATAAGACTCCTGAACATCTAGTCAAAAGGCTACCCACACCATTTGCAGTGACCTCCCTAACAACCCCTCTCACCCCCTTTTTACACCACTGGTACTCTCTGTTGTCATCTATGCATAGTCACTTTAATAACTCTACCTACAGTTGAAGTCGGAAGTTTACATACAGCTTTGCCAAATACATTTAAACTCAGTTTTTCTGACATTGAGTAAAAATTCCCTGTTGTAGGTCAATTAGGATCACAACTTTAGTTTAAGAATGTGAAATTTCAGAATAACAGTAGAGAGAAGGATTTATTTCAGCTTTTATTTCTTTCATCACATTCCCATTCCTCCTGACAGAGCTGGTGTAACTGATTCAGGTTTGTAGGCATCCTTGCTCGCACACGCTTTTCAGTTCTGCCAACAAGTTTTCTATGGGATTGAGGTCAGGGCTTTGTGATGGCCATTCCAATACCTTGACTTTGTTGTGCTTAAGCCATTTTGCCACAACTTTGGAAGTATGCTTGGGGTCATTGTCCATTTGGAAGACCCATTTGCGACCAAGCTTTAACTGATGTCTTGAGATGTTGCTTCAATATATCCACATCATTTTCTATTTTGTGAAGTGCCCCAGTCCCTCCTGCAGCAAAGCACTCCCACAACATGATGCTTGCCACCCCTGTGCTTCACGGTTGAGATGGTGTTCTTCAGCTTGCAAGCATCCCCCTTTTTCCTCCATGACATAAAAATGGTCATTATGGCCAAACAGTTCTATTTTTGTTTCATCAGACCAGAGGACATATCTCCAAAAAGTCTGATCTTTGTCCCCATGTGCAGTTAGAAACCGTAGTCTGGCTTTTTTATGGCGGTTTTGGAGCAGTGGCTTCTTCCTTGCCTTTCAGGTTATGTCGATATAGGAATCGTTTTACTGTGGATATAGATAATAGGTCCTTTGCTGTTGTTCTGGGATTGATTTACACTTTTCGCACCAAAGCACGTTCATCTCTAGGAGACAGAACACGTCTCCTTCCTGAGCGGTATGGTGGCTGTGTGGTCCCATAGTGTTTATACTTGCGTACTATTGTTTGTACAGATGAACATGGTGCCTTCAGGCGTTTGGAATTTGCTCCCAAGGATGAACCATCTTTTCTGAGGTCTTGGTTCATTTCTTTTGATTTTCCCATGATGTCAAGCAAAGAGGCACTGAGTTTGAAGGTAGGCATTGAAATATATCCACAGGTACACCTCCAAATGACTCAAATTATGTCAATTAGCCTAACAGAAGTTTCTAAAGCCATGACATAATCTTCTGAAATTTTCCAAGCTGTTTAAAGGCACAGTCAACTTAGGGTATGTAAACTTCTGACCCACTGGAATTGTGATACAATTAATTCTAAGTTAAATAATCTGTCTGTAAACAATTGTTGGAAAAATTACTAGTGTCATGCACAAAGTAGATGTCCTAACTGACTTGCCAAAACTATAGTTTGTTTACAATACATTTGTGGAGTGGTTGAAAAACGAGTTTTAATGACTCTGACCTAAGTGTATGTAAACTTCCGACTTCAACTATACTACCTCAAATAACCGGTGTCCCCGCACATTGACTCTGTATCGGTACCCCCCTCTATATAGTCTCACTATTGTTATTTCACTACTACTCTTTAATTACTTGTTACTTTTATCTCTTATTCTTATCTGTATTTTTTGTTTTTTAACTGCATTGTTGGATACACCTGTTGTATTCGGCACATGTGACTAATAAAATGTGGTTTGATTGGAATAAAGGTGTGTTCCCAGTTGGTATGGCTTGGGTGGATGGAGTCTTTGACACTTTTTTGGGCCTTCCTCTAACACGGCCCTGGTATAGAGGTGCAAGGAGCTCGGCCCCAGTGATGTACTGGGCTGTACTCACCACCCTCTGAGATACAAGAGTATCTGTTGTAAGGCATATAGTAAATGTGGTACAGGTGAGTCTAAAACTGTTTTTGTGTACACTCCAAACTAAATTCTCATCACTTCAGGCCCAGACATTGACGAACCAGTAGGGGTCACTCTCCCCTATGCAAAAGAACAAAAACAACAACCCAAAATACAGTACCACTTCATTCTGGAGACCATAGATACTGTACAATCATCCAGACGCTCGGTGCTGTACTCTATCATTATATGCATCCTCTTTATATGTTTATCCGGTTGTCATGCATATAAGTATGGGGTGATTGTTTTGCCTATCCCCCATTCATATCAAAATCAGTGCATCCCAATGAATAAGAAACCATTGCCTTTCCCTTTGTCACAGTGGTCCATCATTTCATCTTGCTTCTCAACAATACCTAATTCCAAAGGGAAGGCCCAATAATGGTGATCCATGATTAATATACAACCATCAGCCTGTATAGGAAGCTTGATCACACATGACTATAGAATTAGCTTACTGCTATGAATGCTTTGAAACTACGTAAGGTTATGTATAATAGTACACATTTTGCAAAGCATGTGTAAAATGCATGATGAAAGTACCCCTCCTGTGTGTGTGTGTGTGTGTGTGTATGCTACTCTGTTTGAAGGGTCTGCTCACCATTTTGTTTTCTGCCCCCTGACCAACAGACCCATTGTGTCTGTCGTCTGTTGGTTAGGTGGCAAAAAACGATTGACCTTTTCTTGTTCAGACACAGGTGTACGTTTTTTTTATTCGGTCAAAGATTGGTTTACTCTTTCATTTTTTTTTTATTGTTCAAGACATATCAAAGAATTTTACAGATAGGTCACCAGTCATTTCAAAAGAAAAAGTGGTTCCTTCATTGTAAAGCCTTTGTAACAGCTGTCGTCGGTGGAAGAAGGTGAGGACCAAGGTGCAGCGTGGTAAGTGTTCATGGTATTTAATAATACTCAAACTGAACAAAAACAACAAAGAAACAACTGAAACAGTTCTGTCTGGTGCAAACACACAAAGACTGAAAACAACCACCCACAAAACACAATTGAAAACAGGCTACCTAAATATGGTTATCAATCAGGGACAATGAATCAGCTGCCTCTGATTGAGAACCATACCAGGCCAAACACAGAAATAGAAAATCATAGAAAAACTAACATAGACAACCCGAACTAAGGTCAGAACGTGACAGCCTTATATAACGGCGCACAAAAATAGAAAAAGAGGGGGAAAACGGTTGAATCAACACAGCATGCGTATCGTGTAAATAGGATGGGGACGATCAGAGAGTGACGTCACAGCAACGGGAGATGACGGTCTACTATTATTCAGACCATTCAAAATGTCGCATGCAGAAACCTGCTGGGACCTGCTCGTGCCTTTGCCAGTGGTTCATACCAGTTCACCACAAGTGGCTCCTAGAATCATAAAGAGTAATCAATGGTGTGTTGTACTACATACGCAGGAGGGATATTGGCCTCCAGTTATTGACTTTTGTTTCTATAAGAGAGGAATTATTCTGGTTGTTAATGTCCACCCACACGACTGAGAGTCGAATGAGGATCATATTGCTCCTAGCCTTATTCCCTGCACTAAAGCTAAATTATTAACATTACAAGTCCAGGCAATTTTTTTTAAATTTAATACCATCTATATTAGTCAGACATCGCATATTGAGTTAACTGCTTCTCTTTTATAGGGTAGATTTTCATTGTTTTATAATATGGAACACAGTTTTTGTGTCATATATAGGCTAATATCTAGCTAGTGCCTGAAAGGATAAGATGACTCAATTTGGGCATTTGACATTGACATTTGGATGGAGTTACAACGTTCGCTAGGCAACAAAGTACATAAATGGCATCAGCAAACCGGCTTGTTTGTGGAAAGGGTTTCTAGCATTTTCGGCAATGCGATTTACTACCCCTTTGTCAACGTGGCTGAACAATGGCCCTGTTTTCCACCCCTGACTAGTTCTAATGTTATTTCAACCATCAGGTGATTATCACAGCAGCCCAGTGTTGCCAAGTAGTCTCTGTTTGTGAGTAATCAAATATTGACCCCAGCAAAAGTGAAAGTGGGAGTGTGGGTAGTAACAAGGCAAACTCTTTATCTAAGCTGACAATGGGTTGCTGTCAACTCCTAGGATAGGGGAGTGGATTTAAATAATGTCATGCAGGCATACAGTCAAAGGTTTGGACACACATATTCATTCAAGGGTTTTTCTTTATTTTTACTATTTTCTACATTGTAGAATAATAATGAAGACATCAAAACTATGAAATAACACATATGGAATCATGTAGTAACCATAAAAGTGTTAAACAAATCTAAATTTGATTTTAGATTCTTCAAAGTAGCCACCCTTTGCCTTGATGACAGCTTTTCACACTCTTGGCAGACTCTCAACCAGCTTCACCTGGAATGCTTTTCCAACAGTCTTGAAGGAGTTCCCACATATGCTGAGCACTTGTTAGTTGCTTTTACTTCACTCTGCGGTCCAACTCATCCCAAACCATCTCAATTGGGTTGAGGTCGGGTGATTGTGGAGGCCAGGTCATCTGATGCAGCACTCCATCACTCTCCTTCTTGGTCAAATAGCCCTTACACAGCCTAGAGGTGTGTTGGGTCATTGTCCTGTAGAAAAACAAATGATAGTCCCACTAAGCGCAAACCAAATGGGATGGCGTATCACAGCAGAATGCTATGGTAGCCATGCTGGTTAAGTGTGCCTTGAATTCTAAATAAATCACAGACAGTTTCACCAGCAAAGCACCCTCACACATCACACCTCCTCCTCCATGCTTCACGGTGGGAACCACACATCATCAATTCACCTATTCTGCGTCTTACAAAGACACGATGGTCTCAAATTTGAACTCATCAGACCAAAGAACAGATTTCCACCAAATTAATGTCCATTGCTTGTGCTTCTTGGCCCAAGCAAGTCTCTTCTTATTATTGGTGTCCTTTAGTAGTGGTTTCTTTTGAGATGTGTCTGTTACTTGAACTCTGTGAAGCATTTATTTGGGCTGTAATCTGAGGTTCAGTTGACTCTAATGAATTTATCCTCAACTGTCCATTGATTGAGAGGGGTTGGGTTAAATATGAAAGACACACTTCAATTGAAGGCATTCAGTTGTACAACTGACTAGGTATCCCCTTTTTCCTTTCCCTTTCCATTAACATTTTTCTTTGCTTTTATAAGAGCCTAATGCTTGTTGTTCTATTTGTTGTATGTCTACTTGTGCAACAGAGTGGTGTAAAAGGCATTGCATGGTGTCCCCCTAGCTTTTCTAACTCCCATAGCATTTTATCTTGGACAAAGTGATTGTCACATCCAAAATAATTCATAGGATTTAATGACGTTTTCACTCTTTCCATGTAAGTTCCATTGCGATTGCCAGTCATTCTGAAAATAAGCCGGCCATGATCCACTGGACTTACATTTGAACACTGGACCGACTAGGAGCAAAGCTGCAATACGTTGTTTTGTTTCCCTTTTTCATTCGTGATCTCCATCTGTGACCTCTAGGCATTCCTTTCACAGTACCTCTGGTCTATGCAGTAGGATTGGGTGTGTTAAATATAGGCCATCACACCATCGCTGTGACTAAGAATAAGACTGGAGTGGGTCAAAGGGAAAGAGAGACAGCTAGACAGCTAGCTCAGACAAGGGTTCTGAGTGCGTGTGGCTTAATGGTTTTAAAGAAAGATTAGGCTACCTGGCCAAAACACCACACCACCACACACCTCAGAACCACCCACATCATCAACAGCAGCCCCAGGGCCAGGCAGGCGTCTCAGACCGACTCAAGGAGGTTTACTACCATAGCCCTATTTTGGAATGGTTCAGTGCCAGTTCTATCTATAGCTCAGCAAGTTAATCACAAGCAGGATTGGCAAGATGTATCAAAACGGGAGCCTGAACAGAAAGTGGATCACTGAGCCTGGTGTGATTTTCTGCTAATTCCGTCCATAACACTGTGCAATGGGGCTGATGTGCCAAGTCTGACCATAACTATCAGTAGGTCTATCTGAAGCAGGGCTCTGGTGTGGTGACACATATTCAATGCTAACAGCCGCTCTTGGGCCAGAAGCGACATGAATGGGTCACACTTTTGGCGGATTGGCGAAAATATTCATATAAACCCTCTCATCCTAGGCAATTGGAAGAAAATACGCAAAAAAAAAATGGACTGAGGATTTGGTGTCTTGAGATTAAGGCTCAGTTCAGATTCAATTCTGTTTACCAGGGAAAGATCAGGAGACGAAGTCTCAGGGCCTGTCATTTCCTGGAGGGTTGTAGCCACTGCAAAGTAGTAAAGTACAAAGTAAATTACTACAAGACGTGCAATGTAGCCTATTCTTAGTTGAGAGAAAATAACCAATTAACCAAAGAAGCTGTCCTTCACTGCATAGAACAAATGATGAATGCATACTTCTATACTCGATTATGTAATATTCCTCATAGCCAATATCAGTCAACCATGTACATTCATTATGTGAAGCCTACTCTCAGCCCAGCAGTGGTTCTACACCAGCCATTCAATGAGGGCCCTCGTTCTGTAGAAACTCTGTTCTGTTTGCTCAGGTACCTGCTCCTCTCCCTCTGTGCCTTTGTGCCTCTGTGCCTGTGTGTACGTGTGTGTGTGCATGTGTGTGCGTGCATGTATGTGTGTTTGTGTGTGCGTGTGTGCATGTGAGTGTGTGTGTGTGTGCATGTGTGTGCGTGCATGTATGTGTGTGTGTGCGTGTGTGCATACTGTAACCTTGAGAGAACACATGCTCGGAGTGTCCGGGAGCGCATGTGCTATCTTTAGCTTTTGTAGATGGTTTTCTACTGGCCTCTTCCTCCTCTACTCCTCCTGCTCCATCTCTTCTCCCTTTAGCCCACATCACTCACTCACTGCAAACAAGACTGAACTGTTACTGGGCAGATTAGCAGAAAAAAACCCACTTATGTGGGAAAACACGTGCCACATGTTTGTTTTTGATGCAGAGTGAAATAAACGTCACTCACACTCGCTGGCCTTGATTCCTGCCAGCCGGCATCTGTCAGGCCTGGGCAGAGGATATACTGTACACTGAAGTATCCACTGGCTCTGCACATGCTGAATACATTTGTTTCACACGAGCAGTGGTGAGGGTGTGGAATGCAGAATGCTGGGACTTCTATATCTTCTGGCTGATAGTATGCTGTGTGATGCCAAAGGGATTGCCTGCAAGAGCTTTATCCTACAGCCTGAATATATTTGCTGTAACTATACATAGACTAGAATAATGCCTGTGATTTAGCTTACTGGCTCACTGTGGGCGACATGGTTACTTTGCCCTTTTGTGACTATTCCATTGGTTCTTGTATGCAAGACAAGTTGAATCAAGGTCTTTGAAGAACATTTTTGACCCTTGTCTAGTCCATGAATAGCTTGCTCACTCATATCGATCTGTGTAATATGTCTGTGCGGGTGTACCAATTGAGGGTATAACCGGGTCAGGCACTCCAGCCACGTTTTAGAGCGAGGTGTAACAGAGCCAGGGTTACACTGTTAGGTCAGATGCCATGAAGCCTTATCATTGGTAGGCTGCAACTAAATGGCTTCCTTTCAGGCATCTACTGAGGTCTCTGGGGCACGTGATGCAAGAATAATCTGAGGTGCAGATGTACAATCTTAATTTGATCACTCCTGCACGGCATGAAATCCAAACATGTATTGTGTTCAAAGTTTTTTTTAAAGCTTCTAAAGTTGGTCATTTTAACTTTAAAATGTCCGTCTTGATTTGCCCTAACTAAAACAAAATGTTCATGAATTATAATCCACATAACAATTCATATTTCCTGTTGCTGCAGGATTATGTTCCTGCTGTAGCAAGCTGGTTCAAATTACGATACAGCATCTGTATATGGGTAAGCTGATTAATTTCCCATGTCCCCCTTTCTCGGTTCATACCTGACTGTATGATATACAGTAAATACAGTATTTCAGATGGTTATCAGAATGTGTGTTACGAGAGTTACAAGAGTTTACGAGAGTTTACCCAGTGGGCACAGATGTCAGTTCAACATCTATTTTTTATTTACATTCTGTTGAATTGTCAACTAATGTGAATTCAACATGAAATCAACTAAAACATTCACCATGTCATTGGATTTAGGTTATAAATTCCCCTACGTTGATGACATTTTGAAAATTCAATCAGTTTCCCACGTTGATTCAACGTCATCACATAGATTTTTTGTTGTTGTTGAAATGATGTGGAAGCAACGTTGATTCAACCATTTTTTCCCCAGTGGGTAGCATGACATTCCCCTGAGCTACATAACTTTTTTTTCATGTAATGTATAGACTTTGACATCCATTTGGATATAACTAGTCACAAAGAGCAAAGCACGATATCCATTCCTGATGTGGGAATGACCCAATAACTATTTTGTCCCTTGTTTAAAGGTCCCGCACAGTCACCCTATTTCCCAAGTAAAAATAGCCATTGAATGACCAAAACACATCCCTCGTGGTATTTTTACGCTATTAAAATGCTCAGACTTGAAGAAATGTTCCCTTTTCTCTCATCTCTAACTATCAGGAAGCCTAAAAGAACAGGCTAAGTGGGAGGGGAGCTTATATTCATGAGCTCACCTTGACTGACAGCTCTTTGAAACACCTTGTGGTCATTGCCAGGTAACAAGGTAAACAATGGGCCATGTCATTCCAATCTTAAATAGAATGCCTCAACCCATTTTGTCAGCAAAATGCTCTCATGGTCAACAGAGCTGATCATGGACCGTTGGAAGAACAGCAATACACAATTGATTATCTATTGTTTTGTAACTACTTACAGAATACAGTTCACTGACACACTTCTTCACACTAATTAGTAAAGCCTGAGTTACCTTGGAAGCTTAGACATTTATTTTATTGAACCTTTATTTAACTAGGCAAGTCAGTTAAGAACAAATTCCTATTTACAATGAAGGCCTAACCCGGCCAAACCCTAACCCGTCACTGGGTCAATTGTATGCCGCCCCATGGGACTCCCAATCACAGCCGGTTGTAATACAGCCTGGAATCGAACCAGGATCTGTAGTGACACCTCTAGCACTGAGATGCAGTGCCTTAGACCCGCTGTGCCACTCGGGAGCCCACAAAATATATATAGCTTCCCCACATAAGGGAATGTACATGAAAACAGCATGCAATAAGTGTACTGGACAATGTATTGGTGCCTCTGCATTAGCATTGTAAATAACAGTATGATCTGAATTTGATGTATCGATCAACATGAACATTCATGTTAAATAAAGGTGAGAAATAATGGGGAGACATCATTTGGCATAATAATTAGATCCATAAACCTAATCTAGGCCGGACCCACTGATTCGTACAATTTGTAGTACTCATCTCCCATCCGAATGCTTGAATAAAACGATACAAAGTAACAAAATGTGATATCATATCACATAAAAGTGAATTGCTTAGGCTTTAGGAAATGCAACCAACTACAAAGATTGATGGGGAGGGGAGCGAGAGAGGAGCGGGACCCGTGTAACCCGGTTCAATCAAGTAGGCTTCAGTCACCCACTTGGCTTCAGTCATCTCCAAGATTGAAGTGGGAGACAAATCCAGCTATGGCCTCCTCCTTGTCAGGCCTCTCACACCGGGCAGACAGGGGTCCTGGGAAGGACCGCGCACACAGCTTCCCCACATACAGCCGTGGCTCAAGGGGGATCTCGTTGAAGAGGAGATCCAGGACCCTGTCTACGTAGCATGTAATGTTTTTGAAAAGGGAAATGTTTGTTAAAGGGGTAGAACATTTTATTTCATTTTATTTACTGTTCTGAGTTATGATGCTATCAATTTGTAGTGATCTACAATGTGTTTTTCTGGTGTTTCATAAGTACTAAATTTGAAATATGCAATATTTGATTGCAATACATACTTGTTTGTATGTGAAACTCCTCAATGTTTGTACTTGACATTTTTGTGTACTTGAAATGCTCACTTGATGCATATTTGAAATGAATAACTATGACTTAATTTTGTATCACCGCATTCCTGTATGTGGGGAAGCTGTGGTTGCTTGCCTGCGGTTGGTGTTCTCATTGAAACGCATAGATGCTAGGTGTAGCCTAAAGGGTTTGTTTAGGGAAAATTATACTATTGTAGTCACTGCACATTACAGATTATGAAAAACACGTTTTTGCGACGTAATATACCTGCATACCAACGCAGGAAAAAAAAAAACTTTATTGGGCGTAAACCTAAGAATAAGGCTGTGGAAGCTTTCCAGGGCAGAAGTCTGGTGTACAGGGCTGAGTTTGGCCACCTCCTTCGGTAAATGCTTGTTGAGCAGCTGCTTCTCCAGCTTGTACACTGGTTTGGTTGCTAGAATAGAAGTGAGTAGTATTAAATATCTGAAAAAGTCACGCAGAGTTGATGATAATTTCTTGTATTACGGTACATACTGTATCAGCCATTTGTTGGTGCTTCTGGAGCCTGGAGGCACTCCGGGAAGAGAGGATTGTCACGTGTGTGGACATTCTGCAGGTGACTGAAAAGCGATGTCCACCTGGCCAACCTCTCTTCCTCACTTGCTCCAGGACTCGCCGACCAGTAGAGGTGGTTGGTGATGCTCTGAACCCATTTTTTCCACCTTCAGACATTCCTTGTCCTTGGCTGCGACCTCCACTTTCCCTGAGCTACCTGATAATGTAGAATTCACAATAAAAATTACAAAGGAAGTATTGATTTGATCAAACATAAAATCATGTGTTTCTTTTATGTTTTTGGGGTAGGCTTGCTTGAGTTCGATGGGTGAGCAGACTTGGCACTTTTGGAATGATTGCCATTGTACCAGTCTAGCTAAATCAATATTTTATATGACTTCTTACCTTTTGTTGCATACAAGGGATCATAGAAGTGGATAATCCCAGGGTACACCTCTCTGAGGAATTTCTGGTTCTGGGGATACCGATCCGTGATCATAGATGCGATCCTCCCATTGGACAATCTTATTGCTCTTTTTAAAAGGGAAATTCAAGTGAGTGTTTGTGATAAAGAACACCTGGTCAGATAACAAATACCTGTGACAGGGGTGGGCAACTTCACTATATTAGGATGGGTGTTGTCAACGCAAGGCATTTGTTCCAGACCATCAGCCACCAGACAAATTATCAAACCGATCATCAACACATGATACTATGGAATAAAGACTAACTTGTACAAGCTGGACATCCACAATCTTGGAAGTTTTAAGGTCCATCACAGAGTATGACCCAAACTTTGGTCATGTTTTCACAACCACCACCAGACAAACCTGCTTGTTGAAACGTTGCTAGCCACAGTAAATCACCATAAGACGAAGAGCAATCTTGGGGTTATGCATACCCTACCCGAACGAACGCACTGGGGATTCCGCCCTCATGTCTACTTCAGTGGCAACTCCTCCCTCCCTCTGTGGCATGGACCGAATCAGCTATGCCTGCTCTGTGTGATAAATACAAATGATGGTAGCTGCAAATCATCCTCACGCCCACAGCTGTCAGCATCTGTAAAGACATTATGGTTTTGAACCGGAATGGCAATTGAACAGCAGAATATATCCCAGTATGTGCCTTTAACTTGCCTTCTTTGTCTGGATAAAAGATGACCAAGTGAGGTATATGGCAGCAGAGAGGTGGAAGTTTCCTGCTGGGATGCTATGACTCAATAAATCTCCCAACACTCAAAAAGTATCCAGACTCAAAATCCATTTCAAATTATGATCATATTTAGGCTACTTTATCCCAGTTATCAATCATTGAAATAATGTTCTGTGGATGAATCTACATTCTGACAGTATGAGTTCAGAAAACAGCCCCGCAGAAAAAGGTAACATCAGAAATTATTAGAGTAACTCTCTCCCGTCACTGTGGTCCCTTTTATGGACAACCTCTCCAAGCATGATGGAGGAGAGGATCAAAGGTCTATCCACTTAGATCTCCTCCTCCAAGGAGCAATGATATTGAGATGAGGAGTTGAGGACACATCGATGGGAGTAAGTAAGTATTTTATATCTAGTGAAGTGAGGTGTAGAGACATTCAGAGCAGTGTCACAACCAGTCCCAATTCACTCCCTAACACTTCCACTTAGCCCTTAACAAGTTGATAGAAGCTCCACTAGTACTTATAACTATACACACTATTGACATCTGTAAACATTGAAGGGGAGGGATTGGGACTGGCAGTTCACCTTCTAATACCAAGGCCATGGTAGAGTATAATGGAGAAGATCTATAGATCCATAAAGATCTAGAGTAGCTTACAGTTTGATTGGAGATTCATCCAAGCCTGAGACACTTGGATGGTGTGAGGGATCCTCATCTTCATCCTCAGGGCATGTGTTTGCAGTGTCACTTTCATCCAAACAGGGCGCCATCCGTGACCGTTTTGCAGGTGCAGGTTGGGATGTTCTGTCTTTGACGGGTGACTCGAACATGGTGGTGCCGACACCAACAGTTTTGGTGGATGTGGTTGCCTGGGAAGCTGTGCAGACAGAGTGTTGAATTTTCAAAAATGTCTATCATTACAGCTTGACGATAGTGGAAAGAAACATCTGAAAAAGTAATACCCCCCCCCCCCCCCCCCCCCCCCCCAATCATGATGATTAACCCCAATGACACAAGCTACATCAACTGTAAGACAACAACCCTCACAATGGAATGGCAAAATGTGATTTTCAGGGGTAAATTACAAATACTGAACACACAGCGACTCCTTTTGGGGACAACATTACTCCGTGCCAGCTATGTGCTGGTAGTTCTCAGACTCCCATGGGGAGGATTTGTCTGGCAAGCAACATAATTTGTTGGTAATATTGACTGGTAAGCAACATCATTTGTTGGTAATATTGACTGGTAAGCAACATCATTTGTCTGTAATACTGACTGGTAAGTAGTAACATCATTTGTTGGTAATACTGACTGGTAAGCAACATCATTTGTCTGTAATACTGACTGGTAAGTAGTAACATCATTTGTTGGTAATACTGACTGGTAAGCAACATCATTTGTTGGTAATATTGACTGGTAAGCAACATCATTTGTCTGTAATACTGACTGGTAAGTAGTAACATCATTTGTTGGTAAGACAGACTGGTAAGCAACATCATTTGTTGGTAATACTGACTGGTAAGCAACATCATTTGTTGGTAATACAGACTGGTAAGCAACATCATTTGTTGGTAAGACTGACTGGTAAGCAACATAATTTGTCTGTAATACTGACTGGTAAGCAACATCATTTGTTGGTAAGATGGACTGGTAAGCAACAACATTTGTTGGTAAGACTGACTGGTAAGCAACATCATTTGTTGGTAAGACTGACTGGTAAAGCAACAACATTTGTTGGTAAGACTGACTGGTAAGCAACAACATTTGTTGGTAATACTGACTGGTAAGCAACATCATTTGTTGGTAAGACTGACTGGTAAGCAACATAATTTGTCGGTATTACTGACTGGTAAGCAACATCATTTGTCGGTATTACTGACTGGTAAGTAGTAACATCATTTGTTGGTAATACTGACTGGTAAGCAACAACATTTGTTGGTAAGACTGACTGGTAAGCAACATCATTTGTCGGTATTACTGACTGGTAAGCAACATCATTTGTTGGTAATACTGACTGGTAAGCAACATCACTTGTTGGTAATACTGACTGGTAAGCAACATCACTTGTTGGTAATATACTGACTGGTAAAGCAACATCATTTGTTTATAATACTGACTAGTAAGCAACATCATTTGTTGATAATACTGACTGGTAAGCAACATCACTTGTTGGTAATACTGACTGGTAAGTAACATCATTTGTTGATATTACTGACTGGTAAGCAACATCACTTGTTGGTAATACTGACTGGTAAAGCAACATCATTTGTTGATAATACTGACTGGTAAGCAACATCATTTGTTGATAATACTGACTGGTAAGCAACATCATTTGTTGGTAATGGGAGCTTACATTGACACCCAATCTACCTTGTTGGTGTGCTGCCACCCAATGTAGGGGTCTTGGATGGAAGATCAAAAACTATATAGTGACTATCAGGTGTGTTACAGAAAATAAACCGTTCACAAGTCAAAGCAGCCACAGTTGCATTATTTAACATTAGCCCCCCCTGATCCTCCAAAAAATGTTGGCTACCAAACTTCTGATACTTACATTAAGGTCATCACTTGCAAGATCCATTGTCAATGTTGGTACAGCATCCATATTGAGGATTAGCATCCTGACAAGAACCTTTGCATGCTCTCCTCAGTTGTTAGAGCTACTTTGCTCGAAATGTGAAACTGCACATGTGTGACATGATCATTATTTTCGGTGCAGCCTGTCCACCCAAAATGAAATGCAGCCACTGCTGTCAAGCTTTTCATTCTACGTAAAATAGTGTACCGTTAAATTTACTTGATGGCATCTCGTCACAACACAATGTGCTTCTGCCGGCATGCTGCTAAGTCGCTTGTTAGCCAACAGTCACACCACTGATGAAAGGTTACCAGTATCTTTGGTCTTATGTTCTGCTTGAGCTAGCTAGTTTACGGTTTATAAACATGTGAGGATAGTTTTAGGCAGTACATATTTAAATTAGTTCAGCTGATAAGACTACACTAAAGGTAAATCCTTGGTAATGCCTGCTCCCTGAATCCAAGTGTTTGACACAGGGGGAGAGAGGACCAGTAACTTTATGATCAAACTTTATCAATGTACCAGCTACAGTTATTTGTCATAATTGGATCACTCTACATTGAAATGGTTTCATCCAAATATCATCCAATTTGAAGGAAAACATGATTTTCACTGTTGGGACCTTTTAAGTTTCAGTCATGTAGGTGTAGAATTGTCAATCAGAGCTCACAGGAAAGAGTGAGATACAGATGTAGGATCTTCATTTATTGTTGAGAATTCTTCCTGCACCGCATGAAATGCCGCTGAGCATGGTGATTGACATAAATTCACTGAAAACCCACACTGACACATGGTTATATAACAGTGTTGCACTTTTCATGTAGCCTACTTTTGGCCAGCTAATAGCTTAACCACCAATCAAGCGACATGGACAACATTTTCAAATGCTGTCGCTGCAGGGTTATTTTTGTTTTGACGATATAACGTGAGCTCCAAAAGTATTGGGACAGTGACACATTCTTGTTGTTTTGGCTCTGTATTCCAGCACTTTGGATTTTGAAATGACGCAATGACTATGAGGTTTTAAAGTGCAGACTGTCAGCTTTAATATGAGGGTATTTCTATCAATAGCACTTTTTGTACTTAACCCCCCCCCCCCCCCCCCCTTCATTTTAAGGGGACCAAAGGTATGGGGACAAATGGTACTTTACAGTGGTGTAAAGTACTTTAGTAAAAATACTTTAAAGTACTACTTAAGTCATTTTTTGAGGTATCTCATTTTTGTCCTGGGGGTGTAATATTTGTGCTTCGGAGTACAGAGCCAAAACAACAAATGTGTCACTGTCCCAATACTTTTGGAGCTCACTGTAGGCTACATTAAGATGCTCCAACAGTAGGGGTTCTGTATCAATTCGTTACCTGTGATAGCGTGGTCCACTTCCTCTGCGTTGCAGTGTGGAGTATGGAGCTGTCAAGAGTGCGTAAGTGCCACTGGTATCTGTGGCCTCTGCCTGTCAGCTCTGCCCTAGCCACAGACAGCACATCAGTAATATCATACACTCTTTCCTTTGTCCTTTGACTTCACATTTTGAGCAGTGCTCCCCTGGCACGTACTGAACTGAATTGTGAGCAGTACTGGCCACAGTCGAGAAGAGAAAAGAGAGTCTTGCTTTGTGTTTTGTTGTTCAGCCATCCAGCTGCTGCGTATAATTGTAGTATAGGCAATTTTCGGGTTATTTCAATGTTTTTTCAAGTCATGTTTTTTTCCTCTGTTATCATGGTGAAAGGTACAGTGTAGACCCGATTTAAGCTATTGCCACAGTGCTATTATTCCTGCTACGTTGAATGTAGCAAAAATGTGTTCTTGTCATGGCAAAGCAGGCCATGTATTTCAGAGCACTCCACACCAGTGATTTACACAGCTGCGGTCTGCCCTTGACAGTGTGTCTGGGTACTCACTGACTTTAAATGGTTGCGATTGGGGACTATTTGATTTATTTGATATATTCCACCCAGGTCTGTAATGAGCTCCTAATGAGAAAGAGAAGGGAAAAGTTCAGACTGACCTTGTCATTAACGGTGACAGATCATTGGGCCTTTACACGTGAGGTCATTTAGAAGTGTGCAGAAGGACATGTTTGGATCATTTACTCAGAATGTCCAGATGGTTTCTGGTCATTTTTCTTTCCTATCCTGTAATAGGGAAATGGCTGCAGTAGACAATATGATGGTGCATTTCTTCTCAGGAAATTGCATAATTGTAGTGATCTTAACCCGACACCTAGCAACACTGTTGACAATTGCTGGATTGGGCTTCAAGTCCCAGTTGGGTCTACCATTTGAATTTACTACAATATGATTAATGTCTACAAATGGTTGTTCCTGCATCATTCAATACCAACAACAAATACACCCATGAAATTGGATCCCATTTGTCTTGTACTACAGTATCTTTCTGATCTTGGCCAGAGCTTTGGACTGCCTGGCCCAGTCTTAGAGAGGTCACAATCCATTGGCGCCCATGTCTGATTCATGATAATTGTTGACCCCTGACTCTCTGTTCTTACATCAGTGATGCCTGGCAACACTCCTCTGTGTAGTATAACAGGGATAAAGGCAGATGAGAGTGCTTTGGACATGTCACACATGGACACAGAGGTCAAATGCCAATCATACTCAGAATGCTTAATGTGTAGTGTAACCATGTAACGACAAGACAAAGGAGACCATAGTAATAGCCTAATGGGAGATTTTTATAATACATTTGGCCCATCATACATTTACAGAGTCCATGTCTCCTTTGGCCTATCTTTATGTGTTTGTATGATACCTTTGGCCTGTGTTCTTATGGGCTTATATTATATTAGAATTTTAGCCTTACTTATGTTCTTACATGTAGTGGACTACATGGTTAGCAAGCCACAGTCAAAGCACTGTACCAGCAGTGGCTCTGACACGATGTCAAATGGAGTCAACTCAAAATAATTGAAGATGTACACAGTCTACGTTTTCATTATCAAGTGTCCCAGCCAGACGATTAGGTCGTGGGATCTGCCTCCGCTATTTTATTTGTGCCTGGCCGTTCTTCAGAATAATTAGACAATGAGTTTGGTTGATCATCATTTGTGTTATATCCATACTGATGGTTTGGTTTGTTCTGGAGTTCGTGTTCACCGAAGCGGCAGTGTCTAGGAATAGCTGTGCTAAGCTAACTCCGTGGTCCAACCATTGAACTCCATTGGCATGGGTCACAGGCAACAGGAGCCTGAAAAACAGAAGAGTTCGGTCCTTCTCCGGTCTAGGGGTAAAACGTGATGTCCAGTCTCTGAACCGAACCAGCTCGCCTGACAGACCTGGCAGTCTGATCCAAAAGCCAACTATTGATTGAACAATCAAAAAGAGGGACAAAACAGAGTGTAATGGCCTATAAAAGACTTTAACTTAAGTGTGATGAACCAAATAAGCACCGTAGATGTCTCTTCAAGGGCCTAGATAGCAGATCTTCTCCACGTGGATTCCCCTTTACAGTCTGGGCCAGGAACCCTAGCTCTTTCTCCCAAAGTCAAATCCAGTCCTGACACACTACACTCCCACGATGTAGAGCTACTGTACCTGAACGGTTGGTTCGTCACCTGACTCAAACACTCAAGAGTTACTCGAGGACGTTGATGAGCAGTGTTGGTGTCAAATGATGAAAAGCTCATTTCAAAGAGGATAAAACAGGACAACATTATTGTTGCCTATCGGGATGTTTAAAAAAGTGTTAATAATTCTAACATGCTTCTACCAAAAGTTCTGCACCATCTCCTGTTTGCACTTGGATCTATTTGAGTAAATCGCAACATATGCGTAAGGCTAGTATCCCCCATGTCACTGCCCAATGATTTCCCATAGAGCTTGTAACAGCCACTTAGTTTCAGTAAGTGTAAAAACAAAAAAGCAATACGTACCATAAAACCTTTTGACATATTAAAAATGTATCTGGATATGTAATACCCCTCCCTGTCTGTTAGGTTTATGTACTCTTGTTTGTATATTTCTGTTTTTGTATTTGATTTGTTCATAACAAGAGCAAAAAAATAACACGCCCCCAAGCTCTATAGCTAGTACTGCATTTAGCACAGCTGGAGGAGAGTGAAGGTCAGAAATATATCTTGCCCTGGGCCGTAGGAGGTTTGAGTATATCTTTACTCTACCCAGGGAAAAGTTGCTGACAGCCAGAGTTGCCCCGCGAGCTCCTCGGCTCACGTGGTCGCTCCTTCACATGTGCGCTCCCTACCTCAACGAGGTTTTCACGGCTGGTGGAGCATGCAGAGGCGGCGTGTGCGCTAGTACTACAGTCTGCATAGCTAGCAAGGCTATAGCACTACTTGGAGTGACAGGCTCCTAGGGGAGAGGAATGGTCACATATTCCTTTAGTCTGGAACGGTAGACACAATACAGTCGGAGGAAGGGAGGGATCTAACACGTGATGTTGTGGTGAGCCTGAACTCTCGTACAGAGAGCAGTGAAATCAAACACCACATGGACAGACATTGGGCAGTCCAAGGCAGGTGCAGTCTGCAGTGGATTACAGTACATTCATTTGTCTCGCTGCAATGTCATCATGTGACTGACTTAATTCATCAGTTTAATGCTCATACAGTACACTGAAATAGAATATTACATGAGTATAATATAGTATATGTACAGTATGTATACTACATGTAAACTACATTCTACATTAATATATGATGTGACTCACCTCATTTATAATTTATATCAAATGTTAGGTGTATATCATGCAACTACATACATTATGTAAGATATGACATGGGCTGCATTAAATACATGAAATAATCTGTTTCTCTCATATTCAGCACACTTCCAAACCTTTCCATGCCAACAACACAGCAACAACAACAAGCTAAAAATAGCAACAGATCACATGCATTCCAGAGCAATCAGCTTGTGGATCAGAACCTACAGCTCTTCCAGGCAGGGCAGACGGGCACGCTCCAGATGGGTTTGTGGGTAATACAGCCGTGGGGAGATAAGGAGACCTCTGGTGGGTCTCAGCTGGATATGGATTAATTGCAATCAAAGCTGAAAAACATCATAAGCCCACAAAACCTCCCAAAAACCTTAATCTGGGCAGCCTCACCCAGACAAAAATAAGACCCACGTTAACATTGTCTGAGTAAGAAAGCTAAATGAGAAGGGCTCATTATTACAGTGAAGGGGAACGTTCCACCATGATTCAAATCATATACTGTATTTCTAGAATGTAGGATATATATATTTTTACTCCTAAAAAGTCTTGTTTAGTGATCTAATGCATTTGCATTGATCACAAAGTCTACCCTGCTTGTTTTAGAGAAGTGAAGTGGCGCCTCGTCTCAGTGGCATGCTGATTGAATCCTTCCACTGGACTCCATTTGGCAGGGTTCTGCATGTAAACATTATTAATTAAATAATGTTAAGTCCCTCTGTAGCTGGGAAAACTTTGGGCATGAATGTTTAAATGTCTGTAAATATGCCAGCAATTATCCCTCAAACCTACCCTGAGCGATACATCACACCCAGCCAACAGTCTGCAGAGAAGCACGTTGTATTTATGAATATGAATATCTGTGCTTTGACTCCCAGTAATAATATCAGTTATTCATATTAAAATAATTTGTGTCTGTAGCCTGTGGCCAAGGACATAGAGAAAGAGACAATTTAATCCATATGTTGTGGCTCTGGGTCACCTATTTTCTTCTGCCGCAGGCAAAGGCAATGGTTTGATGCAAACACATCAAATCTCTCGTGAAACATTGAAATTCCAGTCCCGTGTTAAAGCTCCCTTTTCAAGACCAAGAAATATGGGCTTGGTTGCTTTCTCTTGCCTTCCTCTATAGACACTGAGGCAAAACAAGCCACACAGAACGTATAGTGAATACACTCAAAGTGAATTTATGACCCAAGATCCTATTCGCCTTTGTGACTTTATTTTGTTTTATTATCACTCCTTCCAAACTCACAATAGTCTACCGGCTTTAGTCTCCACTCTCATTGAGGCCAGGGTGGCTCTTTTATAGGTATTTGGGGGGGGGAATAGATGGACTAATCCAGCCTTCTAACGTCAGCCATAAGTGAGAGCGTCCCCCTCTCAACCCTGATAATACCTTCACTACACACAAGCAAGACCCCGTCTTACCACCAGTTCTCGATAGCTTGACCCTGGACACATTGCGAAGTCAGCATGCTTTCTCCAAATCACAACATCAGTGAAATCTGAGGTATTTAGGCCAATGTTATCCCAAGCTGAAGGAGTATGGGTCTAAAGTATTGATTGGAGCTTCTTTGAAATCCTGTTGGCCCCTTGGTAACCACAGCCGAAATTGACAATTTGGACTTCTAACCACAAAAGCAATTTAAACCCCCGCCTCTGCCCTCTCAGGTCACCGATCAATTGGTAAGTACCTCACGGTTGCCGTGGTGATAAATACTTATTTCTGGGCCAGTTGTAGTTTCTTGCCATTCCAAAGAGGGGCTCCTCTGCACTTCAGCAGTCTTTGTCTGATACAACACCCTGGATAATATACTGCATACCATTGAGGTGCTCAAGCTTACGTGATATTGTCTCCAAACACGTACTGCTGTCTGGAAACTGCGCTTAGAAGCAGGACTTGTTGCGCTGAGTAACTCTGCATATCCTTGTGCTTGAAAATATATTTGTTTATTCGTTATTTACCCAGGGGAGTCCCATTGAGATACTGATACTTCTACAACCCTGTCCATATGCAGTATCAAAATACAATACAATGACGAGTGAACCTGAGGGGAGACTACAGTAAGGCCGAGGTGGGCGATAAAAGGGGAATACCACGGGGAAGCCCTCTGGTTATTGGATAAGCCGGTCTTCGAAGCGCGTGACATGATTTCAGGGATGCACCTGTCAGTTTAGGATCCCCCTGCTTAATCTCCCATAATCCCGCAAGCTCCCGCTCTTGTGTTTCTCCTGTCAACGAACCAGCATTGGCAAACGAAGGTAGAAGGATAGAAAACATATTTATATCCAGCGTAGGATCCCTTTCTCATTAGAGGCATCACAACGGTCGTTAACTAAGCCAACCAAGCGTATAATATTGAAATGATACTACTTCATGAATATAGTACCAGTCAAAAGTTTGGACACACCTACTCATTCAAGGGTTTTTCTTAATTTTCTACACTGGAGAATAACAGTGAAGACATCAAAACTATGAAATAACACATATGAATTCATGTGGTAACTAAAAAAGTGTTAAACAAATCAAAATATTTTTGAGATTCTTCAAAGTAGCAACCCTTTGCATTGATGACAGCTTTGCACACTCTTGGCATTCTCTCAACCGGCTTCATGAGGTAGTCACCTAGAAAGCATTTCAATTAACAGGTGTGCCTTGTTAATTTGTGGAACTTCTTTCCTTTTTAATGTGTTTGAGTCAATTAGTTTCCACTGGACATTAGACCAGTAGAAATCTGTCCTTTGGTCTGATGAGTCCAAATGTGAGATCTTTGGTTCCAACCATTATGTCTTTATTATGAGACGCAGGGTAGAAGAATGGATCATCTCTGCATGTGTGGTTCCCACCGTGAAGCATGGAGGAGGATGTGTGATGGTGTGGGGGTACTTTGCTGATGACACTGTCTGTGATTTATTTGGAAATCAAGGCACACTTAACCAGCATGGCTACCACAGCATTCTGCAGCGATATGCCATCCCATCTGGTTTGCACTTAATGGTACTATTATTTGTTTTTCAACAGGAAAATGACACAACACACCTCCAGGCTGTGTAAGGGCTATTTGATCAAGAAGGAGAGTGATGGAGTGCTGCATCAGATGATCTGGCCTCCACAATCACCCGACCTCAACCCAATTGAGTTGGACCGCAGAGTGAAGGAAAAATCAGCCAACAAGTGTTCAGCATATGTGGGAACACCTTCAAGACTGTTGGAAAAGTATTCCAGGTGAAGCTGGTTGAAAGAATGCCAAGATTGTGCAAAGCTGTCTCCAAGGCAAAGGGTGGCTACTTGGAAGATTCTAACATCTAAAATACATTTAGACTTGTTTAACACTTTTTTGGTTACTACATGATTCCATATGTGTTATTTCATAGTTTTGATATCTTCACTATTATCTATAGTAAAAATAAATAAAAACCCTTGAATGAGTTGATGTGTCCAAACTTTTGACTGGTACTATATATATATATATATAAATATCCAAAATTTTTTACAGTCCAAAACCAAATTTATACATACAAACAACAACTTACAGACACATGCAAATAATGACGACATCATCTCATGATGCTACCTTTTTGAAGAGGCATGCATTTCTCCTATTTCTCTATTTCTCCTGTTCATGTCTATGCATTCAACGTTGAAATATTTGCCATTTGAAGTCATTGAAGTTCCCATAGACAAGGAATATACTGTTATGTCAGTTTAGCAACTTCCTTTCCGAGGATAGGCTAATGAATTCCAGTTACCAGCTGCTGTGTCAGGAATCCACAAATACCTCTCAGAATGTTTCATGAACAGATTGTAGTGAATAACTTGGTGTGTAAGATCATGTCGGTTACAGTTATGGTTTGTGTCAACGTGAAGAGGCCCGGACTGTTTGGCAGCCAAATGGCATGTCCCTCTGCGTCGCAAAACATGATCAGCTAAGGTTGTTACAAGGTTGTTGTATCCTACTGTATATCAATGGATGGTTCATAATGGAACACCTTATCAGTCATCTCATTAGAGACTAATGTACAGTGTTCTATAGAAGCTGGAACACATAACTGGCGCAATGGGACGCTCTAGTCACTGCATAACTTAGTATCTGGATTTTTTTTTTTAAATACAAATGGATTTAAAAAAATTAAATTAAAGTGTAAATTTAGGAGAGGGTCGGTGATAGAAATGTCCCAAAATAGCAGTGAGGACTGAATAATGTGAAATGCTGTAGTTGTTTTTTCATCAAGGACTAATTCCAAAATTGTAGTTGGATTAAAAATAAAGCATATTTATTTGGCAGTCAGTATGTATCTGTACCTACTACAATCTCTACTGTATAGTAGGGGAAAGAGTGTTTATGTTTGTTTGCTCTAGGTCTTAGGGACAGTAGTTTCTCTTCTTAATTGGACTTCTCAGACAGGGGGCTTGGGTCTTATCCACTATGAGAAAACATTCAAGTAGCTGGTCAGTTTCATTCTACCTAAATGCCATCCCTGTCTGGACTGCTACAGCAACATGGCTTTGTCTCATATCATCCTTAAAGTCCTCCCAATAATTCATTTTCACTATTCTGTTTATAATTGAGAATACACAAAATCCAAATGTTTCACAATAGTGTACACTTTAGCACTAGTAATATCATTTATATTCCTGGTGCTAAAGTGAACACCTTATGTCTGATCAAGTCCTTGAATATTCGATACTTGAAGTATGCAATCTTGTCTACTATGCATATTGGTGAGCCAGATCTATAGAATGACCAATCACATTCATTACTGACTCAAGAGGTGTCCTAAAGTAGCTCTGCCATTGTCACCAAAGCCCACGGCTATCCCATCTTTATTATTCCCTGAAGCTGTTTGTTTCTGCCCACAACCACACTACTAATTGATTGACTTACAACTGCAAGCAAGCTGGCAGCCTAGCTGAGGTGGAAATCAAAGTACATGGATTCACTATGGGGCTGGGGGGCGAGGCTGCTCTCCATAGCCAATGTGCTGACTCAGCCATGAATAGAGTGGAAGAGGTACTATGAATATAACGCAAAATGTGACGAACGTACTGGAGAGCACTGCCATTCCACATGAATGTATCACATCCAGACCTGCTCTGTACAGCTAGCACATGTAGGTTGTTTCATCACTCAAACACTGGGCTAATATTCAGTACTATCTGTACGTGTTGTTTTTAATTGTCTTCTTTGAAAGCATAGGTCAACTTAAACAACGGTAACTCTTGTTCTCTTATGTAATACTAGGTCATCTTTCTATGGGATTATGGTGAACGTTGCTCTTTCAGTGGTGGCTGATTTGCAGTAGGACATTCTTTTTGCCCAGGCACTGGCAGTGAGACTCTCATTAGCAGAAGCTGTGTTGTGTCTATCTATAGTACAGAAGGGAAAGCTAGTCAAGTTCAGTACATCACCTCAGGGCAGGATTTGCGTTTTGAATAACCTATCCATCATACACTGTAGCTCTCTGCCTTGTGCATAAATCAAATTAGATTCATGGCTGAAAGGGTATCTTTGCCGCAGCGTACGACACCCATTCAAATGTCTAGGGCCTACAGATCTGCTGTCTTCATTTGAACAGTTTGACCACAACAGGAAAATAATCCTGGAGTAACAGGACATGTGAATTAGTATGTGGATTTTAATTCATGGACATTTTGTGTGGGTTGGTCAATTTTTTTGTTATGATAAATGAAGTCTTCATTTTAAAGTGGAAAGTGCAAACTTTAGAAGCCTTTTAAAACCTTGAATACACTACAATTTTCATTTCCTGCTGAGGGATCAAATGAGGATACTTTATGCTGTTAAAGGATGGCAAAAGAAAGCCAAATAATAATTTTAAAAAACATCTTCTTTAAACTCTTTCTATGTCTAAGACCCCTTTAAAATGCACAATGTGTTAACTTTACACTTTGATAGTGTCTCAAAAGAAAGCAACATATTTAATACAGTGGGTTGATTTATTCATTCTTCAGTGTTACAAAAATTGTACAACTTGTAAAAACAGTCTGCGAATCCAACTGAAACTCTGTGGCATAAGGGGAATGCACTTGGAATTGTTCTTTCAAAAGTGACCAAAATAATACTGTAATCGCCATGGTATTCCATTTGATATCAATACGATTTAGCTTCATATCATATAAAATGTGTGTCTTTGTTCATATCCAACAGGAGTTCAGAGTTCGGTATCACATTTCTACTGTGTTGTAGGGTAAAACAAGTGAGTCCAACTTTGTGGGACAAAATATGTCATAGGCAGCTACAGCCTCTCGTGGCTATCACATATTCATTGCATACAAAGGGCAGCTGTGTGGCTAATACAAGGTATGAAAGACGGTGTATCAATACTGCATGTCACATAAAGGCCAAATCCATTTCTCCTGACCCCTGTGCCATCTGGAATTGGTCCTTTGTTGGCAAAAAAACATCCCTTTTATTTAAAGGGACAAGACCGCCGCTCAAAGAGTCACAAATGGCCCTTTAAATCAGGACAATCCAAGGCTCATCTCTTTCTATGTTTGTTGTGTTTCACCATCTTCTTCCTCTTCAGGATCATCTCGTAGAGTTTCTCTAGGCCTGGTTGTAGGCCTTGTCCATCCACGGCGCTGCAGCTCTGTACGTGGTGCAGGGTGGAGGCATTCAGTTCATGGACGGCCAGGACCTTCTCCACCTCGCTCACAGACAGAGCTGAGGCCAGGTCCTGCTTGTTGGCCAGCACCAGGACGGGCACCCCCTGGTTCTCCGAGGTACGGGTGATCTTGTGAAGCTCCACCTTGGCCTCTTCCATACGTTCGGTTTCGGTGGAGTCCACCACGAACACCATGCCATCGGTCCGCCTCGTGTACGACTTCCACAGGGGCCGCAGCTTCTCCTGGCCCCCTACATCCCACACCTGGAAGGTGATGGCCCGCGAGCTGCCCACCGCTACCTTGATCTTCTCCGTGTTAAAGCCCTTGGTCGGGATGGTCTTGACAAACTCCTTGAGCTTCAATCTGTAGAGCAGAGAGGTTTTGCCAGCCGCGTCCAGGCCAATCACTACCACATGCAAGGACTGGAAGTTTTGCAGGAACGGGGTGTTGGGTGCTATCTCGGTCAGCTGGTTCCCCATGGTGATGGGATGTTCTCACCTCCTTGGGTGAGGTGGCAGATGCTCAGTAATCCTTTCTAATAGGTGTGCATTGGCACCCTCTTCAAAGGAGGAGGTGCAGGACTGGGGACCTTATCAAAAAGCAAACACAATGAGGTACTATTTAAAGACTAGACAATGAGATTGTAAGGTATCACTACAACTTGAGGTGCTTTTACACAATAATAAACAAATGAAACAGATAAGAAATGTGATCAGACACTTTGATACAACACATTAATGATTGCTACTACGGTTAGTACACTGACACGATTGCTTTACTAATCAGACTGATCAATAAATTACTGCAATTTCTAATGAACTTGCATTGCAAATAGTAAAGCCACAATTGAGACCAATTGGTTGTTCCTTGTTGGAATAAATCCACAACCATAACAGTCATAGCCTAAGGCGAGGCAATTTAATTGTCAGTCATAGAAAATGTCCAGACAGCACAATTCAATTTTGAATTTAATAAGATCAGTTATGGTTTGGGTTTAAATCTTTATGAAGCGGTATGCCTGACAACATGTAATTGGTGGTTGGTTGTTCTCGTTGTCTTTTGCCAAGTCTTTTCTAATCCTCTTAGGACAGTTAAACCCCAATGGCTGTCTTGGGGCACATTGATCCAAGTTTAATATAAATGACAGAATATCTATTCATTTGCGCATTGAATGCAGTTTATGCCCGGGATAGGATTGCGATGAATTATAATCCAATTGTTTTAGTGAGGCTTTTGTAAAAAATAAAATGTTTAAAAAAGACAACTATAAACACAACCCATATTTTCCCCATGGGCTGTTAAAAAACGATGAGTGTCACCCCAACTATGTAATTATGAGAACACCCGATATAACAATATAGCCTATGTAGTGTAATTCTGGCATCCTTCTGAGGAATTAAATATGTGATCAAACTGTAGATTTGCACAAAAATAAAATGCATAACCATCTATGAGTGAGACATTTTACTGGAATGACACTGCTATAATAACCAGCCTTGTGCATAGCATTACAACGCAGATTTCATTGCAGTAAAATACCATATTTCTATCTGTGCAAAATCTTAAACCTGAAAAAGCTATTGTGATATATTTACCTTCTAGACCACTTGAATGAACATAAATTGCATCATCCTAGCGCAGCAAATACATCCATATATCCATACATCCAAATATTGCTTCTTTGCGTGCTAATATCTGTCTGTCTGCTCCGTGCACCGATGGAGCAATGAGCAGCAGTGTGGAATGGAATAGCATGCACAAGACCTCCTCTCTAGAACAACAACCCGAGGTGACGTCACTCAATAATATACTCCCCCTGCTGGTCTAGTTGGTCAATGGTTCCGTGTGCAGAAAGTGAGATGCTGGCATGCAATGTGGCAGGAGTCAGGATACGCAGCCTTACTGTCGCAGGATAGAGCAAATGTGAACTACAGTATTTCTAAAATCGTGCTCTCCCTCCCATAGTAGTACAGTACACAACTGCTTGGAAAGACAAATAGTGATCCCTAAACCGTGTTGAATTATATGCCTGCATATTAGATTGCATGAGAAAATTCAAGTATGTTCTTTAGACATTCCCACTGAGAGGGGCTCCAACAATTCGTGACTGAGGTATAGACCGTTTCAGGTTGGATGTTCCACAGATATTCAGCTTTCAAACCACTTGAGCCACAGACTCCAAATAAGTGTTATGATGTTGGAAACATTGCACACAACATTGCACGATTTGCACAATCATTTGCTTTGCAAAGCTAATAAACATGTGGAGATGTGAGCAGCATTTTGTATTCCTAGTTGAATTAGTTAGGGAGAATAAACAAAGTACAAACTTTTTTTACATTCAAATTTCAATAGCTCCTTGGTCATGTGACCTACTGCCTTCAAACAAAGTTCAGAATGTACACTCAGTGGGTCTACACATTGCACACCCTTTTGTTTGTCCATTTCCTTCTCACACACCTGTCACTCACACACCTACATGTATTCACTTGGGCCTTATCCCTGGGGCATTCCTGACCTCCAGGCAGGCCCCCATTGACCTGGTGACCTCTGACTCCTGGCATCTAGGCCTACACTCCCTGCCCGCCCTCTCCCTGGGCCTGAGAGTTTATAGCTTACTCCCTGGAACTACAGACCTCCAGGCCTCCACACCTACTCTCCCTACCCAGTCAACACCCCTCTCCCTTGGCCTTAGAGTATAGCTTACTCCCTGGAATTACTAAGACTATCAAGGCACAAGGCGAGACACAGACGCAGACACAGGAGGCAGATGGTTGGAGTCTTACAATGTTGAGAATGGTTTTGGACAGGCAAAAGGGTCAAAACCAGATCAGTCCAGGAGGTACAGAGTGGCAGACAGGCTCGTGGTCAAGGCAGGCAGGTACAAAGTCCAGAAACAGGCAAGGGTCAAAACCGGGAGGACTAGAAAAAGGAGAATGGCAAAAGGAGTACAGGAAAAACACGCTGGTTGACTTGACTAAACATACAAGACGAACTGGCACAGAGAGACAGGAAACACAGGGATAAATTCACTGGGGAAAATAAGCAACACTTGGAGGGGCTGGAGACAATCACAGAAACAGGTGAAACAGATCAGAGCGTGACAAAGATGTCTATAGTCCCGCTGTCAGGAATCACGTGCACCTGGTAACCCGAAACAAGCTCTGTGCCCCAAGTAATTCGAAACCGACTCTGTGCACCTGGTAACCCGAAACAGGCTCTGTGCTCCTGGTGGCCCACCTGTTTTTTTCTGCTCACAGACTGAATATGCGTGGCAGCCACAAGCCAGTTATCCCTGTGGTAACTTTTGACACCTCCTGCTTAAAAGCCCAAAATTCTGAAGGATCATGAGAACCCGCTTTCACGGTCTGTATTCATACTGAAAATCAAGATCAAGTAAGCCTTTGCCCTTCTGCTCCACGGGAGGTTTCCTTCCTAGCATGCCTTAGGACACCTGCGTTACCGTTTGACAGGTGAACTGCCCCAGTCAAACTCCCCACCTGTCACGGTCCCCTGAGCACCTCCCCGCCTCACTGGGTAAGTGAAAAAACGATAAGAGTAGTATTATTTCACCGTCGGCCGAGGTCTCCCACTTATTCTACACCTATCATATCTCTTCACAGTGCCAGACTAGAGTCAAGCTCAACACGATCTTCAATCCCCGCTTATTCCGTCAAGCCTGTTCCCTTGGCTGTGGTTTCGCTAGATAATAGGTAGGGATAGTGGGAATCTCGTTCATCCATTCATGCGTGTCACTAATTAGATGACGAGGCATTGGGCTACCTCAAGAGACTCTTAATTATGTCCCGCCGTTTACCCCCGCTTCATCGAATTTCCTCACTTTGAGGGGTTCACAGCCACCCCGAAGGTAGTTTGAGTGCAACCGTGAAGGGTAGCATGCGACGGTCAGATATCAAATTGGCATCCATTAGAGTAACGTCCGGTGGTATCATCAGAGGCTTTTCTGTCTTACAAACTGGACATCAGTTTCCGCTACTAACCTTCAGCGGGCTTTAACTGGGTTTTTACACCCAATCGACATACGTATAGGCTTGAGAAACAAATACCCATCGCAGTATCTGGCGGCAACATCGACCGGGTGTCGGGAAGAAGTAACAGAAAATAATCATTCCCTTTCAATCATTTGCTTGCCCAGTCAGCCCTCCGGGACAGAGCCATAGGAACCACCTTTACCAGCGCTTCATCGATATTCCTCACTTTGACATGAGGGGGTCACAGTCACCCAACAGGGTGATTTAAGTGTGACCGTGAAAGGTGGGTACACTCCTTTGAATTTCATCAAGTTGATCCGTCCCAGTTGGGAACCTAGGCTTCTTCCCTCCGTTTTATGGTTCCGCAGCAAATCAATGGGCGTGGATGGTACTACCCACATCAGATGTACGCCTCCCTCCCCAGACAAGCTGGAGATACCTCTCCCCACTTTGTAGGGCAGATCCATGCAATGCCCAATCACTGCGGGGCCAATGGGTTTTGTCTCCACCTTGAAGTCTAGCGAACATAGAGGAGACCTCCCCACCTACAACGTGTGGGGCCAGCGAGCGCCATAGCTGGGGAGTTCTGCGAGAAGGTCACATGACCAAGGAGCTATTGAAATTAGAATGTTTGAAAAATTAATGTAAAATCGTGTGAGATGAAAATGGACCAAAAAAAATGTGTGCAATATGTGTCTATGCCATCAGCTTAGCTAGAAGCAGTTTTAGGAGTAATGGTTAAAGAGCTATTGAAATTAGATGTTTTATTTTTTTTGTCACTATGTTGACGGTCCTTAACTGCTGTTGTTGAACGTAAGGAAAACTACAGGAGAATATCCGTCGAATTTCCAACCTGAATCTGTCTTTACCTCGGTCAATTATGAGACATGCACTTATATCAATGAAATAAATCACACTTTTTGTGCTAGAGTAACATGACAGCCAGTGAAAGGAAACCTCTAGGTATACACGGTGTATGGACAGACTTTGGCACCACCCGGTGTCAAAACCAACCACGACCGACACGCTGCAATAATGGAATGGAATTCTTTGAAGAAGATAGTTTTGTTTCATCATTGCATTGTCATTATCATCATATGATGTCACAATCAAAGTTGCCAAGCAACATATCATCTGTCCAGATGTGGTTGTGGTTGCAGTCAGAGCTGTATTCAGTGGTGTACTGTAACATGGCAGCTATGCACTGGGAAGCGCGGCGCAGGCAGAACGTGGCTGATCACCGCTTGACTATCACTCATAAGGTAGGGCCATGGTGCTTTTAATCATTAGCCATGACAGCATAGTAGGACATTCATGTTGATACAGTGACTATTTCTGTCAAGGTCACAATGTTACTGCAGTGGTAGACTAAATCCCAGAGCCCTGACTTGCTTGACATGGGGATGATTTCTGGCCAAACAAGCAACCAAATTAAACATGACTATGAAGAGATGCTAATTTCTCTCTTGGACATACAGAATGTGAAGGGACCAGCTCCTATGGTAGAGAGCCAACCTGAGGCGCCAACCATGCCAGTCCTTCCCCCTGAGCCCAAAGTGCTGGACGTGCCACTGGGTAGGGCATCCCTTGGTAGAGGTTATGAACATCCATGCAATTAACTGAATCTAACTTCTTTATAACCCTCTGCATTATGTTATCTTCATAGCAGGTAAAAGTGTGCACTACAAGTGTGTGCGCACAAACAAAGACAACTACAGTGGCAAGATTGACAACAGATACTCAGTGAGTTCAGTTCTTGCGTCGCACACTGTTGAGCTATGCGGACAACCTTAGCCTAACATATCCATTGTACTGCTATAGGACCTCATGACCTCAGCTTTCAATCTAAGAAACTGAGAGTAGAGCACAGCTCATTTATTTGACTAATCATGTTATGATGGCTGACAGTGAAATTGGACAACATCACGTAACCTCCAGTGAAAATGGATTTATTCCAAAAGAACAAAGCCAAAACCAAAAATGACTTTGGATTAATGAAGATGGTTGTTTGATGTGTTTCAGTCCGTACAGTACTCCCAGCAGTGGTAGCTGCAACCACTCCTAGATTACATCTAGATTAGTAGCTGTAACCATCATGCACTGGAGCAGAGAGAACAGCCCTCACATTGGAACGCAATTAACAGCAACAAGGGCAATAAACCCCTAACAAAACAAACATCACACGTCAGTGTCTTCAAAGAGACTTTTTTAAAAAGCTGGTAAATGATCTAGGTATTTCAGCCATGTCCCTATTAACTCAAACGTTCTAAGTGTGCAAATAGTCATCAGTCCACACCCAGTCCAGGAAAGATGTCACTTCACTGCAAAATGACTCACTGTCAAATCATGGCAACTCTTAGGAAATGTTATTTACCCTCTTGTATAAGGTTAATGGAGGTTAATGGATTTACAAGGCAATTGCATATTGAACATCAATGGAGGAAACCTTCAAATACACATAACATACAGTACATGGCCAAAGGTATGTGGACACGTTCGATGTGCAGATGTTTGACATCTCATTCCAAATCATGGACATTAATATGGAGTTGGTCCCCCCCTTTGCTGCTGTAACAGCCTCCAGTGGAAGGCTTTCCACTAGATGTTGGAACATTGCTGCGGGGACTTACATTCAGCCACAAGAGCTTTGGTGAGGTCGGGCACTGATGTTGGGCGATTAGGCCTGGCTCGCAGTCTGCATTCCAATTCATCCCAAAGGTGTTCAATGTGGTTGAGGTCAGGGCTCTCTGCAGGCCAGTCAAGTTCTTCCACACCGATCTCAACATACCATTTCTGTATGGACCTCACTTTTCATGCAGAATCAGGAATGGGCCTTCCACAAAATGTTACCACAAAGTTGGAAGCACAGAATAGTCTAGAATGTCATTATATGCTGTAGTGTTAAGATTTCCCTTTCGCTACAACTAAGGGGCCTAGTCCGAACCATAAAAACAGCCTCAGAACATTATTCCTCCTCCACCAAACTTTACAGTTGGCATTATGCATTCGGGCAGGTGTGCTGAAATCCGCCAAACCCAGATTTGTCCGTCGGACTGGCAGATGGTGAAATGTGATTTATCACTCCAGAGAACACATTTCTCTAGCTGCTCTAGAGTCCAATGGCGGCGAGCTTTACACCACTCCAGCCAACGCTTGGCATTGCGCATGGTGATCTTAGGCTTGTGTTCGGCTGCTCGGCCATGGATATCCACCTCATGAAGTTCCCAAAAAACAGTTATTTTGTTGACATTGCTTCCAGAGTCAGTTTTGAACCCGGTAGTGAGTATTGCAACTGAGGACAGACGATTCTTACGTACCACGCGCTTCAGCACTTGCCGGTCCAGTTCTGTGAGCTTGTGCGGCCTACCACTTTGCAGCTGAGCCGTTGTTGCATCGAGACATTTCCACTTCACAATAACAGCACGTACAGTTGACCGGGGCAACTCTAGCAGGGCAGAAATTTAACAAACTGACTTGTTGGAAAGGTAGCATCCTATGACAGTGCCACGTTGAAATTTACTGAGCCATATGGGCCATTCTACTGCCAATGTTTGTCTATGAAGATTGCATGGCTGTGTGTTCAATTTTATACACCTGTCAGCAACGGTGTGGCTGAAATATCCTAATCCATTCATTTGTAGGGTTGTCCACATACTTATGGACATGTAGCGTAGCTTGACGGATTTAATTTGTATTATAAATCATGATCATATATCTCATATACACTGATTGACTTTTAATGATGAAATCTACACTGAGTGTAAAACACATTAGGAACACCTGCTCTTTCCTTGACGTAGACTGACCAGGTGAATCCAGGGGAAAGCTCTGATCTGTTATTGATGTCACTTCAATCAGTGTAGATGAAGGGGAGGAGACAGGTTAAAGAATGATTATTAAGCTTTGAGACAATTGAGACATGGATTGAGTATGTGTGCCTTTCAGAGTGTGAATGGGAAAGACACATTTAAGTGCCTTTGAACGGGGTATGGTAGTAGGGGCCAGGAGCATCAGTTTGAGTGTGTCAAGAACTGTAACGCTGCTGGGTTTTTCACACGCAACAGTTTCCCGTGTGTATCAAGAATGGTCCACCACCCAAAGCACATCCAGCCAACTTGACACAACTGTGGGAAGCACTGGAGTCAACATGGGCCGACACCTTGTAGAGTCTATGCCCCGACAAATTGAGGCTGTTCTGAGGGAAAAGGGGGGTGCAAGTCAATATTAGGAAGGGGTTCCTAATGGTTTGTACACTCAGGTGTATGTTTTAAATCCCTACAATTATGTTAAAACCACCAACATGTACTTTCACAGTTCATAAATCATTCAAAAAACTACCTCAGAAGAATATTGCAAAGAAAATAATGTGAACAGAGCATAGGACAATACTATAGTCTACTACAATACTATATGTATACATTTCCCTTTGACAACTAAAAATGTATCAACATATTTTTTATGACCTCTGGACATAAGATAGAATGGAAGAGGCCCCTATTCCTTAGAGTCTATCTTGTTCATAATAAACCTTTTCACTTTGGGGATCCCTCATTGACAGGCTTTCATCTTTCAAAAAGAATTTGCCCGATAGGGTGGGGGATGGTGGTGTTGGCTCCACAGTCAATGTACTCAAAGGTGTCTTCGGACAGTTGCTCCGAGTGAGCCAAGTAGGAAATGTTCATTGTCATTCTGTGGAAGACAAAAAGGGATATTAAGGCAGACATTTTGAAATCTTCCTCCGAAAGTGCACAGTCTCGTGTTTCAAAATGTCACTTTTACAGAATGGCCAAGTTCAAGCGTTTGTTTTTCTGTTGTTCCTGACTACCGTTTTCCCATGATAAAAAGAAGCGTCAACTGTAAATTGGGTTGGTTTATGACCTAAAAGCAAATACTATAGTTACACTGTTACTAGTGTTAAGGCATGATTCATCTCAAATGGACATGAAACAAAATGTGTGAGATTTTTGAACATGTGGCTTGAAAGGGGCAATTCGGCCACGTTTTAAATAGGCTAAAAACATCCCTATTTTGGCTCCAGTAATCATAGTGCTTGGTCTTGAAAAGCAAAATTCTGATTTGGTCTAGATTTTTGTCTTGGCCAAAAGGTCTTCAAGAACACCGACAACAAGAATCGTTAGCAAAACTACCATGTACATCATTCTTAGAAGCATAAGATCTGTGCGTTTGAGTGGTTCCAAACAAGAGATGTCACAATGGGAAGTCAATGGGCATACTACAGCCTGGCGGTCAGAGAGGCTTAAGTGCCTTGAAGTGTTTGTGGTTGGCCTCTTTAACATATCTTGGAATAGAGTGCGAAACTCACTGCAAACGCAAGAACAAGGTGTGAATCCTTATGGTGTTTGACTTGCAGTAATTACTGAAACAGAGGAGATATAAAGACATTTATCAGCCTACACATTTATCACATAAGGAAAATAATATATTTTGAAAGCAAAACTAAGAGCGTACTGTAACTTTAAGTCATACTGTAGGTCCTACCCAAGAGTTCATACTGTAATGTACACATATGCAGATAACACTGTATTTCCTTCCTATTTTAGAAGCCGTGATGACGGTAATGATAATAAATGTCATGCTTACTTCAGGCCTGGGTCCTCAATTGTTATGGGTATGACAACAGTATACTGTAGGAGATTGGAAAACTTAATTTGACTGGGAATTAAGGTCCAATTGTTTCATACGGAACCATAAACAAAGTCTCTTTGCATTACACAGTATTACAATTGTGTAATTGATTTAGATGAAACAACAAAATCAAACCCACCGCTTTCTCTGAACGTGATTTGACCGCCGTCATATTAGATATCTTGATCCTGCCAACCACTGTTTCAGCAATCAGCACTTGTATATCAAATTCCAAGAACTGAATGTTCGCAAAGTTCTCATTGGTGACGTTAAAGACATTCTGGAAGAGGAAAAACAAAGTTTGGTCACACTGACCTCATACAATAAACCAAACAATAAGTGATCACATATTGTCTTATATATATATACACACAGTATATAATTGAAGTCGGAAGTTTACATACACCTTAGCCAAATACATTTACACTCAGTTTTTCACAATTCCTGACATTTAATCATAGTAAAAAAATCCCCGTCTTAGGTCAGTTAGGATCACCACTTTATTTTAAGAATGTCAAGGCTTTGTGATGGACACTCCAATACCTTGACTTTGTTGTCCTTAAGCCATTTTGCCACAACTTTGGAAGTATGCTTGGGGTCATTGTCCATTTGGAAGATCCATTTGCGATCAAGCTTTAATCTTCCTGGCTGATGTCTTGAGATGTTGCTTCAATATATCCACATAATTTTCCTGCCTCATGAAGCCATCTATTTTGTGAAGTGCACCAGTCCCTCCTGCAGTTTCATCAGACCAGAGGACATTTCGCCAAAAAGTACGATCTTTGTCCCCATGTGTAGTTGCAAACCGTAGTCTGGCATTTTTATGGCAGTTTTGGAGCAGTGGCTTCTTCCTTGCTGAGCAGCCTTTCAGGTTATGTCGATATAGGACTCGTTTCACTGTGGATATAGATACTTTTGTACCCGTTTCCTCCAACATCTTCACAAGGTCCTTTGCTGTTGTTCCGTGATTGATTTGCACTTTTCGCACCAAAGTACGTTAATCTCGAGGAGACAGAACCAGTCTCCTTCCAGAGCGGTATGACGGCTGCATGGTCCCATGGTGTTTATACTTGCGTACTATTGTTTGTACAGATGATCGTGGTACCTTCAGGCATTTGGAAATTGCTTCCAAGGATGAACCAGACTTGGTTTACAATTTGTTTTCTGAGGTCTTGGCTGATTTCTCGCATCATGAGGAAGGAAAATTATGTGGGTATATTGAATCTCAAGACATCAGTCAGGAAGTTAAAGCTTGGTCGCAAATGGGTCTTCCAAATGGACAATGACCCCAAGCATACTTCCATAGTTGTGGCAAAATGGCTTATGGACAACAAAGTCAAGGTATTGGAGTGGCCATGACAAAGCCCTGACCTCAATCCTATAGAAAATCAGTTGGAAGAACTGAAAAAGTGTGTGCTAGCCAAGAGGCCTACAAACCTGACTCAGTTACACCAGCTCTGTCAGGAGTAATGGGCCAAAATTCACCCAACTTATTGTGGGAAGCTCGGGGAAGGCTACCCGAAACATTTGACCCAAGTTAAACAATTTAAAAGCAATGCTCCCAAATACTAGTTGAGTGTATGTAAACTTCTGACCCACTGGGAATGTGATGAAAGAAATAAAAGCTGAAATAAATCATTCTCTCCTATTATTCTGACATTTCACATTCTTAAAATAAAGTGGTGATCCTAACAGACCGAAGACAGGGAATTTTTACTAGGATTAATTGTGAAAAACTGAGTTGAAATGTATTTGGATAAGGTGTATGTAAACTTCTGACTTCATCTGTATATGGGAGTGCGGCACGCATATATCTCGTATTTACCGTGATTTGCATTTCAACTGTTTGTGGGGTGAAGAAGACCATCACTGATTTTACGGTGACAAGGGACAGTGAGATACTCCGTGGGAAGAGGAAGAAGAGGATCAGACAGCAGATCAGGAGACACACCACCACCGAAATACACACATAGAGTTTCCTGGAAAAGAAGAATGCAGTTAAAGGTTAAAGGTCCTGAACAATCTTTATGATTCACATGTAAAATAGCCTTTTGAATGACTAAAATATAACGTTAATATTTGTTTTGGATAGAAATGCTAAACATTTTACAAAAAGTAATTGTTCTCTAATGGCTAACTACCAGGAAGTTTGAAAAGGCAGGGTGAGTGGGCAGGAAGCTTATATTCATGAGCTCGCCTTGACTGACAGCTCTTTGAAACACCTGTTGAGCAACTTGGATGCAGTGAGCAGTGTTGCAGTCAAATTATCTCAAGAAAATATGGTGATACACAAAGCAACTCGAGCAAAATTGCACCAATGATATAAAAAAAATCTACATCTCCCGTTTGGCGTGTCTCTTATGATGCCTTCTGAATCAACGTGTTTGACACAGGGGGAGAGGACCAGTAACTTTATGATCAAACTTTATCAATGTAAAGCAACAGTCATTTTTCATACTTTTGTCATCATACTGTACTTTGATCTGGTTTCATCCAAATATCATCCAATTTCATGAGAAACGTGATTGACTGTTTGTGACTAGGGTTGCACATTTTGGGGAATATTCAGAGGTGGAAACTTTCCATGTGAATTAACAGGAATATATGGGAATTAACAAATATATGCAAATTAATATTAATACCATTTAAATATAGATGTTTTTTTGCATTGGATATACAGTGGTTCAAAAAAGTATTTAGTCAGCCACCAATTGTGCAAGTTCTCCCACTTAAAAATATGAGAGGCCTGTAATTTTCATCATAGGTACACTTCAACTATGACAGACAAAATGAGGGGGGAAGAAAAAATAATAAAAAATAAAATAAAATTTAAAAAAAATCGGGAAAATCACATTGTAGGATTTTTTATGAATTTATTTGCAAATTATGGTGGAAAATAAGTATTTGGTCACCTACAAACAAGCAAGATCTCTGGCTCTCACAGACCTGTAACACTGAAAACTGCTGTTCACAAATGCTCTCCATCCAACCTCACTGAGCTCGAGCTGTTTTGCAAGGAGGAATGGGAGAAAATTTCAGTCTCTCGATGTGCAAAACTGATAGAGACATACCCCAAGCGACTTACAGCTGTAATCGCAGCAAAAGGTGGCGCTACAAAGTATTAACTTAAGGGGGCTGAATAATTTTGCACGCACAATTTTTCAGTTTTTGATTTGTTAAAAAAGTTTGAAATATCCAATAAATGTCGTTCCACTTCATGATTGTGTCCCACTTGTTGTTGATTCTTCACAAAAAAATACAGTTTTATATCTTTATGTTTGAAGCCTGAAATGTGGCAAAAGGTCGCAAAGTTCAAGGGGGCCGAATACTTTCGCAAGGCACTGTATGTTGGCACGAGTGCCATAATGCATCTCCATCCCAAAGCCCTTGCTTTGAAGTATACTTCGCCAGACTGCCAATAACCTTGCCCTCATCCAAATCAAGGTGGCGAGACACGGTAGTGATGACACCATAGGCCTTTTTGATCTCTGCACCAGACAGGATGCTCTTGCCAGCATACTTGGGGTCCAACATGTACGCTGCGGCGTGTATGGGCTTCAGGCAGAAGTCTTTACACTTTTTGATGTATTACAGAACTGCAGTTTCCTCTGCTTGGAGCAACAGTGAAGTGGGCAGGGCAGTACGGATTTCTTCTCTTACATCTGCAAGCAGAGTCTGAACATCAGACAGGATGGCATTGTCTCCCTCAATCCGCGCAAAGGCTACTGCTATAGGTTTCAGGAGTTTCAGGATGCTTACCACTCTCTCCCAAAATACGTCATCCATGAGGATCCTCTTGATGGGGTTGTCCATATCAGAAGACTGTGATATGGCCATTTCTTGGAGAGAGTCCTTCCCCTCCAGGAGACTATCAAACATGATGACATCACCACCCCAACGGGTGTTTCTGGGCAGCTTCAATGTGGTGCTCTTATTCTTCTCACTTTGCTTGGTGAGGTAGATTGCTGCTATAACTTGATGACCCTTCACATACCTAACCATTTCCTTGGCTCTCTTGTAGAGTGCATCCATTGTTTTCAGTGCCATGATGTCCTTGAGGAGCAGATTCAATGCATGAGCAGCACAGGCAATGGGTGTGATGTGAGGGTAGGACTCCTCCACTTTAGACCAAGCATCCTTCATGTTCGCAGCATTGTCTGTCACCATTGCAAATACCTTCTGTGGTCCAAGGTCATTGATGACTGCCTTCAGCTCATCTGCAATGTAGAGACTGGTGTGTCCGTTGTCCCTTGTGTCTGTGCTCTTGTAGAATACTGGTTGAGGGGTGGAGATGATGTAGTTAATTATTCCTTGCCCACGAACATTCAACCACCCATCAGAGATGATTGCAATACAGTCTGCTTTCTCTATGATTTGCTTGACCTTCACTTGAATTCTGTTGAACTCTGCATCCAGCAAATGAGTAGATAAAGCATCTGGTTGGAGGGGTGTATGCTGGGCTAAGAACATTCAGAAATCTCTTCCAATACACATTGCCTGTGAGCATCAAAGCTGAACCAATTGCATACACAGCTCGAGCAAGACATTCATCAGCATTTCTCTGACTAGGTTCCTCCATTGAGTCAAAAAAAAACTTCTGATTCCAGGAGGACCATGAGCTTTTGCTATCTATAAGGTGTCTGATTCAAAATTTTCACCTTGAATAGCAGTAGAGGGACTTTTGTCAGAGGTTGCTTGTTGTGAGCGCTGAGGGAACTTGATGCATTTGGCCAGATGATTCTGCATCTTTGTTGCATTCTTCACATTTGATTTTGGCACAGTATCTGCAAAATGCAAAATGAACTATTTAGCAGTCTTATGGCTTGGGGATAGAAGCTGTCTCGGAGCCTGATGCTCCAGTACCATTTGCCGGACGCTACATCACTGGGGCCGAGCTCCCTGCCATCCAGGACCTCTATATCAAGCCGTGTCAGAGGAAGGCCTGAGAAATTGCCAGGCTTCAGCCACCCAAGTCATCGACTGTTCTTTCTCTGACACTTTTTTGGGCCTTCCTCTGAGCTACCTGCCATCCAGGACCTATACATCAAGCAGTGTCAGAGGAAGGCCCGAAAAATCTATATCAGGCAGTGTCAGAGGAAGGACCGTCATCATGCATTCTTCACGACTGTGCGGGTGTGTGTGGACTTTGTTAAGTCCTTAATCATGTCGACCCACTCCACTACAGCACTGTCGATGTGGATGTGGGAGTGCTCACCCCCCTGTTTACTGTAGTCCACGATCAGCTCTTTGGTCTTACTGAGGTTGAATGGAAGTTGTTGTCCTGGCACTACACTGCCAGGTCTCTGACCTCATCCCTGTAGGCTTTCTCATCGCCGTCGGTGATCAGGCCTACCAAGTCTTCAGCAAACTTGATGATGGTGTCGTGCATGGCCACGCAGTCGTGGTTTAACAGGGAGTACAGGAGGGGACTAAGCACTCACCCATGAGGGGCCCCCGTGTTGAGGGTCAGCGTGGTGTGTTGCCTACCCTCACCACCTAGGGGAGGCCCGTCAGGGTCCAGTTGCAGAGGGAGGTGTTCAACACAGTTATGCACGCACACACAAACACAATTAGACACTCAAAAACAGACACACACACTTACGTCCGGCTGGGCCTCAGTCTAATGTCTGAACATGGGATGACTGCCACTAGCTGATCATGTCCTATACAGAGAAGAACAAGTTATTATTTCACAGTTAGAGATACTGCTGTATTGGCATGTTAGCCTTGCTGCACAGAACACAACAGCAATTTATTTAATTTCACAGAGAACTGAAAGGGACTCTCCCTTCTTCTGAAACAAATGTGGGTTATGACTGCCACAAGCTGATCACGTCCTATACAGAGAACAGTAAGGTGAGTTATTACTTCACAGTTAGACATACTGCTGCATTCAAATCCAATCCAAGTTTATTGGTCGCGTACACAGTTTAGCAGATGTTATAGCGGGTGCTGCGAAATGCTTAAGTTACTAGCTCCTAACAATGCAGTAAAATATCAAACAAGTGCACAAATAACACAACATTTAAATAAAGAAATGTCAACATCCCAAATAGCACTGTAAGAGTAATCCAAATGCAATCTGTGTATATACAGTACACCAGATTAATTGACACAAGATATACTAAGAATTATATGTACAGCAGTAGATACTGTATATTAGAGTGAGCTAAGTCAAGATTCCAGTATATTAATAAATATGTGGTGTGTATAAACAGTGTAACTAAAATGTAATGTACAGTAGTAGAAATATTAGAATGAGCTACTGTATGTCGAAAATAAAGTATTTAAATACACAGTACAAAGCCCCATGGCAAAATTGAAAGAACTGCAGGAAATGAGCTAACAGACCAGTCCGCAATATAAATATATAGTATATGTATGTGAATTAAGTGTAAAGACAGTTGGACAGTATGTGAAGAGAAAAGTATGTTTACAGAAGTAGTTGGGAGTGGCATGTCAGCCTTGCTACACAGAACACAACAATATTTTGAGAACTGAAAGTGACTCACTTCTCTGAAAACAAATGTAGGCTATTAAATACAAATCTTAACAAGCCTTGAATAACAACATGGAAATAATCACAACATCAACATGTAAGTACATCACAGGCACAACTAAGTAGTTAGTCTGGCTGAAGTGGACCACCTACCTCTTGGAATACGCCCTACTCCCCAACAAGTCGGGCAGGTATCTCCTAGGTTGCCTGTACTGTTCCCGGTGATGGCTCCATATAGTTGGGAGTGGGACTGAAGTCTTCTCTTCTCCGGTTCTTGTTCCTGAGGCATGATGGCCTCTGTATCATCCTTGGAGCCACTGGAGTGTTCTAAAGTAACCATAGTCGAAACACCATCCGATCTAATGGGAGAAATGCAAACACAACCCCCACCCCACTCTGCTCTTACAAGGTGGAATTTCCCTCTTGAAGATCAGCCATGCATTCCCTCACTTTTCTCACACAAACAAGTACGATTGATATTGTCTAGTTCGGTATTACTCCATCTATAAGCACCTTGGTGACGCCGTTGGTCCTCTTTGTGAAACCTGAAATAATGTTGAGTTGCACTTGTGTGAGGGCACCATAAACCTTCAACCTGCCTCTATAAAATAATTGTCCTGAATTAAATCTAGAGACATAGGAGGAGACAAAGACATAGGATGCCCAAGTCCTCAACATTGCTGTGAAGACAAGATGGTTAGCATCACTGTATAGTATCTCTGACTGATTGCAGATCTATAATCGACTGCTACTGGGTTAGAGAAGTTTTGTCAAGGTGAGATGTTGAAAGGAATATTTTTTGGGGGCCACAATATTGTTACGATGTAGGCCCCGGCTATTCAACTGATCTGACCCAAGGGCCACATTTGTCCAATTTATGAATTTAGAATGGCCCTTTGATAGTGGCGTGTATTCATGGATGCCAAGGGATGCCAGGCTTCCCCCCAAAAAAGTATCTTTCGTCTTTCGGTGTGTCATAATTTTCCTTTATTTCGCAAGAGGCTGAATGTATATCACAGGAGAAAGCATCTGACCGAGTAAAACAGCGCCCCTCTGTTTCTCCTCATGTAGACAATCTGATGCTGTCTGGTCCAAACAAGTATGACATTGTTGCAGCCCGTAGCATTGAGTGCAAGGGAAGCCAGCAAGCATCTGGCCTCCCTTGACAAAAAAAAAGTATACAAAATTAGCCAACCAGCTTTAAGCTAAACTGAGCGAGCTCAACTGTGAATGGTCCTGGTGCACAAAAAAGTGCCAAAGGAAGCCAGCTTGGATTTGGCATCACTTCTATCAAATCCCATTGAGAGCATACGTCATTGACAAAAAACTTGAATTGTTGCATCTCGTGGCATTGTTTCCCTCCGGTGGCTAGCTAGCCAGCTAGCTAAAATTGGCTAATTGGCTAATTGGTTGGATTTAGGAATTTGGACTTGTGGTTTTACTTAATTCTCCATACTGGCCAATGATTATAAAGGTGATTCTTATCCAACCATTACCATTAATTCGTACATTGTTGTGCCCCTGGCCTGAGAGGATGGAAGTTCAATATGTAGCTACATGTAGAAGGCTAATGTTAACTAGCTAATGTTGCCCATGAATGGGTTAGGCTAGAGAGCAAGCATTTTAGCCAGGTAGCCTAGGACAACAAAAAATACAAGTGTGTACTGTATGACAGGGGGATAGAATGTTTCGTCAACGTGAAAGAGAGGAGGATGACATTGTCGCTTCTCGACAAGTAGTGAGTCAACATGTTTTTCTACTTGCACGAACACACACACGCACACGTAAATCTGAACCTTGGACAGTAATCATATTTAGCTTATGGTGATTGGACTAAATTGTTTTGGTATCTTTTAGTTGTCACTGTATTAGACTAAGCAGAGGTGATTTGATGGTGTTCAAATGTTGAAGTTGAAATGGTGCTGGAATAGTAGAGGCAGCTCCTGTTTTCTTTGCGACTTGCGGTCACCCTCTGTGGTTCTAAATCCATAGTTGTTTAGTGGTCCGAAAATATCTGAAACTTGAACTTGCTTGACCATGCTGTAGGTCATGTAACTTTCTGTTACTATAAATGGAATATGCTTTGTGGACTTCACTGGATAGATGTTGCTATCCTTGCCTTCCCCAGGGATTTTACCCATGCACCACTACTGCCCTTTGATCAAATCTGAAAATAACTTCTTTTTTTTAAAGCAAAAAAGGTGCCCTCTTCAAAATTGTCCAATGCTTTCCTGTAGTCTCGCCCATTAGCTGCTGTCACTCAATATCACTAAACATACCAGTTACAGTATCACCATCTACTTTTATATAATGTTGTTCGTTTGCTAAGCAAGGGTAATAATTCTCTCAAGAGAGCAACCTATGTGAGCTTAGTTGCTTTTCTCAAGAAAGCCAACAGATATCTAGCTAAAATGCTTGATGAGAAGTTCGTATTAGATGCAGTTCGTTTTTTTGTTTTGCGCCTGGATCACATCGACAGGGCCATTGCATTTTGGTACACCATAATTACATTTAATTTCCAATGAAACGCTGCGTTTGCCTTACAGCATTGCGTTGCAGAGGCAGTTGCACTGCATACCTAGGTTATATCGAACATATGCGTCAACCTGTATGCATAGACAGCGTGACAGAAATGGTAGCAGAAGGTGAATGTTGAACTTTTATTGCAAACATCCAGATGATGCTGCAATAATATTTTGCGCATGTCGCTGTCGGTGTGTTTGAAGCATAAAACACGGTGTTTGTCTCGCTCTGTGTAGTGCATATGTTGGATTTATCGAACAAATGCATCAAACAGTATGTGCAGAGGCTTGACAGAAATGATAGCAGAAGGTGAATGTTCGGGATCATCTGGATATGTGTGCAACAAAAGTTCTGCTACCATTTCTGTTAAGCTGTCTACAGCATACATTTTGATGCATACGTTCGATAAAACCTAGGTCTGCACCACACCGAACGCACTGCACCGGCCTCTGCAACGCAATGCTGCAAGGCAAACGCGGAATTGTAATTCTGGAGTACCAAAATGCACTGAACGCACTGCCTCTGCAATGCAATGCTGCAAGGCAAACCCAGAACGTAATTATGGTGTACCAAAATGCAATGACACTGTAGCCCCCACAGAGGTGGTGCACAGTTTGTTTATAAAGATCCGTTCTCTACTGATGTGGGGGGAGAAAAACGTCTCTGCGAAAGCTAGTCAACTGAAACATGCCATTCACAGTGGCAGTCGGTGCCAGGGAGGACGATGTTTATTTTATTGATTTTTTTTTACCAATGCCTTATTTCTATTACAGGGTATTGGATGACTGTCATTCATATTCCATTCACCCAGCTCAATGTAACATCGATAGGTTTAGGCTACTACATGATACTCTAAAGTTGTCCTATACCCAGCATGAGGTTGCTACAACCCAGCCTATGAATGAAAGTTTACGACATAGGTTGAGAGACATTTGAGTAATCAAGGTGATCATCTGGATATGTGTGCAACAAAAGTTCTGTTACCATTTCTGTGACATGTTCAATAGCACCTTGCGTACTCTTGCCCACATCTAGCTGATCTAGCGTGTAATTATTAGTCTAACAGTTACAAACGAGAGTTTCAGTTGAACAAATTCAAGTGGCGCAGTGTTCTGCAGTCGTGGTTTGAATTCAAACCTGGTTTGAATTGGGAGTCCCATAGGGCGGATCACAATTGGCCCAGCGTTGGCTGTCATTGTAAATAAGAATTTGTTCTTAATGGACTTGCCTAGTTAAATGTTTATCCCTGTTCCGTTTGCTTCCATTTAAGAAAAAAAAAATCAACAGAATCGGCAGAATTAATACACCCCTGATCACTCGCAAACACAGTTCACTTTCATGGCAGCCACAAACAAACAGCATGATCACTTTGATCCTTGTATAATTACTTTTAGCATCTAGGTGCTCTCCTTCTCTCATCTTTTCCCTTTGCTTGTGGACTTCAGTCCACAAAACATCAGCTGTCTGATCTGGCAAAAAATATCTTACCAAGCCAAACCTTCATATCATAACCGCTACATACAGCCTACATCATTGTCACCATATTAATGTCATAAAAACTGATTTTATATCAGAGCTGTGCATGTTGTTCACAAGCGTACCTGCCCTCATTGGCTAGAATGGTTCCACCTGATCTCACCTCTACTTTAGACTGAATGGTAGAACAGCTATTGCCATGTTAAAATGTTATGGAATGCATTTTTGCCATTTTTTTATGGTAGGCCACTCTGGTAAATTATGATCAAATAGCCAGAGTAGCCTACTTGACCACTCTAGAAACTGTAACTTGAATCTGGTACAGCTGCAGTGTTCACAGTAAACTTGGGTCTCCTGAGTGGCGCAGAGGTGGAAGGCACTGCATCTCAGTACAAGATACCCTGGTTCAAATCCAGGTTAACGGACTTGCCTAGTTAAATAAAGATAATATATATATATATATATATTAATGTGCTGGAAGTTGACCAGAACTTTTACAACATTCAAGCATGCGCTGCAGACCTGAAATGTGCTCAGAGAACATTGCTGGTGGTATGTCTGCCCTATACATTATTTACGCTTTAAAAACATTGATTTTAGTTTTCAATTTGAATCTAGGGGAAATTACAATGCATTAGTTCAGCTGACAGTGTAGAAAGTTGATATGCTTTTGCCTCTAAGCACTTACCATATAAAATTATGTCCTGCAGGTTTGCAGTGCTGCTAATTGTTGATTAGGTAAATACTCTCAGCCTAGCATGTTTTATATCAGTCAAGGATTAACGAATGTTGTACACCTCTCCTACATCGTTTATATAAACTTGCGAAGTAATCACTTCCTACTTGAGGCATTTGGCAGGAGGGATGTCGTTTCTGAATGTTGTATGTTGCCACTTGGTGGTAAATTACAAGCATTAACCACGACAATGTTTATCATATGCGCCTACAATTTGATTAAGACTTGGCCGAAGAAATATATGGAAAGCAATGTATGGAAGTCGGTAGGCCAATGTCCAATTTCTAAAAAAACACTGAGTATAACTTATTTTAAGTTGCAAAGTTTGTAATACCTTAATGGCAATGTAATGCCCAGCAATTCAATGCACATACCGTTTTTAGAAGGTAGAACATACGCTGTAAAAGCCATTTTCAATATAATCTTTATGTATTACACTAACCACAGCTACAGACGCCTATAGAAAGGAACTTCAAAAGAAAAGGCTTTGGCCAATTGCAACCAAGGGATAGTTAACCCATAAAAAAATGCCATATTGCTTTCCTTGCCCTGCAAGCAGTCTATGGACAAGGTATGGCAGCAATCCATGCTTTGGTTTTGTTAACCTGGACACTTTCAAATGCTAACTTTATTTGCATTTGTGGCAGAAATCCATTGCAGTCAATGGTACCCATATTTGCATTTTCATACTTCATGGCCAAGTCTTTTTGTATCTAAAATTGATTATTTAGCTCAACGAAGTCATATAAATGATGTGGACATGAAAGCGCACAAATGCTAATATAGGTACCATTGGAGTGTTTGTAATCATGTAGACAAGTTATTCATGGATAACATAAAATTGTAAGTAGCCAACATGAGTAAATTGCCACAGTGGATTTGCTGTGGTAAACAAGGGAATACTTAATTTCAGTTGTAGGGAATTGTCATATTTCAATCTATGCATAGTCTTCTCAATGAGTAGGTTTAATTAATACAAATATAATAGCCCGTAGTGAACAGGACAAACATGTCTTGAAAAACTTTGAGAAAGCAGAACTAAAAGTTAACACCGACAGCTTAATGCTTCTTGATGGTTTAGCTGAAAAATTGTGCTTACATAATAAAATCCCATCAAGCATGACAATTACCCTCTGTTCTTTACATTTCAACTATTTTGTGCCGTGCACATTACTTAAAGTTAACCTATAAGTTCAACAAGTCATCAGACACAAAATGTACAGAAACCCATACAATAAATCAGTGCCATTCAAGCGGTGCCATTCAACAGGTGTAAAGTTCTTAAGTAAAAATACTTTAAAGTAGTATTTAAGTATTTTTTTTAATCTACTTTACTATTTATATTTTTGACAACTTTTACTTCACTACATTTCTAAAGGAAATAATGTACTTTTTACTCCATACAGTTTGCCTGTCACCCTAAAGTACTCATTACATTTAGAATGCTTAGCAGTACAGGAACATTGTCAAATTCACACACTTATCAAGAGAACATCCCTAGTGAATCTGGCAGATTCACTAAACACAAATGCTTTGTTTGAAAAGTGTCTGAGTGTTGGCGTGTGCCCCTGGCTATCTGTAAATAAATTCCATGAAATTCCATAAGTTCCATGAACAAACTTAGGAATGTTATGGTTGGATATACATAGTGTTGTATGATAGAAATATAAGAAAGGGGATGATTCTTACAATGCGAAAGAGGAAAATTAGTACAAGTGTGATGCAGACAACATTTATAGATGCGAGTCCTATAGTACCACAAGTACCACAAGTATGACTCATGTGCTTAAAACTGACATGCAGGTGTCTCCTAAAAAGAAACAGCTTATTTCCTTAGTCTGCAGTGTCTGTTCCTTATACAATCCACAGGTCAAATGTTGCTTGTAGCCAGACATCTAGAATAACAGTACTTTTGATACATACATACAATATTGCATTGTTTAGGCCAATTCACTACTATATCTAAAAGAAATCTGACATCTCAGTTCTTTAGCATTCCTATGTAATTGAATCCCCCTGTGACTCAACCATGTAAGTCCTTCAAAACAACAAGAATAGTCTCAATACCCAACACAATGGAGAAGATTGGAATTCTGATTACATTCACAACCTCCATTCTCTTTGGGACAGAGAACCTACCCTGGCCCTGTCAATAGGTAAAGCCCATGACCTGACATCAGTGTCAAAATTAACCCCCCCCCCCCCCCCCTCTCATTGGGTGTCAGGGGTCGTGTAGCGGCCTGGCTGATTGGCCGACCAGCCCGTCAGTAGTGTGTTGTCGGCCATGGCGACCAGCTCGTTGACAGTGTGCAGAAGGTTGTGCCTGTGCTTCATCAGCAGCCACTGGTTGAGCCGCTGGTCCCTGAAGCCCATCTCCAGCAGCACGGCCATCATGGAGGCGTCCTGGCTGGCCGGGTCCACACCACGCTGCAGTGAAGGGGGTGGGGGAGCCAGGTCAAAAGGTTAGTTCTCGTTTGTCATGTTAAAAGTGCACAGGGGTTATACCATAATACTGTACATTCAACACTGTAAAAAAAGACATGCATCACCTTGGTCTTTTGAGCCAAAAACACTTTAAAATAATAAGCAACTTTTTTCACAGTTGTATGAAATAATCCCTCATCTTTATGACGTTATAACCATTCATCATAGAGCATATTAAAAAGTTACGTCAAGTTTGATCTCATGGCAGTGTGTGACGAGGTGACGTAGTGTGCTGTACGTGGGACCTACCTGTGTGGAGCAGCTCTGTCCAGTGAAGAGAGCCTTATAGGCGGACGCTGCCACTGACAGAACGCCCTTTACTAGTCCCTCCGTGATACCGCCTTGGCCCCTACAGAACAGGAAGGATGTTGTCAGCCACTATGGGGAACAATTTGTTCCAGGGCCAGTGGTTTGGAGCTAGCAATGCTTTCACAAGACCCAAAATGCCACAAAGCGTGTCAAAAAAGAGCTGTGTCACAGTTATATCACCAATGACATCACACCATGAAGGTCTTTAAATATCTTCTCTTTATTGCGGTTTTATCATTTACAGTTGTATCTTCTGATATCTACCTGTAGGCAGGTAGCGTAGTGGTTAAGGGCATTGGGCCAGTAACTGAAAGGTTTCTGGTTCGAATCCCGAGCCGGTGAGGTGAAATGGGTTGACGTGCCCTTGAGCAAGGCACTTAACCCTAATCTGGATGAGATCTTCTGCTAAATGACTAAGATATAAATGTCATGTGTCAAAAATACTGTGCCTATCAACAATTAATGATTAGTAGACATTGAAACGTTTCACATTCAAATATTAATTTGTTGGCAGAAACCAAGTGTTTCAAGCAAGACAAACATTTTGGGGGGGAACTTTTACCATTGAAAAGTGATATTACAAGTATAAATACAGTAAAGTACAAACACTAAAATGTTTGAAGCAAAATAGCATTGTTTTTTAAAATGACAATTGCTAAATTCAAGGAGTTGGTCTGATGGGTGCAGTCTCATGACATCGGCCTCCCCCTTGCTTGCGGGAACAATGGAGAAGCAATAGAGGACCAAAGAGGAAAGGCCCACCTGCCATATCATGAGGAGACCCGGACCACCTATTGAGATGTGACTTTTGTTAAGTAAATCAGGTGATAAATGACATACTAGGGAGGCTGGAGTCGGTCTTTTAATATTGTGTAGGTGTTTCACCTTGGGCGCAGGGAGCTGCAGGGTCTGGAGTTGGGTCTGGAGTTGTACATCTCCAAGGCACTGGCTAAGCCCGATGGTCTGGTTGTACTAGATACTGAAATATAGATGGGTGGGGGGGGGGGGGTGAGAGAGCTATTACAGAACAGTTGAGACGTTTTCCTGTTCCTGTTCCCGTCTCTTCGAAAGACACATATGTTTCCGTTTCCATATGTTTCCTTTCTGGTCAGTGGCCGCAGAGGGCGAAGTGAAACACATCCTCAAAAAGACATGATGGAACAAACACAAGACAAGCTAGTCACATTAGTTAAATTGCATATTTTTTTGGACTGTGTGATCAGAGCTTCCAAAAAAAACACGTTGCGTCTGCTTCATGCAGTGAAAAGGCTGTATTTTGTAGACACTTTCCCGACCGGCTGTGTGTGTCTTAACACTCACCATTTAAATGGACCACTGGTTGGCATGGTTCTACTGGTCCAGACGCTCGTTGACTTGTTGGCTCTGCAACGTGGACTGCTTCAGACCTGGAAAACACACCAAAAATAATGAAATACTGATCGGAGAGAGAACGGACAGTGGGGCAAGAGTATAAAATCAGTCTGATAGTCCTCCCGCAGAAGATACTGAACAATTTGCACACTTTACTTCAATAAAACACACTGTGATTGAACAGTAACATATCGTGATATCATTGTCCCCTGTAATAGCTGAGCTGATAGCCTACTATTGCCTCAGAGAGCCCTCTCACCTGTGTGTGTACAGGGCCTGTGGGGGCAGGAGAGAGACCGGCGGTGGCACCACCTCAGGGGCAAGGGGGACAGCATCCAGCGTCTGGGAGGCACACAGCATCTGGTTGACACTGCTGTGGATGGTGGTCTCCGTGACTGTGGCTGCAGCCTCGCCCCTCTCTTGCCTCTCCCCCTCTGGGGTGGCTCTATCCAGCTCCTCAGGCTCAGAGTCTGGCGCCGCCTCCTGCTCCACGGCTGCGGTAGTGACAGGCTCCGAGAGGGCGGAGCTGTACGTGGACTCGTCCAGCGGCCGACTGGTGTCGAAGCAGTCCGGCAGGACTATGACGTAGTCCTCGCAGGAGGATGAGGACAAGGTGGAGATTTGGCTGCTCACCTCGTCCCAGTCCGCTCGTTCTTCTTCTTCTTCCTCCTCATGTTCTTTCTCCTCTTCAATCTCCACGTAGTTGTCATCCTTTTGATCTTCTTTATCCTCGGCTTTCTGGTCCTTCACATCCTTTCTGCCTTTGTTGTCTTCCTCGTCCTCCTCCTTCATTGCATACAGCTCCATGTACACATTCTCAACCTCTGGGGCCAGAAGCACCTCTGAGGACAATGCATTGAGAACAAACCAACCGTTTTCTGATTATGTCTCGTAATCATGTCTTCTGCTAATTTACAATTGCCAATGTGTAAAAAGGTGAGAGCATTACTTGGTGCATTTTGACTTGAGTTACTAGAGTCTGTAAACAGAAGCAGACAGGCTGCAGTGAGAGCGGTTCCTTACCTGTGACAGTCTCCTCTGAAAGTGTGATCTGGGGAAGGCCTGGAGGTGAACCTTGATCTCTCATAACACCCATCAGCAAATCTGGTCCTGTCACTCTTAATGCGGTGTCAAATACTTTCCTCTCATAGCCGAAGACAGGGCCTGAGGCTACAGCTCCAAAAACTGAAACAACTTTAGTTTTTAACTTCAATTTAGACTATTTAGTTATTTAGCAGACGCGCTTATACAGAGCGACTTACAGTAATGAGTGCATACATTTTCATACTGGTCCACTGTGGGAATCGAACCCACAACCCTGGCATTACAGGGTTGTGGGTTCAATACTGTCATACAGTATTGCATGACAGTCATAACAAATACCACAGATAGTGAGTGGACAGAACAACCATACTCAGTTGAATGATAAAGTCTCATATCATTTTCACTTAGTGATGTTTACATGTTTTCACATTTTGTTGGGAAATTCAACCAAAGAAGATCACCTTTGGGCTTGCAGTAGCTGGGCTGATGTCTGCGAGGGGGCTTGTGGTCGGGAGCCTCCTCGAGGGCGAGGGAGCGGATCACCGTCTCACACACAAACTGAGTCCCGCTGATGTCTTCCTCCTCGTGGCCAGGTGGGTCAGAGTTCTCCCCGTTCACTCCTGACCACAACACCCAATACAAAGATTAGGGTCGTGCCCGATTCAGGGTCATCACTGGGATCAAAACTTCTTTCACTCAAGCCGACACGTCTCCCTAGTTAACATAATGCCTCAATTCTAGCCTACATTCATAAGCAACACAACATCTCACAATTTGATATGTATTGTTTTCACTTATTTACTGTACAACTCAGTATGGTGAAAGTCCACAACATTCGCCTCTGCCTTACCTAGCAGATTGTTGACCCGGTTCATCTCCGTGTTGTTTTCAACCTGGTCGGTGTCTGGGTGCTCCAGTAGAGGGCCATTGTGGGGCAGAGGGGACACACAGGGGGTCAGATCTACCAATGGAACAAAAACAAACTCATCTCGGTCATCACAAGTCTGACAAGCATTAGGTCTTGAAACTCTCTGAATATCAGGGAAGAAAATGCCCCACAAAAAAAAAAACTTGACATGGATTGTGGTGGCGTCGTATTATTTCTTACCGACTGGAGTGTTGTTCGGAACTTTCTCCAACTCTTGCACAACGTTAATATCCAGCAATTCAAAGGACAAAAGATCCTAATTTTTTTAAACAAAAAATACAAAGCACAAATATTGTTGAGTCAATTGAATAAAGCATGATGTTGCCCCGTGGTGTACTCTACCTTTATGGCAAAGCCAACACCCTCTGCCTTGACCTAAGCCTTTCCTCACCTGTGCAGTGAGCAGGTCTACAGAGGGGAAGTGGTAGTCTCTGTGGCAGTAGTCTACAGACACGGCCAGACCACTGTCCCTGGAGCTGTTACTCGACATCCCCTCCACCTTCACCACCACAGGCCCGGGCTCCACCTCCTGAAGCAGTGTGGGAGAATGTCTGAACATGAGCAAGGCTTGGAATGATATAACGATACGAATAGTGGTGGAAATAGGCTGGATTTTGAGGTTTTATTACTGAATCTAAGTCAAGCCCTATAGAAGTGTTTGCATTAGCTAAGTAAATATTATTGCTTTGTACCTGGTGTCAAATTTGCTTAGTAAATCCGTCCCTGCACTAGTGTATGTACTAGGTAAAGAAATGTGAATGGGACACAGAGATGGTTGACTTGCCAGGTATTTGTTCTGTGGATAGTTGGCGTGTGGGCTGGTGCTGGGGGCCACCACAATGCTGCACCACACGCGAGGGCCAAACTGCTCTCCGCAGTGTGCAAGGCGCCAGTGGGAGGTGTAGGTGCCCTCCATCACCGGGGCGATGAAGGCCACACTGACCACGCCCACCTGGCCCGGCTGCAGGAGGGGCACGGCCACCTCACGCTTCTCCTCCAATGCCAGTGCCAGGTTACCCCACATGCACTTCAGCTAAAGACACAGGCATGCAAAGAAGACACAGACATTTACACAAACCCAAGGAACCAGACACAAACACTTAGAGAGCTTACACTGAATCCACAAAAGGCTGTAGTACTGGTCTGGTTAATCAGACAGGGTAAGTACTAATTACAAATAATCAATAGTTACAATTAGGTGGGGTTAGTTCTAGTATTCGGGTTAGAGATTGAGATCGTTTTAGTGTGCAGGTTAGGGACTTAGATCGTTCCTCTTGGGTGGTACCTTGGTCTCAGAGGTCCAGTTGATGATGCCCGAGTTCTTCATCTTCCAATACTTGATGAACTTGGTGCCGGGCTCTCGGCGGGTCCCGTCAGGCAGATTTTCATCCAGAAACAAGGCAGCCATAGTGGGCACCAAGGTGGTGTAGGAGACCTCGGGACCCCTAGTATTTCAAGTGTACAGAGCATTGTTGAAAACAGCCCCGGCTTCAGACCCATCCCTGTTTTTTTTATGAATCATCGAAAAAAGCAGGATCCTTTTTTGCAGCTCAAAACAATTTTTTTGTTTAGAAATATATGAAGCAGCAGCAGCAGATTCACACGTGAGGTAGTTCCATCATCCACCAGCGATAAACTCTATTACAACTATTACAAAGATGGCCTATTTCTTGGGAAAATATTTGATTTTTGCTCCATGCTGGGCCTAGAGACAACCAGCACTCTGACGCCCTCCCGGGGTGGCGCTTACTCTGGACTGGAAGCCTGGGGGTCTGGGGCAGGGCCTGGTGCTGGGGCAGCAGCAGGGGCCTGGGTGGTGGCCACGTTGGATCTGGCGGAGGTAGAAGCAGGGCCGCTCCATTGCAGGCCCCTCTTCTCCAGCCTCAGCTTCTTCTTAATCTCCTTCACCTCGGCCTTGAGCTGCCTCCGCTCGGCTTTGAGGCGCTGACGCTCAGCCTTGCGCACGGTTCGGTCTCCTCGCCTTGGAAACCTGGGCACAAACAAAATGTAGAGAGAGGTGTGAAGGCTAAGCATCTTCTCACAATGCAAGAAAGTAAGATAGGTAAAGTAATGCATAGCCAACATCACAGTAAAGGCAGGCTTCTACATCCAGCGAACTAACCTTAATTCTCCTGACATCCCATGCTCAGGGATGGAGAGGGGAGTCTTTGTTCTCACCAGGTTGTGACTGGGGTCGTGGCTGTGTCGACACAGCTCACATAAGATACAGGACGGACACACTCTGTCGAAAAACAGGACACCAAAAAGAATGCACGGGCAAGGTTATATACTTATATTACTCAATGGAAGTGACATATTTCATGAGGAATAAGTCAAATAAACATTTTATACTATTTCAACTCCTGAGTTAATCATTAGCAACATAATAGCACTTGTTCTGTTATTGTTGCGATGCAGTTTACCTGCACTGATAAGCTCCATCGGTGGCTGGTCTCTTGCATTTGCTGCATTCCGGAGTGTAGCCCAATGAGGAGTAGGCGGGGGGGCCGGTGGAGGAGGAGTTCACCTTTGGGCCTTTGATATTGACTCCGCCCACTGCTCCAAGGGCCTCGAGAGGCCCATCACAGTTGGGGGTCTTGTGGGTGCAACACTGGCCAGAGAAGTCACTGCACATCCTCTCCACTACCTCCTTCACCACCTCATCCTTGAACTGACAGGAGAGGGATCCCGTTAAAAGAGGTTCCCACATTTTTTTTTTTACGTTGATTTTTAGGGACGTTTTCCTTTATATTTCTGAAATAGTAAAGAATATAATTTCAATATGGACTTACTTTTTCCATGTAAGATCTAAACCAAGCTGGAGGAAGTTTATCCTCTGGCTTAGTTACTTTGTTGTCCTTCACAACCACCTATAAAATCAAATGATTGACATTAAACTCATTATGATTGGTCAAATTCATACTAAATTCATCAAATCTTAGCTCTACTTTTATTATTACATTGGCCCAATATTTCATGAAGACAACGATTATATTGCTCATGCCAAAATATACCACCCTGACACAACACTTTTCCTACATTCAGACAACATTACATCAACATTGAAAGCCGTGAGTGGTGCTCTTACAGCATCTCTCTCGGGAGTGACCTGTGTGCCTTTGTCCACAGTTTTGACCCTGGAAGGGTACGGAGGGGCTGGCCGGAGTTCCCCCTTCAGCTCCTTCACTTCTTGGGTCTTGCCCGGCCCAGTGCCAGCCTGCCCCTGCTTCGCCTTGTAAACGTTCATGTGCAACTGGTTCCCCTGCTTCTCTGCACTCTGGAGGAAATACATACAACACATGCCACGTTCAGTAATTACATAAAGCATTCTACACACTGGAAGAAAAAGTTAAAAAAATGTTTAGCTATTGAAAGCCATGAAAGAACATGTAAGTTTGAATACCTTCACACCCTCCTCATATTCCTCTGAAACACAATCAAAAGAGATCAGAGAATACATTTGTATTGGTGAAGATTATGAATGGTAAAGCTTTAATAACAGACACAAAAAAAGCCTATTAAATGAACACTATTTAAATACCTTGGCTATTGATGGAAACCTGGATCAAAGAAAAAGGAGATGCAGAAACAGAAAGTGTTACACAATATCTTCAGTTTACTGTATTCAGTATACTGAATAATCAACCATTATTAATATTGGGGCGGCAGGTTGTCTGTTTCGAATACCGGAGCCGAGTTAATAGTGGACAAAACCCCCAAATCGCCTCGACTAACATTGACTCTGTACCGGTACCCCCCTTTATATAGTCTCGCTATTGTTAACTTACTGCTGCTCTTTAATTATTTGTTACTTTTATTTCTTAATCTTTTTTTTTAACTGCATTGTTGGTTAGGGTCCTGTAAGTAAGCATTTCACTGTAAGGTCTACCTGTTGTATTCGGCGCATGTGACTAATAAAATGCGATTTGATTTGACAAGGTGAAAAAAAAATCCGTTCGCTGTGCACTTGGCAAGGCTATTAAGCCTAATTGCTCCATCGGCGCTGTACAACGTCGTGACCTTACTCTCTGGGGGAGTTACACGTGTGTGTAAGAGGATAAATATAAGAACACCCCCCCTGCTAATGTATCTCTTGTGTTTTATTATTACTACTGTTATTGTACATCAGAAATGTTGGCACTGCATTCGTTGAAATAATACACAGTAGCACAAAATACAATTGAACTCACCTCCTCGTTGTCCTCATCAAAATATTTCACTTGAAAATGGCTTATTCCAAATGATGCTTTTATCTGCAGATTCAATTTAAAAAGCATGATGATTGAGAATCAGCTTAACAAGATAACATCACATATAATCATCATTTATGTTGTTAGAAAAATAATTTGCAGACAAATGTAATTCGTGTGGTGTAATGTTGTGCTAGCTAGGCCTGCTAGGCAAGGGGCCTCGAAGAATCCAGGCTAGCTAAACTGCGCCAGCGCTACTTACCCAGGCTTCCACCGACTCCCATTCCGACTTGTCCAAATCTGGAGCAACAAATCTCTTTACATTTCCCCTGAAATTCACTTTAATAGTAACAGGGAGACCCATTGTTGATTTTTGCGATTAAATAAGGACAATCATGAAAGGTAATAGTGGACAAAACGAGCTTTCGCACTCGCCAATCCTCTTGTTTACATCTTCAGCTGCGTTCGGGAAAACACGATGACGCGTTCAGCACATACCTAATATGCATGCGTATTCGTTTGTAGTGTTGTCGCATGTTGAATACGTCATTTTTAAGCTCACAAGTGTGGCTGACGGGAGTGGGAAAACCACACGTTTAGCCCCGAATTGAATGAATTGAGGACAATCGTACTTTTACCCGGTTTGTGGTTAAAGAAGATGAATTCTCTCCTCAAGGTGGACAATGAACTCAAAACTAAGGTAAAACGTGATTTATCATCGCCACATGTCACGAGACATCATGGGGGAAAGTTGCTAGCTAGCTAATGTAATGCTAACGTGACTTAGCTTGCAATTATATGAATCAGAATGAGGCCAAGTGTTTAAGGTAATTTGCTTTATCTTCTGCGCCCGTCATAACGGACAAGGCAAACTGTCTAACAGGGTGCACCTCCCTGAACAAAAGGGTTGCTGTGCAGCATATTTCGGTGCGAGCTAACGGTGTCGAGGTACCGTTAACTCAATTCGGCACAAATTTTTTTTAGGCCTAGTCAGTAGAGTAAGCATGTTGATGAACTGATGACTGGTATCATATTGCAGACAGTAGTCTAGTCTACTCACTTGTTGTATTTAAACAGACTTGCTGATTTTATTGAATTGTTTTCCTGTGATATGACAGTTGTTTGGTTATTTGTTCAGGTCGATGCTTTCAGAGAACGAATTACTGGGGAGGTGAGTTTCCTTTCAGTGGTTTATTCATTGAGGGACAAAAGCAAGTATTTTAGCTAGCTACCTGTATCTAGATCTGAATGTAATTTTCCAACTCAACTCTTTGTTTCACAGGCGGAGGAGTTAGTTGCAAGTTTTTTCCCAAATAAGTTATTGGAACTCGACCATTTCCTCAAGGTAAACATATTTATGTCATCAAAATGAAATGATTAGTCAAATGTCCTCTTGACTTCCCTTTATAGTGTGTGTGTGTGTGTTGTTGGTCATCCTTTGCAGGATCCTGGCTTAAACATCTGTGAACTGAAGGAAATACACTCAGAAATCAACTTGACTGTGCCAGACCCCATTATACTCTCGAACCTCCATGATGGACTTGAAGCGGTGAGACTTGGAATGGAATTTAACACCCTGTAATTACCAAATGCCATCTGTGATTGCATGTGTTCATTGTAAACAACTTGATATCCTCTTCAAAGCAAAATGCCAAAAAGAGGAAGATGGAAGATGGCTCTGGGGAGGACAAGGGTGAGTAATTCACACACATTTCTACCTCTGGTGTTTAGTTTTTTTCTTACCACGGGCCTAGTATGGGTGCCTGGCTTTGTCTGAAAGCGGGGGGTGGAAAGCTTTGGTATAATGGCTGCTCCTGAGTGGCCCTGCAGTCTAAAACACTATGTCTGTGCTAGAGGTGGCACTACAGACCCTGGTTCAATCCTGGGCTGTGTCACAACCGGCTGTGATCGGGGGTCCTATAGGGCGGCGCACAATTGGCCCAGCGTTGTCTGGGTTAGGGGAGTGTTTGGCCGGGGGAGGGCCATCATTGTAAAATAAGAATTAGTTCTCAACTGACTTATCTAGTCAAATAAAATACTTATCAAGTAATGCAAACAGACCCTGCGCAAGGATAAAGTGACTAAGGGGGTAATTGAAATCGGTGAGAGGGCACATTTTTGGGGGGGGTTCTTGGAATTTATATTGAATTCTGCTTATCACGCTATACCACCAACAAAGTTCAAATGCAGAGACTCAGACTATTGAGTGCTTTTGGTTGGCAGGAAATATGTAGTCCTCACATTTTATTGGTCACATACATGTTTAGCAGATGTTATTGCGGGTTTAGCGAAATGCTTGTGTTTCAAGTTCCAACAGTGCAGTAATATCTAACAAGGAGTATCGAACAATTTCACAATACACACACACATCTAAAGGAATGGAATTAAGAATATAACTATTTGGACAAGCAATGTCGGAGCGGCATAGACAAATACAGTATACATGAGTTGAGTAATGCAAAATATGTCAACATTATTAACAACAACAGTGTTCCATTATTAAAGTGGCCAGGGATTTCAAGTCTATGTATATAGGGCAGCAGCCTCTAATGTGCTAGTGATGGCTATTTAACAGTATGATGGCCTTGAGATTGAAAAACAGCTTCTATCTCTCTGTCCTAGCTTTGATGCACCTGTACTGACCTCGCCTTCTGGATGATAGCGGGGTGAACAGGCAGTGGCTCGGCTGGTTGTTGTCCTTGATGATCTTTTTGGCCTTCCTGTGACATCGGTGCTGTCGGTGTCCTGGAGGGCAGGTAGTTTGCCCCCGGTGATGCGTTGAGTAGACTGCACCACCCCCTGAAGAGCCCTGCGGTTGTGTGCTGTGCAGTTGCTGTACCAGGTGGTGATATAGCCCAACAGGATGCTCTGGATGTATCTGTAGAAGTTTGAAGGTTTTAGGTGCCAAGGCGCTGTTGCGCCGCCTTCACCACACTGTCTGTGGGTGGACCATTTCAGTTTGCCAGTGATGTGTACGCCGAGGAACTTGAAGCTTTCCACCTTCTCCACTCTGATCCTGTCGATGTGGAAAGGTGGGTGCTGCCTCTGCTGTATCCTGACGTCCACGATCGGCTTCTTTGTTTTGTTGACGTTGAGTGAGCGGTTGTTTTCCAGGCACCACACTCCCAGGGCCTTCACCTCCTCCCTGTAGGCTCGTCATTGTTGGTCATCAGGCATACTGTTGTGTCGTCTGCAAACTTGATGATTGAGTTGGAGGCGTGCGTGGCCACGCAGTCGTGGGCACAGGAGGTGGCTTAGCACGTACCATTGTGGGGCCCCTGTGTTGAGGATCAGCGAAGTGGAGGTGTTTCCTACCTTCCCCATCTGGGGGCGGACGGTCAGGAAGTCCAGGACTCAGTTGCACAGGGCGGGGTTCAGACCCAGGGTCCCAAACTTAATGATGAGAATGGAGGGTACTATGTGGTTGAACGCTGAGCTGTAGTCAATGAACAGCGTTCTTACATAGGTAGTCTTCTTGTCCAGGTGGGATAGGGCAGTGTGGCGACTGCATCGTCTGTGGATCTATTGGGGCAGTAAGCAAATTTGAAGTGGGTCTCGGGTGTCAGCTAAGGTAGAGGTGATATGATCCTTGACTAGTCTCAAAGCACTTCATAATGACAGAAGTGAGTGCTATGGGGCGATAGGCTGTTTAACTGAACAAAATGACTATGTGAATGCAACCATACACACGGGTGTCTTAACACAATAATGCGAACTAAATGCCGAAAGTAGTACCCTAGTTATTCATGCAAACTAAGATACTAAATAGCAGTTTGTCTTAGATTACCGACAACTGCGAATATGAATGAACACAATGCTGGCATACATTAAAAACAGTTTCAATACTTGCAGTTCCATTTAAACGCATGAAAAGCAATAGGCTACCAAGATAACCATAGCAATAATATGTAGGCTATTCATTTCTATGATGAAACATACCAATATGTAGCTATACCCAGGAGAGTCATTTGGTTTCTTGCATCGGAATGATATTGATTTCTGCTTTTATCACACCAAAACACAAACCTAAAACTTAAAATGCAGAGACCATTGAGTGCTTTTGACCAAAAAGTGACAGGTTGGTGTGAAATCTATCAGCACCATGGACAGCACCCTACACACTTAGCAAGGCTGTTTTGGCAATGGAAATATAGGCTAGCTAAAGAAGTCATTTTGCCATTGCATAGCCTAGGTGTTTGCTGAAAATGAAGCCACTGGCTATACTACCAAGATTTTGATGTAAAACCAACCAATTAAACTGAACAACATTATAAACCCATCATGCAACAATTAACGATTTTACTGAATTACAGTTCATATAAGGAAATCAGTCGAAGTAAATGTATTAATCTCTAATCTATGGATTTCACCACATAACTGGACAGGGGCACCATGGTTAGCGCCCCCCCCCCAGGCAGAAATACTCCTCGGTTTCATTAGCTGTCAGGATGGCTGGTCTCAGACAATCCCCCAGGTGAAGAAGCCGGATGTGGAGGTCCTGGGCTGGTGTAGTTACACGGGTCATGCTCCTTCAACTTTAGACATCTGTGGCATTGTGTTGTGACAAAACGGTACATTTTAGAGTGGTCTTTTATTGTCCCCTGCAAGATGCACTTGTGTAATGATCATGCTGTTTAATCAGATTCTTGATACACCATACCTGTCAGGTGGATGGGTTATCTTGGCAAATGAGAAATGCTCACCAACAGATGTAAAGACATTTGTGCACAACATTTGAGAGAAATAAGCTTTTTGTGCATTTGAAACATTTCAGGGATTTTTTTTTTTACTTCAGCTAATGAAACATGTGACCAACACTTTACATGTTGCGTTTTATATTTTAGTTGAGCATACGTTTGTTTCTTACCTTTCCAGAAGAGTTGCAGTCTTCTTTGATAATTTCATTCTTCCCGAAATCGTCTTTTAAGATGCCCCTCAAATGCCAGTTGGATTAGTTGAGCTTTCGTTGGATGTAGCATGCTTCATCTGTGCTGACTTAACTTATTTTCCACTGACAAATGTGTTATTGCCAGCTGCCTATCATTTAACAAGTGTTGACACCTCAGTTCCCATTGCACACCAAACTTGTTTTTATTTCGGCAGCGCATTTTAAATGCTCCCTGTTTGATGCGTGCCTAGTGAATCCTTTGGTTCTATCAATAGCATGCTTCCAGTTAGAATACCCGCCTTGGACGAAAGCCATGGACCCAATACAGAACTTTGTGTCACTTTGGTTCCTCTGTCAATCTGCAGAAACTCAGTATTCCAGCCACTCTTCCTATGAACCGGTTGCTATTAAATGGACGCTTTTCAACAGAAACCCTGCGGCTAGGTTAAGATTCTAACCTGGTCCGCCTCCTCCTCTGTTCCAAGATTTGTCAGGAACAGTCGGAACGGGCTGTGGAGCCATTATCCCGGCGGCAGTTGTTGAAGGGTGCGTCTGCTCTTCACGCGGAACTAGTTGAAGCTCGGCAGCAGCATCTTCTGCAGGGCTTGCCGGCGGCCTCAAGTGGTTTGACTTCTGGTATCCATTATGGCTGGTTAGAGCTAAATAAGATAATAGCACTAATGACTTTTTACAGCTAGCATGGAAGCTAACTGAACTCTAGTGGTGGAGCGGGAAGCAGCTTAAACTGTAAACTTGACCCTGTCCTTAAATCGTGCAGTTCTCTACTAAGGTGTAGGCTTGGTGGAAAGCTACTCAGTCCTACTGCGCTCCAGCGAAATCGGGACATGCCTGTGCTCGTCATGGCTCTAACAGGCAAAGTGAAACCCTACAATCAATTTGTTTGTGGTGAATGGAGCTCAAATGATGTGACAATACCATTGGACCAACGCCATCGGATATGAAACAACAATACAGATGTAAGAGCACAACAAAATGGATAAAGAAATGTATTATTGCCGGTGCCTTTTCATTGTAAGCATCAGTGGTACAACTAGTGCTTTCTAACTGCACTGAACCAACAGTGTGCGTGGGAGCGACGCAAAACTTTAGTGGTCAAAACCATTCGTCTTGAGGCGATGGGGGGTGGGTGCAAAATGCAATCTGTTTTATTATATATACAGTGGCCATCTATTTTAATACCTAGCTCTAATTATGACAAATTATTGAAAATGATAGAGTACCCAATGTAAAGTGGGGATGCAAAAACATGTTTGCACCCCTATTTTGAAAGTGGGGTTGCAGCTGCTCCGTTTGCTCCTATGGTCAAGTCCAGTTGTAAAACCTCTTGTTCATCTTCTCTTCCCCTTCTACAGTGGCTGGCACCAAGGTTTTTGTCATGCCCGGTGGGATGATGAAGAGCAATGCCAAGCTGGTGGACCTGATCGAGAAGGTCAAGCCAGAGATCAGGACACTGATAGAGAAATGTAACACGGTACATAGCTTTATCCCACACAGTTTCTTCCTTAATCTATTTGGACGGGTGCTCATATCACTCATTACTTATCACCGATGATCTAATATTCAGTCTTTCTTGTTCTTCAGGTCAAAATGTGGGTTCAGTTGCTTATCCCAAGAATAGAAGATGGCAACAACTTTGGAGTTTCAATTCAGGTGCCATGTTTACTTTAAATGTATTAAAAGGGAAAATGTTATTGCAGTCTGTACCTAAGGTCTCATTTAAGTGTATAGCTACATTGAACCATTACTCAATTACTGATTGGGCATCTGCAGGAGGAGACAGTTGCTGAACTCCGAACAGTGGAGGGAGAGGCAGCATCTTACCTCGACCAGATATCCAGGTACTAACTAAAAGTCAACCCAGTCTTTACTTTGTTTACGCTGAGCACTCTTACTGCAGTAGACTGTTATCATCTTATTTCTTATCTGCCCATAGATACTACATCACAAGAGCAAAGCTGGTGTCCAAAATAGCAAAGTACCCACATGTGGTAAGTGTGATTTGCTAACTGCAGGTCTGGTTGGCAAGCTTCTTCCAGGCAGAAACCTATCTAGTGTGTGCATTTACTGAGGGCAAAGCGATGGTATGGACATTTGGATATTGTTCCAACCCTAATATGCATATTTTACCTGCACCTACATTACTATTTACCTTATGTCGCTCTGTCGCTAAATAGGAGGACTACCGGCGCACAGTGACGGAGATTGATGAGAAAGAATACATCAGCCTCAAGATCATAGTTTCAGAGCTGAGAAATCAATACGTGAGTCAAATGTCCTGTTATACACAGGAATAGTTTTCCTCACCATCCATTTCTACCCGCAAGTTAACATGTTGCGTTCTAATCCTGAACTCTGCTCTGCTACAGGTAACGTTACACGACATGATCTTGAAGAACATTGACAAGATAAAGAAGCCTAGGAGCAGTAATGCCGAGGCGTTGTACTAAGACTGACACAACCACCCTTCCCCTGCCATGTTGTCAAGTTTTACGGTACCCCCAAGCCTGGGTTTGGGTCGTCTGACCGTCTAGAGCTAGACCATCACACCCAGATCAGTACAATCCAGAAACCATAGCCCCAGTAGAGACAACCACACGCGTATTTTCGTTTTTGATTTGTAAAATATCGTCATTGTTTTAAAACCCTTTCAAGAATACGTTATGAGATTGCTCGACGAACAGAGAGGTCTAGAAAAAGTGCTATGTATTTTTAAAAATGTAATTAAAAAACATTTTGTCCATGCATCTCCCACTGTCTTTTGTTGAACTTATTTACACCCAGCTGTTTTGGATTGGTCCAAGATAGCATTGACAATTTTGATATCTGTCTACTGCTTTACCGAATGTGTTCTATGGCTGCGATAGGAGGCAAGTACCATGTAGGTCACTGAAGTGCTTTTAGCAGCTGTGTTCAATTACCCTGGTGGTAATGGCTGACTGCCTCTATGCTGGATATTATGGACTCAAAAGCAGAACAATTATTTCAGAATGTAAGATTGTTTAGATTTTTTTTGTTGTTGTATTTCTTAAAATGTATTTAAAGACATGTTCCGGAACTTTGGCGACTACGAAGCGGGCGTTTTCCCCACATGGGCCAGCCACCTAGCAATATGAGTTCAAGCCAATGAGCTTTAGCTCCTCGCCATTTGAGTGACGGCTAGCAAGAGGCGCAAACACAGCAGAGTAAGTGAGAGCAATGACGTGGTGGATATGTGATGTAGAATGCAATTTTCTGGGACTAATTTCGGTTCATGAGTGTTCCGTTCAGAACTACTGGTTAAGTATACAGAAGTATATCTTTAAACTGCGAAATCCCATTGAGACCAAGGCCTCTTTTTTTTGTTAGTTTTTTTGTTTTACAAGGGCATCCCGCACACAATCATACAAATTTACAATTCCAACACAATAAAAAATACTTACAAGCAATAGAAGATAATTAACTTACAAAACATGATCATGAAAAAACAAACCTGTTCCTAAGTGAAAGTCAGAGACATTGGAAGGGCCCTTGTTAGATGAACTACAATGCTTTTAACTCCAGAAAGGTGTTTAACTAATTTTACTGAATAGAGTGATATTGTAAGAAGGCATTTGGAATAGTTTCATTTTTAAACAGTATGTTTCATCATGCTTGATGTTCTTCAGGGGTGAAAAGGATCATGCAATATTAGACATCGTTACACTCACTTCTGCTCACATATACCATTGACGTAACCCATGTTTTAGCAATGCTCTTGTCACCCAGTAGATGGCGCTAAATAGTACATGTAAGGCTGGTGTTAAATGAACATCCCCAGCAGTGCAAAAGTCAATCATGATTTACATTTATAATAACACACATCTGATTCGACCGAACTGCATCTTGATCACTTACCTGTGATCTTATGTTTTGATTATTTTATTGGAAAAGGTCTCTTTACCGTACATCAGATCAAAGAACAAATGTGCCTGGCATTAGTTCACATGGGTTTTACAGACAATGTTTTCTTCAGGTATTCAGAGGAAATTAAATCCACCTTTCAAACAATGTATATTAATGATGAGGCCATCTGCGCTCTTTTAAGGTCCTTACTACTGAATAGTGTCTGTTCCAGGTGCATAGGAGTCAAAATAAGAATACTGGAAAAGATCGAGACTGCACACTGTCGAAAAAAGGAATACATTCCAAACGGAAGCTTACATACAAAATATAAATGTTTATAAAAAAAAACTGTAGTGCAAAAATCGAAGTTGAAAACAAAGTTTCAGCCTCATGCCATCATTGTAAATTCGCACACACACCTGGCTTCTATTTCAAGAATAATATGTCACATGATCAGGTGTCCTTAATGTTTTGTATACTCAGTGTTTATGTTTTACATGCTTTTTATTTATTTTTGCATGTCAAAACGCCTTTGTTGTAAATGTTTTCGCGCCACATTGGTGGCAGTTGTGAAAAAAGTAAATAATTAAAAGTGTTGCAAAGTTAATTGAAGTTAATGCCACTGTTGATTTATGTAATTATTTCATTGAAAACTCGTTGGAACCCATAGCGGCCATCAACGGCCTTTCTTTAAATTGCTATTGCGGCCGCGAACGGCCACGTTTTTCTAAAATTAGCAGTGTCGCAAAATGTACTTTCTAACAAACTGTTGTCGTATTCGCGTGGCTGTTGTCATCAACTAGAAAGGTATGCTGTCATTTTACTTTTTAAAATAAATAAAAATCACTTAGTCAGGTCCATAAGTATTTGGACAGGGACACAGTTTTGCATCATTTTGTCTCTGCACACCACCACAATGGAAACAATCCAGATGTGCTTTACTTTTAGACTTTCATCTTTACTTTAAGGGTTTTGTGAAAATTATTGTATGAACCGTATAGGAATTACAACCATTTTTATACATAGCTCCCCAATTTTAGGGGCTAAAAGTAAATTGGACAAATGGATTAAATAGATTTTTTCCTATTCAATGTACACACAATACCCCATAATGACAAAGCAGAGACAGGTTTTTAGAAATGTTTGCAAATGTATAAAAATAAATAAACTGATATGTAAATGTTATAAGTAAGACCCTTTACTGAAGCACCTTTGGCAGTGATTACAGCCTCGAGTCTTAGGTAAGACAGTATAAGCTTGGCACACCTGCATTTGGGGAGTTTCTCCCGTTCTCCACAGGTCCTCTCAAGCTCATCAAATTTCTGCCCTGCTAGAGCTGCCCCGGTCAGCTGTAAGTACTGGTATTGTTAAGTGGAAACGTCTAGGAGCAACAACGGCTTAGCCGCGAAGTGGTAGGCCACACAAGCTTCCAGAACGGGACCTCTGAGTGCTGAAGAGCGTAGCAAGTAAAAATCATATTTACCACTTACTACCAAGGTCCAAACTGCCTTTAGATGTAACGTACAAGAACTGTTCGTCGAAAGCTTCATTAAATTGGTTTCAATGGCTGAGCAGTCGCATGCAAGACTAAGATCACCATGTGCAATGCCTATAATCGTCTGGAGTGGTGTAAAGCTCGCAGCCATTGGACTGGAGCAGTAGAAACACGTTCTCTGGAGTGATGAATCACACTTCACCATCTGGATGTCTGACAGATGAATCTGGGTTTGGCGAATGCCAGCAGAACGCTACCTGGCCCAATGCATTGTGCCAACTGTAAAGTTTGGTGGAGGAGGAATGATGGTCTGGGTCAGTTTTTCATGGTTCGGGCTATGCCCCTTAGTTCCAGTGAAGGGAAATCTTAATGCTACAGCATACATTGACATTCTAGCTGATGTGACAACAGTTATTGGAAGGCCCTTACCTGTTTCAGCATGCCAATGCACTTGCACAAAGTGAGAAATGGTTTGTCAAGATCGGTGTGGAAGAACTTGTCTGGCCTGCACAGAGCCCTGACCTAAACCCCATTGAATATCTTTGGGATGAATTGGAATGCTGACTGCAAGCCACACCTAATCACCCAACATCGGTGCTCTAATGCTTTTGTGGCTGAATGGAAGCAAGTTCGCGCAGCAATGTTCCAACATCTAGTTGAAAGCCTTCCCATAAGAGTGGAGGCTGTTATAGAGGGGGGACCAACTCTGTATTAATGCCCATGAATTTACACTACATTACTTTTGATAATGTAGTGTATTTTGGTTTATGATACGGATTCGGACACGTCCTCCTTGCACTTTTTAAACAGCGTTGTTGAAGTTTGATGATGTGAAGTTCTGGGAATAGTTCCCAGATTAGAAAATCCTGTCATAATCACTTGGTTGCCCACAGGCGAGCTCATCAGCAGTGGAGCAGGATTGCTCTCTGTCTCTTGGAAATAGTTGCAGTGTTTAGCTGTATATCGTCAGCTAACTCGTTGGTTATGTTGTCTTGTTTCTACTTATGTAATTCATATGGTAATGGCTGCTTGCTATAGCTAGCTAGCTAGCTCTGCCAAACAGGAAAAGTGTGTTTCGGTATATTTGGGCTGCGTTTGCGAAGCGTCGACCTCAAATGTCACGTTCACAAGCTAGGCTCACAGAAAATCAGCTAACTAGCCACCGGGATAGAGTAATTTATCTGGTGTGTTTAGGTCATAGTTTGTAATGTTTGCTAGGGAAAGATATTCATAGGCTATACATTGCTTTGTTTTCTATTATTTGACAGTTTAGCTGTAGTGTTAGGGTAGATGGCTGCGCAGTGGAGCTCATATGTGATATTGAGTTGTAGTGATATTTGTTTACATAACAAGCAGCTTGTCGCTGGTTTTCTCCTGTTTCTACCGATGGAAACTGTCCCAGCTTCGTGACTAATTAGCTAACATTGGCAGACTGTAACGTAAACTCACCCCATTCCGTACAAATGTGTGCAACCGCAAAATTCAAACGAGGCTGCAAAGAAAACTGATGGGACTGTAGCGACCAGTGTTGCCAACACATTTTCAGGGTATGTTGCTGGAGGCAGGTTGATTTGTTGCTAAAAGTAGCTAAATTACGTTGTGATGTCATTGCGTGATAGCGTAAAACTGCGTCATTACGTAGAATACACAACAACGTTACTCAAATTGACTGGCCATATCAGCGAAAAATATGATTTGACATTTGTTCAGGTATAGAGGCCCACTCTTTTCTGTTCTTCTGGCTGTATAATTTTTATTGAGACATGTTGATTGATGTTGTAAGTTTTGTTCAAGATCAAACATTCGCGACCAACTGTATTCATTGGGTTTGGCTTGTCAAACCCCTACTACTGCAGCTGCAGTCATCCAACAATGATTTGCAAGTGTTGCTGCTGCACTTTTGCAGCCAGGGACGTGTGTTGTGACTGAGTGTGTGACAGAGAAAAACGTTTTTGTGTAATTTAGAGGGGAAATGCGTGCATTTTAGCATTTTAGTCACTTTTCAAAAGTTGCTAAAAGTAATAAAAAAATAAAATATAAAGTAACTAAATGTGTTGCTAGGTGCTGTTTGAAAAATAAGTTGCCAGAGTAGTCTAGCTAAATTGGCATCACTGGTAGCGACTGTGTTGACTTCAAAATCTGGGGTGTGAACTACATTCAAGCGATGATCGACATGGTAATGGATCTATAGTATTGGAGAAAAAACGGACCCTCGGTTACATCGTGACGTGTCATGCCGTAACGTAAGCAACTATTTCTGTCTTACAATCTCTCTCCACCAGATGTAGCACGTATCTCATTGTTTAAAAACAAGAAATGGACAGTGCCTAGTCATTTTTTTCGTCATCACAGCCAGCGATCATCATTCTCAAAGCCAATGTTTACTTCTGAAGATCAGACTTCTGAAGTTGTTGAGTATTGTGTGGTTGACAGTGTTTTGATATGTGGTTGGGTAAACGGTTAACAGCATGTTAATGTTTCAGAACAAGTTAACCCAATTCAAATTCGACACAAACCTTCAAATAGGTATGTATTGACACATTATATAAACTCTTTATAGTGTTTTATTTTCATTTTAGAGGCGATAAGTTGGACAGATCGAGTGAAAAAAAAGCAATTTTCCCACACAACATCTCTCCTCACTATCACGCATTAGTTTCGCTTCCCCACCCGCCATTTTTAAAAAGGCCGGACGGCTCATTGCCTTCTTGAATTATGCAGAAACGGGAAGCGTTTAGGTCATGTAATTTATTCTGTGGGAAAGGGTAGAAATTGTGCTTTACAATGTTTTTGACATTACAGTTGATCTGGAAGTATTATGTTTTTGGGGCGCTAAAATAAGGTCAATTGTACGGACCAAGGCGATGTACAAAAGTGAGTGAAGTTACGTTGGTAGGCTGTCAGGCAACAAAACGAGAGTTGGAAGCAACATTGTACGGTCGAGACGTTTGTACCAAATTAACTCAAATATCGGTCAGAATATCTAAATATCATAGCCGTCATCCATCAATCATTTGCTAATTGTTACCTTATAAATCTCATTCTGAATGTCGCAAAATTCATGAATAGCCGTCATCGCATTAAGGATAGTTACGACATGACAGTGCTTCGTTCGCGATGCTGTCACTTGATCGTCTCCCTCCCTCCCTACAAAGACAATCAGCTAACTATGCCCATCGAAGTAGATGAAGAATTATTCTAAACATGTTTGGCTAAATTGCACAGTGTCATCTTTTACTTTCAACATCCTAAATAAATAAACAATAGTTGATGTGAAAAGTAATCTGACCATGTGGTTTGAAGTGTGTACCCTGTATATAGCCTTTATGGTTATAATCTGACCTGTCTATGAACATATTCATGAGCGTATTTTTGTGTACTCTATCATGTTGGATTATCCATCAATCTGACATACATATGCACACCATGATCTGAGAAATAATCTGTCCACTAAGTACTTCATAAAATTATTTGGATTGATTGAAAGTGCTGTGTAGCGTCACGATGATACTGTTTACTGTTTACTCTGTGTGTGTGTGTGTGTGTGTGGATTAGGAGACATGTTACTGTATAACACAATTTATTATAGAAACCCCTAATAGGTGATTATTAGGAAGAGAGTATGTGTATGGTTGAGAAAAAGAGATGAAGGAAGAGAGAGAGAGATTATGTTCCTAACCACAATTGTATCCTATTTGTTACTCTGCCCCCACTCCCCTCCCTTTCTCTCCTTCTAACTCTGTCAGTGATAGCGAGGGAAGTGATGTGGAGAGTCAGGGGTCAGCAGCAGAAGGCAAGGAGGAAGAGAAGTTAGAGATGAGGAGTGGAGGGAGAGCGGAAAAGTAGGGGGAGAGGAACATGTACAGAAGGAAGCGGAGGGGGAGGAAGAGCACACCTGAGAGAGGACCCTACGTTTCCATGGACTGCATCTGCCCGAAGTCCCATCGGTCACCCTTGTACTACACAGACTGGGCCATGTCAGATAGCAGGGGTTTTGGAGTTGTTTTTAAATGTGGTAGGAGTTATTTTTCTTCAGATCTGATGTTTAATACCAACCTGTCTGCCACCACATCCAATTCACTGAGTTGTTGTCAAAGTAGGCTGTTATTTCTACATTTTGTGTCAGGCTGTAATAAATCTTATTGAGGGAGGCTATCAACATTTTGAAATAGTCTCTGAATAGTTGTTTGCATTTTTTATTTGTTACAGAAGTAATAATCTTTGTCAATCAAATAGCCTACTTTGTTGTAATATAATATATATATAATATTTAGAAGTATAATATATTATACTTAGTACATTTTGAGTAATTTATTCAAATGTACTGAAATGTAAAAGATGGTGCCGAAGAACACGTTTTACATTCTCCCAACCAATTGTGCAATTTAGTTATTTTTTTGGCATTTTGTGTAACTTATTTTTTTTACTTATTGTGTACATATTGTTGCTGCTACCATCTCTTATGACCCAAAATAACTTCTGGACATCAGAAAAGCGATTACTCACCGTGGACTGGAAGAAACTTTTTAATTTAACGAGTCCGACGAGAAGGATATCCTGCTTTCACTGGAACAGGCCCAGATCCATACCTTTCGCGTGAAGAAAAGATGCCGGAACAGTGGACGCAGATCAGGGATCCTTCTGAGAATCCGGAGGCGAGCGAGTAAACTCCCAATGCCTTCCATTCTTCTTACTAACGTGCAATCAATGGAAAATAAAGTTGATGACCTACTATTAAGATTATCCTACCAAGGGGACATTAAAAACTGTAACATCTTATGTTTCACCGAGACGTGGCTGAACGAAGATACGGACAACATAGAGCTAGAGGGATTTTCCATGCACCAGCAAAACAGAGACGCTACCTCTGGTAATAACAGCTGGTGCGCAATGTCTAATATTAAAGAAGTCTCGAGGTATTGCTCGCCTGAGCTAGAGTACCTTATGATAAGATACAGACCACATTATCTACCAAGAGAGTTCTCTTCTGTATTACTCATAGCCGTCTATTTACCACCACAAAATTAAGCTGGCACGAAGACCGCTTATAACCAAATTTTTACCAGCATATCACATGTGCAACCAGGGGGGGAAAAAATCATAGACCACCTTTACTCCACACAGAGAGATGCATACACCGCTCTCCCCCGTCTTCCATTTGGCAAATCTGACCATAATTATATCCTCCTGATTCCTGCTTACAAGCAAAAACTAAAGCAGGAAGTACCAGTGACTCGCTCAAAACGGAAGTGGTCAGATGACGCGGATGCTACACTACAGGACTGTTTTGATAGCAAAGACTGAAATATGTTCCGGGATTCATCCAATGGCATTGAGAAATACACGTCCATGACATCATCCCCACAGTGACTCTACATGCATATCCCAACCAGAAGCCATGGATTACAGGCAACATCCGCATCAAGCTAAAGGCTAGAGCTGCCACTTTCAAGGAGCGGGAAACTAATCCGGACGCTTATAAGAAATCCCGCTATGCCCTCAGACGAATCATCAAACAACCAAAGCGTCAATACAGAATTAAGACTACAAAGGGAAACCCAGACGTGAGCCTACTAGATGAGCTAAATGCCTTTTATGCTCGCTTCGAGACAAGCAACACTGAAGCATGCACGAGAGCAGCCACTATAACTCATGGATACTATGGACACAGATATAAACAATAAGGTATGAATAATAAAAATTTAAAAAAGTTATTTAATGTATAAATGACCAGTTACCATAGAATTACCGAATATTCCAGTAACTTTGCAACCCTAGGATGGATGGATGTACAGTATTATGTCACCATAGGAAATATGCATGTCCGCCACAATACTAGTCTCTGATAGGCTGGATTGTCACCGACTTGATACTGGGGTCAAGTTAAGGTGATTTTGTACGATAGTGTTGACATGTGACAATGCATAGTAAAGTCCTGTCTTTATTGATTATTGCTGGTATGTTTGTTTGAAACAGTATAATGGGTATGTATCACTAATACACAGATGCACGTGGTGCACACAAAAAAGTACTGCTCTTTGAACCGCCAGGCCCAAAACACCCAACATCAGTGGCCATGAGGTACAGAGAACGAGTGTTGCTTTGCATTGAGCTGAGGAATGATGGCCTCGTAGTTAATGTTTAATGTCTGGCTCTGGTGAAAATTAATCAGCATTGGCATTTTGGAAAAACAAGACACAGAGAAGAAAAGCTGGACCGAATCTTTCTCGGAAGAACAATCAAACTCAAAAGTATAAACACCTCTGTCTGATTTTACTCACTAATTCATCTCTGCAAACTTGTTCACAATATCTAGTAAATACAAAACACAAAAATTGTCAAACACTTTAACTTCTTCAAATCAACCAGGTTACCTGCCATATTACAAACTTTTTAGATGCATGATCATATTCACCACCTGTGCATAACCATATCCATCTATAAGTCTTGAATGTATAGGATTCCATCAGAAGCTACACTGGGCATCTACAGGGATAGGCAACTGGTGGCCCGCGGGATGCATACGGCCCGTGGACCAATTTAAAATCAGGGTGGGGGGGGACTCGGTCAGGGTCTCAACTAAGAGTTAGAATAATACAATACAAGGTTCAATTTTGGAATTTAGTTGTGCATCAGCAGTCTCTTAATTAGCTCATGTCATTGGTAAATTAAATTAGTCTAGCTATCTGAACTTGTAGTAAGCAATTACTGACCAGGGTGAGGCCCATTGATCATAAGTGATCAAATTAAAAACTGCAAACATTTGCCTCCACCCTATGGCAAAATGTTTAGAATTGCTTGAAATGCGCTCTACAACTGCAAAATCTTCTCTCCGCCACAGTGTGGATGTGTGGGTACGCAGACCCACGAGCCACTGCAACCCCTCATAATGACTCCAGACCCCCATCATAGTTGCACATCCCTGACATGCAGTGCCTTCGGGAAGTACTCACACCCCTTGACATTTTTCCCAAAACATTTTGTCAAAGACTGAATTTAAAATTGATTAAATTGAGATTTTTGGTCACTAGCCTACACACAATACCACATGGTCTTGAGTTCAACCCCTTTGTTAACCCCTTAAATATACATTGGCAAACATTTACAAAAAAATATGTTTTCACTTTGTCATTATGAGGTATTGTGTGAGATAAAAACAAATACATGTAATCCGTTTTCAATTTAGGCTGTAACACAACAATATGTGGAAGATATCAAGGTGTATGAATACTGTCTGAAAGCACTGTACCTCTGTACTATCTACCTCTGTACTAAATGTGGTGCTGTTATCTCAAAACAGTCCTTCTGCATTGTAAAACAATTGTTTTACAAACAGTATTACAATATGTTGGCATTTTGTAAAATGTCTGCTGTGGCCCCAGGGGCCAAATCTGTGGGGGCTCCATATATACTGTAAATATTTTCAGGGTACATACATCTACCTCTGTAACACATTTGATGCAGTTATATCAAAACACTACTTCTGAATTGTAAAATGTTGTGTTACTTTCAGTGGCCATTTTGTAAGATGTCTGCCATGGCCTGATATGTAAATAATTTCAGGGTACATAAATCTACCTCTGCAAAATTTGGTGCTTTTATCATAAAGTGAACTGTTGTTATGAAAATTTCAGCTTAGCCGCCCCACTACCTGGGAAGATCCATGAGAGTCCTCCGGGAACCAGAGCTGTGGGAATGAAGAGAGCAGCAGCACTCTTACTAAATGACAACACATAGAACATTGCCTGGTCTCTCGAGGAGAACGTCAAGCCATCCAAAATCTGTAGCAACAATAAAGAGACAGTGATACACCCCACCCGGAAGGGGATGCTGCTGTTCTTGTTCTCGGTGTAGAGGGGTGAGTGCAGGCCCAGGCCCAGGCCAAACAAGGTGCCCATATTGCGCAGGAGGCTGGCGAAAGGAGTGGAGTCCAGGTAGACCCACTCGGCTCTCACACACCACTTCTGGGCTTTCTCCAGGGACCACAGCAGGTCCACGCCTATAGCTTTCAGTAGCTCGTAGAAGCCCACAGCAAAGGCGAGCAGAAAGAGGGTGGTGTAGAAGTACTTCTTCAGACTGGCTCCATAGATCCACTGCACTCTGGAGAAGGCCTCAGCCACCATGATACCTGCCATGGATATAGACAAGAACATTTTAGAACTAAATCAAAACCCGATACCCCTCTTACACTGTAAAGAAAAATCTAGTTGTTTTACGGTAACTTACTGGTAGCCAGTAACTGTAAAATACAAGTTTTAGTATTTTACCATGAATCCGGAAGTTTAATCCGGAAGTTTGGTTTAATAGCACATTGCTGTAAAGGTATTGTAAAATATTTACTGCAAAAGGTACAGTATGTTACTGTAAATTTCAAAGAAACTTGGGTTTAACAGTACATTTCTGTAATTTCCAAAGAAACTTGGGTTTAACAGTACATTACTGTAAAGTTTACAGTCTGTCAGTAAAAACAACAGGATTATTTTACAGTGTACTTGCTGATCCAAACCAAGCCAATCCGAGCTGTACTGTGTTGCTCATTCACCACAGTTCCTGGAAAGGACGACAACGTGAAAGGAAAATAACCAAGCCTGCACAGTACGATTCAGGTTAGCACAACCTGCTAGGGGTACAAGCTGCATCTTGAAATCTCGGTCAAGCCCTGGTTCTCTGACCTGTGATGACCCCACTGATGACCTGGTGCGGGAAGTGGGCAGCCATGTAGACTCTGGACATGCACACCAGCAGCTCTACTGTACACAGCAGCATCCAGAGCCCCACCTGCAAGAACCTGGGGAAGAACAAGACACTAAGGCCCTGCTCCAAAACAACAATAGATCCTACCCCCTAACCAAGTTTTTGTTTACAGATTTGTCCTCCAAAAAATCTATTTGAGGTCCAGAAAAAGGGCAGTTAATTGAAAATATATAAGTCTAACATTTCTACATACTTTCTATCTACAGTAGTTTCAGATGTTCGACGCATAACATCGGCTAGCAGGCCATAGTTTTCCCAACTCTGTCCTAACCCCTAGGCAATTTGTGTGGATCTGAAAGCACTGAATTGGGTATAAGCAGTAACAACACCATTGACTCCACTTCTCTTTTGACCCACCTGTACAGGAGAGGTGGGAACCGTCTTTCTGTTGCCACTGAGAAGACAGCTGTTATCATCACGTACCACACCCCAGACGAGCCCATGGCATGACCCGAAGGGCTTCCTATTAAAAACAGCACACTTTGGCTTCATGAACCATTTTGGATATAAGCATTGGCTAAAGCACACACACATCTGGCTACCAGGGATATGATGAACATCTGGGCAGTCCCTTTGTTCAGCAGCTATTGTCTGCATTATTTTCCCATCATCACATTACACCTCTTTCCCATCCCTGTTTGGTTGTCTTATTTAGACAGTGGACACACACCATGAAGATGCAATTAGCTAAACAACAATTACACACTACACTACCCACTGAATTCCTTTCCAGATAAGATTATTCTCTTATGTATTTACCCTGCGGAATGGGAATCGATAAGTGCAAAGGTGTTATGGCCCTATAGTACTGGTATCAGTCATTTATGACATACAGGCCAAGCAAATAATGCCTTGTAAGAATTCGCAGATGAGTAGGTAAACCACCACTTCCCTCCGGATTATTGGCCAACGTGCAATCATTGATAAACAAACTGGACGATCTACGATTGAGACCATCCTACCAACGGGACATTAAAAACTGTAATATCTAATGTTTCACCGAGACGTGGCTGAACAACGACACTGGTAATATAGAGCTGGCTGGCTTCTCCGTGCATCGGCAGGACAGAGCATCTACGTTTGGTAAGACGAAGGGGCAGGGGTGTGACTCTATTTGTCACTAACTGCTGGTGCGTGATGTCTAATATTGAAGAAGTCTCGAGGTATTGATCGCCGAAGGTAGAAACCTCATGATAAGCTGTAGAACCACACTATCTACCAGAGAGTTCTCCTCTATATTATTCATAGCTGTCTATTTACCACCACAATCCGATGCTGGCACTAAGAACGCACTCAACGAGCTGTATACGGCCATAAGCAAACAAGGAAATGCTCATCCAGAAGCAGCGCTTCTGGATCCTGGACTTCCTGATGGGCCTTCCCCAGGTGGTAAGAGTAGGCAACAACACATCTGCCACGCTGATCCTCCACACTAGGGCCCCTCAGGGGTGCGTGCTTAGTCCCCTCCTGTATTCCCTGTTCACCCACAACTACGTGGCCAAACACGACTCCAAAACCATCATTAAGTTTTCTGACGACACAACAGTGTTAGGCTTGATCACCAACAATGATGAGACCTTTTTGTTGTGATGCCTGGACAACAATCTTTCACTCATTGTGAGCAAGACAATGGAGCTGATTGTGGACTATAGGAAAAGCAGGGCCGAACAGGCCCTCATTAACATCGACGAGGCTGAAGTGGAGCGGGTCGAGAGTTTCAAGTTCCTTGGTGTCCACATCACTAACAAACTATCACGGTCCAAACACACCAAGACAGTTGTGAAGAGGGCATAAAAACACCTTTTCTCCCTCAGGAGACTGAAAAGATTCTACATTGGTCCCCAGATCCTCAAAAAGTTCTACATCTGCACCTTCGAGAGCATCCTGACCGGTTGCATCACCGCCTGGTATGGCAACTGCTCGGCGTCTGACCATAAGGGTAGGGCATACCCCCCCCCATTTGATTTGAATAATGCTTCCACTTGCCAAGACTGCTAATATCTTGAGGTGTATTGAGTGATAATCATGCTAGACTCTGGCACACATCTATCTATGGCATTGCCTACCTGGTCCAGTTTCACAGGTGATGGGGAATTGTTTTAAGGCAGGGGCTGGATCTGTCCCATAGAAGCGGGTATCATGGACCCACCAATAGGGTCTCTCTCCAAATAGAACCCTGCCATGGAGAGGGAACATCATTCAACTCTTTGAAAGTCCCGACTTTGTAATATATAATGACAATTTCAGTTTTAAATTATGTTCAAGTCAGAGTACATTTTTGTCAATGTGTACTAAATCGCAATGTGTACCAAAATCCATGAAAAACAAATGACAGAAAACCAATTGAATCCGTTCCTTACCACTTCATGACCAGGTTGAGCCAGTCCCCGATGACAGCCACCCAGATGAGCTTTACACCCACGTCCCTGCGCAGATGGAACCAGACTGGGAAGAAACAAAAGAAGGTGGTATGCAGGTCAGCCACTGTAGAGGCTAGGCTAAACCAGCCCTCATAATGCCCATACTGGGTCTGCAGATGGATGACCACTTCCACCCCCCAGCTGTGGAAAAGATCCATGACTGTGGTGTGGATCCAGATCAGTCCCTAGGGAAGGTACACGAAAGCTGGGCGAGGATTGGAGAATGGTCAGGAGCGGTCCTCTTGAGCTCCAGGACTGTCATGCAGTCTGTTGTTCCCACTGGACTTTATTCAAGGTTAGGGCATTTGTTTGCTTCCAGGAGGTTGTTGCAGACACACTCTGTAACCTTTAGCCTACACATGGGCAGACTTGGTGATTTGGAGGCCAGTCTGAGGCCCCTGGCCTAAGTGATATTTGGTTAACCCTACCCCACCTTGTGGGCAAAACATTTGACTGGCTGTGGAGATTAAAAATATATATATATATAATTTTAAAGTACATTTCCAGCAATTCTACACATTTTGCTATGAGTAGAGAAAATGTTGCAGTTTTAAAGCTAATTTCCCGGATATTCTACACATTTTGCCTTGACTTGTGCCATGTTCATGCTATATATGGTTGCCTAATGGTAAGTCCGCCACTGAGCCTACACCCCTCCATGGTGCTCCTGCTCCCAAAAGCGGTAAACAGAGGTGGTCTGCTCTGGAGTGATACGCTAGCCCCTGAAACAGGATGATTGTGCAATGGTGAGTGAACGTTTTTCCACTTCAGGACTATACGTCTCTTGGTGAGGATTGTAAGCAAGGACACTTCAAGTAGTCCAATGAAAATTGATTGACCTATCTATGTCTCACTACTTCAACTACATCCATCATTGGCATGTGAAATGAATGGAACTCAATCCATTGAAAATTCACTATTGACTTTGTGACCTGCTATAATGATGTCAGTTCATTGGCTATTTCCTTCCCAGATAAAACCCTGGCTTGGGGGTTGCCTTATCGGACTTATTTACAGTACAGTGAGTACCATATCTAGGACCTAGTGTTATTGGTAAGTTATCTTCTCAGCATCTCCTGAGTAAGTCCAAAACCATTTAATGATTGATTCCTTTATGTAACCGACCAGATGGGCTAGCTGCAGGATTCTGGCCAGACTCAAATTTCACAAAGTCGTCAGAAATGTATTATATAACAGACAAATTATGGTCTGCAAGTTGTTGAAGGATGAAGGATATTTAGCGTATTGTGTGTGTGTGTATATATATATATATATAATTTGCCTTTTTTTGCCTCAAATGTTTTATTTCATTTTTTTTTTTTTATGTGTTTAAAACTGGCCAAAAAGTGGGCTTTTTGTGTGACTGTTTTAGTCCCTATCTTATCCATTACATGGTCTTACAAGGACATCTTAAAGCAGACTGTAGTGTAGTAAACATTGGGTTTTCATTTCAATAGAGAAAAACGAATGCAATGCATGTTTTCCACGCATCCCCTTGCTTGGCTTGTTTTGCCACAAATTGTATTGTGGAGGCTATTTGTTGGGTTTTTAATTCCACCGGTCAATCATAAATGAAGTATTTTTGGCTCCATTTCAGGGTGAGAGACACAGAGACACTGATTGACTATTGTTTTTACCTGTCCTTTGTACTTATTTGTATGGCCTCTATCCTTAGTACAACCCTCCGAAACACCCCTGCCCCGCTGTGTTTTATTACACGTGCAAGGTCCAAAGATCAGGCAGGTACATGCCTGTGGGTGGTGGGACCCTCGGGTATAAAAACAACAGGCAGACTCATGCATACAGTGCTCTCATACCCCATCACATCTCACATTGGCTTTCTAGACTGACAATTCACTAGGGACAGTTCGAAAATGGAGGCAGTCATGGATGCCATGCAGGGCTATGGGGTGAGCACCACTAATTACCTTCAGACCAACTATAAGGACGCCCAGGGTTTGTTCCTGTGGGTGTCCTGGGCTGCTGACCTCAGGAACACCTTCTTCATCTTCTTCCCTCTCTGGTTCCACCTGCGGGAGTCAGTGGGCATCAAGCTCATCTGGGTGGCAGTGATCGGCGACTGGCTCAACCTGGTCTTCAAGTGGTGAGTCGTACTGCCTATGAATGTGTTCTGTGTGGTTTATGCATGTGTTATGAAGTCATTTATATTGGTACCCATCAAATAAACGGTTACTGGGATACCAATTCAGAACTTGATCAAATGTGTCCCTTCGGCTACATCTGGCACATTGACATGTCGATAAATGTGCACAGTCCCTGTCAATTTAATTGAAATAAAATGCAACCGACTGAAATTCCCCACATTCATCTTAATTCTAAGTGGCTTGTGCTTTCCTTCCTAAGGATTCTGTTTGGCGAGAGGCCATATTGGTGGGTCCATGAAACGCCTTACTACAGCAATACCACTGCACCTCACATTGAACAGTACCCAATGACCTGTGAAACTGGCCCAGGTAAGAAGCATCACTTTACTTTCATATACTTCTAGCGTAGTGCCTTATGACATGAAATATACATTCCCCTATGTATTTATTTGGAAAGTGAAGCTACAACTTTTCATTTGGCTTTATACTCCAGCATTTTGGATTTGAGATTAGATTTTTCATATGAGGTGACAGTACAGAATGTCACCTTTTATTTGAGGGTATTTTCATACATATCTGTTTTACCATTTAGAAATGAAAGCACTTTATGTATCTAGTCCCCCCCATTTTGAAAGTGTCATAAGTATTTGGACAAATTCACTGTTAAGAGTATTTTCAAATACTTTTAGCATTTGGAAATGAAACCACTTTATTGAAAGCACTTCACAAACATTTTTACGCAAAATGACACAATACATTATTTACCATTCATTTCTATTGGGCACAACATAATCCGAAACGCAACCAAAACAAACTGCAAATGCATCCAACAAGTATCTAATCAAAAGTTTTGTATTTGATCCTGTATTTCTAGCTCACAATGACTACATCAAGCTTGTGACTGCAATTTCTTTGGATGCATTTGCAGTTTTTGGTTGTGTTTTAGATTATGTTGTGCCCAATAGAAATGAATGGTAATTAATGTATTGCGTAATTTAGGAGTCACTCAACAAAACGCTTTAATTTCTAAACGGTAAAACAAATATGTATGAAAATACCCTCATATTAAAGTTCACATTCTGTGCTGTTGCCTCATATGAGGCAACATTTTCCTCAACATTTGATCTAAAATCCAAAATGCTGGAGTATAGAGCCAAATTAAAAGTTTTCGCTTCACTGTTGAAATAAAAGTTTATGGGAGTGATATGCTATGATTCAGTGAAAATAGCCAACGTTTTATAAGTAATGATGTTGAGAATATTCATGGTTTACGATATTGTACAGCAATTGTGTTGGATTTTCATTTTACTTGAATAAAGTGCTATGGCCATTGACTGAAGTATGCCTTTCTGTCTGCGTGCCTGGTAGGCAGTCCTTCTGGCCACGCTATGGGAGCTGCAGGCGTCTACTACACACTGGTTACTTCCATTCTAGCCATCATGCTGACCAAGAATAAGACGGGATCTTCCTCCAAGGGCCTGTAAGTTCCAGAACATTCAACCCCTCTTGTCCTCAATGATCTTGTTCTTGTTTGCCATTTTTCGTTCAGTGCTTGTCAGTTTTATGCTATTTGTCTGTGCAGCACTGTAGTTGATGATTTACCCTGAAAACTAACTTCAGTTAGTCGAAGGGAAGGGGATGTGCAAAAGATTCCGTTCGAGTGGTTTTGTTGTCAAATCAAAAGAAGCAACAGTCAATTAAAATGTATCAGTAGAAGCCTATTCACCTCTAGTGACACAGGAAAAACAAATTCCCCTGCTGTGAATAATATTTATTTGCACATTTACTGGTATTCACGATTTATTATGCAGTCTCTTAGCAGCCAGGCAGATTTCAAAATGTCTAAAGATGCATTTGCTGATGGTTCCTCTCCCCTTGTCTGGGCAGGTATCTACGGGGCACTCTGTGGGCGTTCTTCTGGGCGGTCCAGGTCTGTGTGTGTCTCTCCAGAGTCTTCATTGCTGCCCACTTCCCCCACCAAGTCATCTGTGGAGTAATCACAGGTCAGTATGAAGCCCTTATACCAGCCCTTATAACAACCCTCACAAATATGGCACAAAATGTGCAGATTGTTCAACTACATGATGTTAATATTACGTTTTCTATTTGATTTCCAGGTATGGTTGTCGCCGAGGCGTTCAACAGAACCCAGTGGATCTACGGAGCCAGTCTGAAGAAGTACTTCTACACCACCCTCTTTCTGCTCTCCATCGCTGTGGGCTTCTACGTGCTGCTGAAGGCTCTAGGCGTGGACCTGCTATGGACCCTGGAGAAAGCCCAGAAGTGGTGTGTGAGAGCCGAGTGGGTCCACATGGACTCCACTCCCTTCGCCAGCCTCCTGCGTAACATGGGCACCCTGTTTGGCCTGGGCCTGGGCCTGCACTCGCCCCTCTACACCGAGAGCAAGAACATCAGCGGCACCACCCTCTTTAGGACGGGATGTATCGTCACCTCGCTGCTCCTGCTGCACCTCTTTGACTCCTTCAAGCCCCCCACGCACACTGCCGCTGTCTTCTACCTGCTGTCTTTCTGTAAGAGCGCCACTGTCCCCCTGGCAACCGTCAGCATCATCCCCTACTGCGTGTCTGGAGCTCTGAGCAGCGTACAGAGCAAGAAGTATTTGTGAGGTCGTTGGCGGCCGACATGCACATAGTCTCGTGTATTCGGATATGACTCCAGAATTGAACCGTGCTGTAATCCTTAATCATTCCATGCATTGACTTTCTTCCCAAACTGCCCAAGCGATCAACAAGCCATTGTGGTCTTTGTCTACCCTACTTTCATCCAGTCACCCACTGTAAAGGTCTTATTTTCTTATCTACACAGTGTGAACACTATAATGAAAGGATTATCCAGTGAATTACTCAGTGGCACTTTAGACACTGTGGTTTGATTGTATCAAAACTGATCATTTATAAGTAGTTCAGTGCGAACTCAGGAGTCCAGAAAGTTAATGTTCCTGTTTTGAAACGAGATAAAGCCGAGAGAAAATCCAGGAGAAAATGAGCTCAAAAGCTCTCTCAGGGACTTTAGTGGCCTGCTTTACAGTGCGTTCTAAGAATATGTTATACATGAATAACTTTGTTCATATTTTTTTTGTAACTGTATTTTTCCTGTTTAATATATTTGTAGAAATTCTGTCATATTTATAATAAAAATCTTTAAAATATATCACTGACTATGTTCTAACACTAGTATGCATATATTTAGGGATTGGTTCAGACACATGGTTCTACATTCAGTTTTTAAATGTTTCCTATCATTAATGACACGTTACTGAAACTATCAGCAATTCCACAACACTTTGAAACTGCAGCAGTGGTAAAACTAAAATCATCACACAGTGACATGCGTCTACAAAACAAGTACACATTGTAAAAAAAATATACTATTTGTACTGTACATATAAACAGAGCCAAACCAGTGGTCATCAACCCTATATGGAGCCCTGGACTTTAGCCTCATGCTCACTGATAATCACTGATGACATAGGTCCACACGTCACACAGCCGTCACTCCCTGCAAGTACTTAGAACAGACGGCCTTGGCTGAACCATCAATATTTGACTGCCGGGTTTTTAATCGATTAGATTCTGGCCTGCTTTTTGTTATGCATTTGGTTATGTATTTGCTAGCCTCAAAGCAGACACAATAAAAATGAATGTCCAAACTTATTTCATTAAATACACTGGCTCGCAGTTGGCATTTCATTTCTGTAAGGACCTCGCTTTGTGCACGGGGGACTTAAGAAAGGGCCTTTCCCAAGCACAGAATCGCATAGAATGTTACTGTATGCTGTGCCATTAAAATGTCCCTTCACTGTAACTAAAGGGACTAACCCAAACCATTATCCTCCACCAAACTTTACAGTTGGCAAAAAACTGGGGGGGACAAAAACACAATTTCAAAATGTGGTGGAACATGTCCCCCCGTCCCCAGTGAAAGTTGCGCCCCTGCCAACATGTAATGGTTTCTGAGAAGCTGAATTATATGGTTCTGCACTACACATAAGGTAAGCCTGTCCCTGCTCATACCTAAGTGTTGCTGCATGTGGTCAAACCTCCGCTCCCAGTCCATCTTCAGTTGCACCTCCTGGCCCACCTTTAGGACTGAACCCACAAAGTGCAAAGCCTCAGCCCCCTGCCATGTCACCTGCAGCACTGGCACATCCCCAATCAGCCCGCGGTCATCTGGCTGGAGATGGAAGATACTAGGTGTTAGCCTGTGTCCGACCACTTCCAGCCCACCTCAACAATGGTCCCATCCTTAGCTCACCAGAAAGAGAGGGGTAGTTCAGTGACTTCAAAGATGATAAAGTTGATGCATTCTGGCCTTCTGTATTTACCTGACCACCTCCCTCAGGACACAATATGGTGTGTTGGAGCTCGACATTGACATTTCTTTCTTCCCACTGATTTCTTCTTTCAGTTCACCAGGTCAGCAGGGTGACAAACTGAGGTGACAAACTGCAGAGAGAAATACAATTTGCCAACATCAAAATTATGATGACGGTCAGTTGAAAACACCTAATTTATGCCAAGGACTCTCGCCTTTGTAAACATTTAGCAGTGGTAGCCACAGAACCAACAATACGTTCAGATTCTTCAGCTGCCAGTAGTAGCTACAGATGTAGGATATTAATTTGACAACTCTGTGGCAGGATAATTTTACTGCAATGAAGGAAATGTCAAACTTGTAGTGAATTTGAGGTCTAAAAAGTTTCTGAAGCTTGTAATTTCCACTTAGAAATTTCGGACTTGATTTTCCTTACGAAAAATGTGTCAAAACTTACAAAAATGTCCATTAATTATAGTTCACATATTAAATCTCTTGTTGCTGCTCGATTACTTTCCTACTGTAGCAAACTGTCTCAAATGAATATCCTATATCTGTTTCATGCATCAAAAAGACAGATATGAATGAACCAGCGCCCACTTGTGGCTGTTCGGCTACAAAACATTACCAGGACTAGGCTACATTACATTTCTTGAAGCAGAAAAACAGAGCAAATGCACACATCTAACTGCGATTAGGCTACTGCATGCATAAAGTTGTAAATGAAAAATCTGACATATTCTTAATTTCAATGTGCAGTCACTACTCACAAAATGGCATTGGATGAGCATGTGCGTTGGGACGTTAAACACAACTAGACCCATGTCTGTTCGGTCTGGCTGGCTTGATTTATTGTGCGGCTACCGTGCTTTTTGATTGACATTTCTTCACGGCATTGAAAGACTAGACATTGTGTAAGAAATGTCACACTCTGCCTGTCAACAACTAGCTAGCTAACTGAACTAGGCTACACACAAAAAGAGGACAAGTTACTGTAAGAACGTTAGCTAGCTAGCTAGCTCATGCTAACTGTAGTCTAATGTTGGCTTGTTACTTTTCAGCTAGCACCTTTTCAGCTAGCAAGCTCCTGACTGTGCCAAGTCTTAAAAAAAGCACAAGGCAAACGAACATTATGTTACTCTCTCTCAAACCTCTTACATGTAAAAGTCCTTTTGACACTGAAATGCCATATTTAAAGCTGCAATATGTAACTTTTTGGGCGACCCGACTAAATTGACATAGAACTGTCAGTTATAGATCTGCCATTCTCATTGAAAGCAAGTCTAAGAAGTGGTAGATCTGTGCTATGTGCACTATTTCTATTCTTCCTGCGCTTAAGTAGAATTTCAGCATTTTTACTTTCGGTTTTGTACACAAGCTTCAAACAGCTGAAAATACAATATTTTTTGTTATGGAAAATATATTTCACCGCAGTTTAGACAGTACAATGATTCTTTACACTATACTTGCTTGTTTTGTCACATAAACTGAAATTAGGCGAACTATTAGAAATTTAGCAACATGCAAATGACGGAGTGATTTCTGCGTATTGCACCTTTTTAAAGAAATATAATGTCATAAATCCAAGGTACACTCAGTAGCTCTATTTTAGATCCCTGTAATATGGATGTGTTTACTAAATTAACTGTTCTATGCAGTAGCTCAATAGCCAGAACTGCGTTCTTTCGGCAGCAAAGAAACAAAAGCAACAGTAGCTAGTATTTCCGATTTCAGGTTCTGCCTGTTAGAGTTGCGTACATTCAAATCTGGTATCAGGATAATTATAACAATGAGTCACCGATTTTATGCTATGTATTTTTTATTAGCTAAGTAATAAATGGCAAATGCAACTTTCGTATATACGGGCTCACTGTAATACCACGCAGGGCAGAACAGGGAACTGACAAGACGTATGTAAAAACAGTATTCTTTATACTGTGATAGACATAGTTCCAACCCGTCTGTTGCCTATCACAGTAGAGACTGGGCGTGGTTTAAACTTGCTCAGCCTATTGCAGGCGCTCAGGCGGGTCCTCGTCTCTTGGCGCTTCTTTGATAGATGTAACTTGCTTGTGAAGAACATCCAGGCGCTCATGCTCCATACCGTTATCTCGCACCTGGCTCCTGTTATCTAACAAAAGACCGCTTGTTCTCGCAACACCCCGCTCTGAATGTGCCCCCCTCCCAACTCATTGAACAGTTCCTGTCTCCATGCTTCTCTGTATTTTTCCATCATGAGAAAGTCCCATGGCCCTGATACTTTTAACAATGTTTCAAGTCAGCTATGTTGCATAACACATACATACATCCACACAAGCCAACAGCAGATAATATTCAATCATATATATGATAATAGCTATAATGTAAAATACAGGATCCAACATGCCTTCTAAATAAAAGCCTCTGAAAGACTTTTCAAGCGAAAATGGGTTATACCAGGAATATGAGATTTTACTTTTGAAGATAGCCGACACCTACAGGTTAAACTCAAATAAAGCATACTACCTAAACATTTGGGTCCTGTCTAATGTTTTCTGCAAGCGGTTCAATTGCCATTGCAAACAGGAGGGGGGAGAGAGGACATCCCTATCTTGTGTCCTGTTCTAAAGTATTTTAATTCAATAGTGTATTATATGTGTATATTTTTGCTTTAAGATATTTTATAATATTTTTATTAGATGTATTATTTCAGCTGGAAAGTTTTGAATAGAAAAGGCCATTTAAGACAGTCTAATGTATTTTCGGCAACAACAGCCATTCAATCTATATCTTGTTTTTTAGCTTTATTGTATTCAACTGAATCATGTTCTTGTATTCGTTTGTAAGTGTATATTTGTAATACACCCTGTTTGATTGATATGTGTCAAGTCTGGTAAAACTTTTGCCATTTTGTTGCTTAGGAGCTTTGTTATTTTATTGTCACAATTTATTAAACGTATGAGTCTGTAATACGTAGGGGACTCTACAGCTTTTCCCTGTTTTAATATAACTGAAATAGCTGTTTGATACATGGACCTAGGAACCACTGAATTGAGTGACATGTGTGTTGTCATTTGTGTAAATAGGTGTGCTACTTTTTCCCAAAATATGAAATAGTATTCTATAAGAAAGCTGTCCAGTCCTGGTGCCTTTCTAATATTTAGGTTTATTTGCCATTAGAATGTAACAGGTATTGGTATACATGAATACATGAATACAAAACTAAACTTATTTGCAGATGATCTCCTGATACACCTGACCAATTTTGAAAACTCAATGCCCCCGCTTGCTAAAGTATATTTTCAGAGAACTCTACAATCTCAGGATGTAAAATTTATGTTGAAAAAGAACAACTCATGATCTGCTGTAGGTCCTTTAAGTGGACCACAAAAAAATACCAAATACTTAGGATGCTTGATAAGTGACAACAAACAAATATATAAAGATAACTTTAGCCCATTACTCAACATTATGAAAGCAGACCTAATTAAATGGAACAATCGTACCATAAATTTGACAGGTAGAGTAGACCTCTTCAGAATGGCATGGCTCCGAAGGTTGTTATGCTTATTCTCAGTCATACCAACTACTCCACCAAATAAATCATTTAAAAAAGTATACTCAGTCATAAGACTTTATATGGGCAAATGAAACTCACAGAATAAAAAAGGAACATTTTACATCTTCCTAAGTCTGAGGGTGGTTTTAACCTTCCAGACTTGGAGTTGTATCAACTCTCCACCCAGGGCTTTTACTTTCTACATGTAGTTAAATACACTGAAGAGGAACAACGGGTACATATTGAAGATGCATGCGCATGTTCATCCCCAATCTTTTCACGTGTCTATTTTCAAAGGATAAAACTACGAACATTTACAACTTCATAGTTGAGAACACTATATGAAAGAAAATGTAACTTATTCTACAAAAACTAGTATCACAATATCACAGATATAAAATGGTGCCGTGATGATGCAGGCGTCTGAGATGTGTGTGTGAGCATGTGGGCCTGGGCAGGGGTAATGTAGTTGATTTTTGTGGGATGTCGTTTGTCTGTTGTATTGTATTGTATTGTTGACTAAAATAAAATATTGAAAACCAGAGATTAAGCAGCTTTCAGTTTCTGTCTTTCTTCTGGCAAGCTTTTCATCTCCCTCCCCCATCAATCAATCACATGTATTTATAAAGCCCTTTTTTTTTTTTACATCAACAGATGTCACAAAGTGCTATACAGAAACCCAGTCTAAAATCCCAAACAGCAAGCAAAAAAAATAGTCTATTGAAGAAGTTTGATAATTTTATTTTTTTACCAAATCTTTAAAAAAATCTTTAAATGGCATGAGTTCACAGAAGGTGGGATGGTCCTGGAGTGAAAACTGAAAATGTCCCTTCTTTCCAGAGAGTTCCATTACAGCCTATAGGGAAAGGGGGGAGAGATATGTAGCCCGAGCAGCTGATAACAACTGATCTAAAAATAGTGCAGGGCCTAACAGATGGGCTGCTAACTATTCTGAGTAGGCTACTTGTTCTGTCAGTCAACCACAAAAGAACTATAAATGTCCAAGAGCATATTATCTCCCTAGAATCAACAAGATGGCTATGCTACCGAAAAATCTTCCCAGGCCAGAGGACTGGTATGTACTGTATTGCTGTGAAGCTTTTTTCTCATTTGACAGATTACATCTACAAATGCAATATAACAAAATGTTCATTATGTTTTCTCTGCTTCTAACTAACAATAGTCAAGGAGCACAGGCTCTATGGTATGACCAGAAAAAATATGTCATCATTAATTTCATGGTGCAAAACCCCAAGGATGTTGAGGTTGATATTCAGGATACCTTTATAGTTTTAAGGTGAGTTTGATTCATTTGTAACCCTGAAGTGTGCATGATCTAGAAAATTCTTAGTCTAAATAAATAGTGTACAAATAGTGTGTGCGAGAGAGAGAGAGAGAGAGAGAAAGAGAGAGAGAGAGAGAGAGAGAGAGAGAGAGAGAGAGAGTGCATTTGTGTATGTGAGGTTGGGGGGAGGGGGAGGGTTGGGCAACTATTCTAATGTGCATTGATTTATTAAGCAGGCCTGTATTACCACTCTATAATGGCTGCTCTGACGCATAGGATATGTTGTTATTGCCAAATGTTTCATTATAACCTACGTTTTATAATGTTGTTTGTGTCTGGATTTGTGTCCATGACAGTTGTAAAGATGTCGATGACAACAGCGTCTACAATCACATTTATTTCTATGACAAAGTCATCAAATTTGTAAGTATTCATATTTCTCTGTCATATCAAAGTTAATTTGATTCTCACAATTAACATAGATAACAGCTGTAAAGATGTATAAATATGCAGCATGCTTGAATGTTCAGCACGGTAATGTATTAAAAAAATGGATCCACACTGCTAAAAGTAAGCTTTGTATATTTATCTAACAGGACTCCCAAGTGAAGGTCCATGACCGCAGCATCCACATCTTGATTAGGAAGGCTAAAGAAAATGTAGCATGGCCTCGTCTTCAGAAAGATGCCGATCTCAAGGTACTGGAACATTTGATCTTCCACTTAGAAGAGTGAAGAGCAGTGTAAGGGTAGACTAATGCTTCATGTGTTAAAGGTAGACTCAGCAATATGACGTCATCAAGAACAGTGGGGTGACGAAGGCAATTTGTGCCCTCCCCTTGGGCCATGCTCACACTGGAAAGAGCCAATAGACTTGGTTGATTCGAAGGTTGTTACTGTTGACTACTGAAAGCAGAAAGTCATCATGCTACACTGTGGTAGTCATATTGCAGGGTCTACCTTCTAACTGACAATATGCGTATCAACATGCTCTCTCTCCCAACATTATTCTGTCCCTTGTAGCCAAATTGGATGGCTGTAGACTTTGATAACTGGAGAGACTGGGAGAATGAAGAGGACGAGGGAATGGCGGAGTACGAGCAATATTTTGACGTACGTGTAACTGCCAAATGGGCTTATCCAATGTCTATGTTTGAAGGTTGGCACATCAGTGTGGCTTTAATGAATGGTTTTCCATTTTTAGATGATTCAGGATATGGGGAACAAGAAAGAAGGGCCACCTGCGATGGATGATCTGGATGATCTGGTTAGTACAGCAAGAATCCACCTCCAATTCGCATTTCACAACAATCATTAGAGACATATTACCCCTGACTTGTCAGCATGTAAAGTAAGTGAGGAAGTTTATCGAATGAGTTGTTTTCTCTCTCCACAGAGTGATTGAATACTTTTCTGAAGAGAGCTTTCCTCTGCATTGGAAAGCTTGATGTGCATTGAAAATCGCTGATGAAGACTAATCAAAGATCACGCCATGTTGATGGATTTGTGTATTTGTTGATGATTGCTGTGAATGCGATGTGGATTAATATATTGAATTGCTAGGTATTTTTCCTGGTACTGTTGTCTGTGTCATTGGCAGTACTATCTATTGAATGTTATTTATTAAATCAACATTTGGCGTTTATATTTTTATTCAGTATATTTAAGAGGTTACATATCAGAAAAGTAGTAAAGTAAAATGTTGGGACCATGTTTCATGAGCTGAAATAAAATAATAAAAATAAAAGATCCCAGAAATGTTCCATTAACACAAAAAGCGAATTTCTCTCAAATGTTGTTCACAAATTTGTTTAAATCCCTGTTCGTGAGCATTTCTCCTTTACCAAGATAATCCAGCCACCTCACAGGTGTGGCATATCAAGAAGCTGATTAAACAGCATGATCATTTCACAGGTGCACCTTGTGCTGTGGACAATAAAAGGCAACTCTAAAATGTGCAGTTGTGTCACACAACACAATACCATAGATTTGTCAAGTTTTGAGGGAGCTTGCAATTGACATGCTGACTGCAGGAATATCCACCAGAGCTGTTTCCAGAGAATTTCATGTTAATTTCTCAATCATAAGCCACCTCCAATGTCGTTTTAGAGAATTTGGCCTCACAACTGCAGACCATGTGTAACCACGCCAGCCCACACATGCAAGATGGTCTGTGACAACCCATCCGGACAGCTGGTGAAACTGTGGGTCAGCACAATAGAAGAATTTCGGCACCAACTGTCAGAAACCGTCTCAGGGAAGCTCATCTGCGTGCTCGTCGTCCTCACCAGGGTCTTGACCTGACTGCTGTTCGGCGTCGTAATCGACTTCAGTGTGCAAATGTTCACCATTTGATGGCCACTGGCACGGTAAAGAAGTGTGCTCTTCACATATGAATCCTGGTTTCAACTGTGCCGGGTAGATGGCAGACCGCGTGTATGGCGTCGTGTGGGTGAGCGGTTTGCTGATGTCAACGTTGTGAACAGAGTGCCCCATGGTGGTGGTGGGGTTATGGTATGAACACAATTGCATTTTATCGATGGCAATTTGAATGCACAGAGATACTGTGGTGAGATCCTGAGGCCCATTGTCGTGCCATTCTTCTACAGCCATCACCTCATGTTTCAGCATGATAATGCATGGCCCCATGTTGCAAGGAACTGTACACAATTCCTGGAAGCTCAAAATGACCCAATTCTTCCATGGCCTACATACTCACCAGACCTGTCACCCATTGAGCATGTTTGGGATACTATTTTTTTCCTCTTTGCATCCTCATATTGAGGTTCAAATCATACAGATATCTACACATTTACAGTAAAAACTGAAAATCAGTCACATTTTCAGACCCAGATGTCAGTGTAATTGCAAGAAAATATAGGACCGGTAAGTAGCAGCGTGATCTAAACGGTTTAAATGATCTACTTGAAAATGTTTAGAAAGTACGAGTGCAATTAGAACACTCTTGTCTTTGACATGACCATTCTATGGTTGGTTTGATCATGTGACGATGTATCCCATCACAATGTAGTGTCTTGCCAATACCAGTAGGTGGCACCCTTACAGTGTGAATGCTAAAGTGTTTTTGTTTTTTTATGGTCCTTTTCATATACAAGCACAACCCATCAAGGGCTTATAACACCACCATGGCTTATTGGTATTAGCCAGACATTGTTGTATTGTTCATAAGTAAGTAACAATACACGGGCAACCAGCTGTTTTGCACTTTAAAGCAGTCTGAAAACTCTTAACAAATAATTATTTTTTATAATTCATCCTGTTGCCCAAAATGATTCTATAACTTACTATTCATAATATCATTGTTTCCTTATGTACTAGGGTGCAATACTACATTATATGGCCTTGGTTTTATGTAGATCTCCTGTGCTGATCCGGTGTGGTAAGGCCTACAGGTATCAACATTACCCTCATTACTTATTAAAGCCTTGCTTCCAGGTAATGCACCTTTCAGGAAAACACCATTCGATATATTGGTAAATCAGGTCCAAATGCCTGGATTATTAACTGCCCTATGCCCTACTCTGAGCAGTGCCTAGTACAGTTATGTCACTGCTATAGAACTTTTGAGTCTGATTAAATCCCTGATCCTGTTTTGCAGCCCGCTTTAGATCACGTCTCAACGTGGGGTTGTTTTTGTAGACTTTGGGCATTATGAGATTTCCAATGATGTAATGAGCTAGTTTGAATAAGACTTTGATCCACGTTAGATGTGGTTCAACAAGCTGTAGAAGTTATGCCGTACCTCCACTCTACCTCTGGCAAGGCAGGCTTCAATTAATTACTGCGACAGAACATTCCCGTATAGCCATGTTATTCAGCTCGCACGTAAACAAACATTTCATATGCAATTTAATAGAAGTTTATACAGGACTGTAACCGTTTGGTAATGTTAAACAATCAATGATGGAATTGTAGCACCCACCGTTAGACATCTGCATTGAAGACAACTGTTTGTCATCCAATTGAACGATGGTTTCTCTCCATCTCTTCCTCTGCCTCCTTCCCTCTGTCTTTGTCATAAAACACACTACCCACTGGGCACAGACGTCCATTCAATGTTGATTCAACATAATTTAATTGAAATGACGTGGAAACAACGTTGATTCAACCAGTGTGTGCCCAGTGGGTAGTCTGGTTTTGAGAAGTTGACCTGAACAGAAAGGCACTAGGACCCAGGAAACCCCATCACTTCTCCACTCCTTCCCTCTCTCTGAAGAGCTGCATATGCTGATGTTGCCTCCCCTCTCTGTCTGTCCCTGTTTCAGATTATAGAGAAGTTGGCTGTGGACCTATGCCTCCTCTCTCCTCCTCCGATATGGCTGCCAGGAGACCGGTTAGCCCCAGCATCGTGTGTGGACACCAGTCAGAAGAGAGTGGCCCCCACCTCCTATCTTTAAGTCCCCCATCTCTCTTGGCCAGCTACTGCTGTCACTAAGGAACTAGGCTACTCTCTGCATAGTAGGAGTTTTTGCACCTCTCCTTCACAGGACGACACAGGAGCTCTACCTTTTGAATTTGAGTCTTCTCTGTCTCACGCTCATACTCTCCTGTCACCTCCCTATTTCTCTCTCCATCTCTCGAGGGTTGTTCATGTCGCACAGGGACCTTGCTTACAGGTCTGACACTTTTTCGTTGTTGCTTTAGAGTAATTTTGTATCACCCTGTCTGAGAGGATGAAGGAGCAGGAACATTGGAGAAGATGATACTTTGGGCTGGCCTGCTCCCCTGGGGTTAAGGAAATTGTCAATGGTCGCCACTCAATGCCACATAGAGCCTCAACTCAACGGGAGAAGTAGTGGAAGAATACGTTTGGTTCACCACAACATTTGAGTTCCAGTGCTGTCTTAGCCCGTGGAAGTAGCTGTGGAGTACCTGGGTCTGTGCATCTGGGACAGATAATCATGGGCAATGCCGCTGGGAGCATGGATGTGCCACCGGGGAAGGAGGTGAAGACGGTGTCAGCCCCCCCAGGCTCAGGGGCCCCCCAGAAACAGGCGGCAGGCCCCAAACTCCCCATGCCTGCCGAGGAGGAGTTAGAGGAGCGCTTCAATGCAGTGCTGGTGAGTCTGATTGCGGATGACACACACAGGGCCCAGAATAAGGAGCCTGTGATGGCACACATACAATTTTACACACTCCCATACAGAAGCAAGCAAAACGATACAAAGAAACAAAGAACACTAAACATTTTGAAAACGTGCACATCCCCAGGACAGGCTTATCAAAGAGCAGGGTACATAATGTGACTGTGGAAGGACAAATAAGTCCTTTATTATCTGGTTTACAATAGTATTGAGTACATTGTATGGTCATTTGGGGATGGATAAAGGGGAAGTTCTGATCCATATTTGCAGTGGGTAAGGTATAATAAAAGTTAAACATTAAACAAATATAACCCCACCTGGACTGTGAGCCTGTGACACACGGTTCATTTTTTTGTTCAAGTTTGTAGATCAAAGATATTCATGATTCCCCTAATCCCAATGACTTGTACAATTTCACTTTTATAACTTCAGTTGTTTGATCTACAGTAGTGTTAAAACGTTAGGCAAGCCACATTTTAATAGACGGCATTCACCGTAGTAGCATTAACAGAAAACCCATCCATTCACTTCCTAACACAAATATTTCCTTGTACTCGATGACAAATCCTCAACAGAACCAATCGCAAGTTGGGAATTCCTCGACTCCATAACTTAATGTTCCTGTGACTCCCTTTACTGGGCCCATTTGTCCTCGGTTTGCGAAAACCTATTATAGGCCAAACAACTCGTGGTCATGTTGACAGCCAAAAACCAATTGAGAAACAGTGGCTCAGCTACATTTGATGTTGCTCAGGGGTATCAGTGCCATGGTATACCATTAAATGCATTCTTGTTTTTAGTCTTGCACAACTCTTTATCTCCTTGGTCCATACCTATTTGTTTTGCCCTGTAGAGTTGCATCATAGATATAGAAACAAATAGATGGTGAAAGAGAAGAGAGCTACCTGACTATGTGTCCTTCGAGAAGCTTTCTATGTCACTTTAAAACACTTATAGACTAACTTGACTTTTTCCATAGAAATTACATTAGTGAGATGTGCACAAACAAACTACTCTGCTGTGTCAATGTGCAATTGCAGCTACCAGATGACACTTATATGCATACTATGATGTTAATTCATGTCAGTCTCATGGCTCATTTTACTCAGTCAAAATCAATGTGTACTCCTGTAATTGAAAGCAATCTAGAATGTGGACTTGATTGCTGATTACTTACTGTACAATAACGATATCTGAAAATGGTGTTATTGTGAGGAAGGTGTTACATACACAGGAAGTCAGGAAACAGGTGCAGAAGGTGGAGTTTAATAAAGAACAGATACAAAACATGTGTACAGAACCTGAGAGAAAAACAGTAACACCTAGTGACTGAAAACTGAGGGCTAAATAAAGGGAGCGTAATCAAAGAGGGAATGACAACCAGGTATGCATAATGATGGGGAACAGGTGTGCGTAATAATGAAGCCAGGACCACTGTTTAGTAGATTGGTGACTAAGAGCACCGGAAGGAGGGAGCAGGAGTTTGAGACGATAGGTTACCTCATTGACCCTGTGGAGGACCTTGAAGGGCCCCACAAACCGGGGGCTCAGCTTCCGGCAGGACAGGCGGAGCGGGAGGTTCCTGGTGGGGAGCCATACGCGACCACCAGCATGGAACACTGGGGCCTCACTGCAGTGGCAGTCCGCCAGATCCTTCTGATGGTGGACGACACACTGGAGCCTCACGTGGACGGTGTGCCACACCTCCACTGCGCACTGGAACCACTCATCCACTGCAGGGGCCTCGGTCTGGCTCGGAGTCCATGGAGCCAGGGCCGGTTGATATCCCAGGACGCACTGGAAGGGAGTCAGCCTGGTGGAGTGTCGAAGTGAGTTCTGGTCATATTCCACCCAGGGAAGAACAAGCCCACTCACCTTTCCGGTCCTGGCAGTGACTTCTTAGGAACCTCCCCAGCTCCTGGATGGTCCGATGCTGGTACCCGAAGGTGAGGGTGACCGTGACCCCTAGCTTTTCCATAAAGGCTTTCCAGATCCTCGGAAGGCCATAGTCCCGGAAGACCTGCTGGTCTAGTGCCTCAGCGACCTGGAGAGCTGTGGGGAGACCAGAGAGGAATAAACCAGCATGATTTAGAAAATCTGTCCACAACCACCAGAATGGTCGTGAAACTGTCAGAGGGGAGATCGGTAACAAAGTCAATGGACAGATGAGATCAGGGATGCTGAGGCACGGGAAGGGGAAGGAGCTTCCCTGCTGGAGCGTTAGTTTAAGCACACACAGAACAGTTGATGTAACGAATAACATCCTGCGCCAAGGTGGGCCACCAATAATTCTCAGAGAGATTGAATGGTACGGGTGATACCAGGATGTCCAGTGACAACAGCTGTGTGTGCACAGGTCAACAGCCGCTCCCTTATCCCTGTGGGAACGTAGATCCGTTCAGGAGGACAGGTAGTGGGTAACAGGTTCATGGAAGATCACATGACTGTCCCTCTGCTCTCGTGGATCCCAAGATAGCAGTGTCTGGTACGTCCTGAAGCCCTCCTTGACCACAATAGGGACAGAGCCCCAGCTGTTTCAGTCTACGTCGTTCAGCCGCAGGGAGGCGTGTGACCCTTACCTCCATAGGCTCAGGCTCTGATACAGAGTGGTCACTGAGGGAGGTAGAGAAGTGATGAGGGTACCGACACTCCCGAAGTAGGTTATCCAGACGGATGGCCATCACAATGAGTGCGTCCAACGAGAGGTTGTCATCTCGACAAGCCAGTTCCGTCTGGACCTCCTCGCGCAGTCCTCTTCTGAATAGTGTACGGAGTGCCGGCTCATTCCATACACTGGATGCTGCTACAGTCCGGAAGGTGAGCGCGTACTCGGCAGCGGTCTGGTCTTCCTGCCGTAATTGGAATAAATCAAATCAAAGTTTGTCACGTGAGCCGAATACAACAGGTGTAGTAAAGTGAAGTTAAAGGCTTACTTACAGGCTCTAACCTATAGTGCAAAAAAGGATGTTAGGTGAACAATAGGCAAGTAAAGAAATAAAACCGTAAAAAGACAGGCGATATACAGTAGCGAGGCCACATAGACACCGGTTAGTCAGGCTGATTGAGGTAGTATGTACATGTAGATATGGTTAAAGTAGCGTAAAAGAGGGGTTGGCGGGACACAATGCAGTTAGCCCGGTTAGCCAATGTGCAGGAGAACTGGTTGGTCGTATGTACATGAATGTATAGTTAAAGTGACTATGCATATATGATAAAGAGTAGCAGCAGCATAAGAGGGTTTGGGAGGGGGCACACAATGCAAATAGTCCGGGTAGCCGCTTGATTACCTGTTCAGGAGTCTTATGGCTTGGGAATAAAACTGTTGAGAACCCTTTTTGTCCTAGACTTGCCACTCCGGTACCAGTTGCCATGCGATAGTAGAGAGAACAGTCTATAACTGTGGTGGCTGGGGTCTTTGACAATTTTTAGGGCCTTCCTCCGACACCGCCTGGTGTAGAGTTCCTGGATGGCAGGCAGCTTAGCCCCAGTGATGTACTGGGCCGCACGCACTACCCTCTGTAGTGCCTTGCAGTCAGAGGCCGAGCAATTGCCATATCAGGCAGTGACGCAACCATGCTCTCGATGTTGCAGCTGTAGAACCTTTGAGGATTTCAGGACCCATGCCAAATCTTTTTAGTTTCCTGAGGGGGAAATAGGCTTTGTCGTGCCCTCAATAGGCTCTATAACCCCCCTCCAGTGGATGATCGAAAATGGCTCTGATCAGTGCCATGAACCCCTCATTCACATACAGCTCCTCCTCTCTCCCAGATGGCCGTAGCCCACTCCAATCCTGCCCAGTCAGCAGAGAAATAAGCGTGGCAACCTTGGACCTCTCAGTGGTGGGAGCACCCATCTGGTGCACAAAAGAGGGACCACTGGACAGGTAACACTGACCTGGGTGGACTGCTGAGTAGACTGGTGGCAGGGTATCCTCCGCTAGATCAAGGCAACGCCTCTTGGGCATGTTCGAGACGTTGAAGACTGCGAAGAACCTCTTCCATTGCCTTTCCCAGTTGCGCCAGCTGGTCGTGGTATTGACGAAGTAGCTATCCCTGCACATCAAACATCTGGGGCCCGATTACCTGCTGTTTCCATTTGTTGAGGCTGAATTCTGTAACGTACACACTGGGAGTCAGAAAGCAAGTGGTGAGTTTAATAAGAAACAGACCATAGCCCACTATACTAACCACAAGTAGCATGCATGCATGCATATATATATATATATGCATGCATGCATATATATATATATATATATGCATGCATATATATATATATATATATATGCATGCATATATACATATATGCATGCATGCATATATACATATATATATATATATATATGCATGCATGCATATATACATATATTATATATATATATATATATATATATATATATATACATACATGAAACACATAGTTAATTCTGCCTGGGGAATGGAACTAAGGGAGTGACATATATAGGGGAGGTAATCAGTGAAGTGATGGAGTCCAGGTGTGCCTAAAGATGAAGCTCAGGTGCGCGTGATGATGAATGCCAGGTGAGCGTAATGATGACTGCCAGGTGCGCGTAATGATGAATGCCAGGACCGGTGGTTAGTAAACCAGCATGTTGAACACCGGAGGGGAGGAGCTGGAGTAGATGTGACAATAGCTCGGTATGTTTCATCATTACATTTACATTTAGACTGACTGTAGATACATTCTATTATGGTTCTGTTGGAAGCCTATTGGTTTTCGTGGTTGTAAATGGAACTGTGTATTGGAAACCTGTTAATGCTAGGCTGGCATTGCTTAAATGATTACGTGGGTCGACTTTTATTTCCCAGAAGTAGATTGTGCCATATAACAACGTGTTGTGGAACTCATGATTTGGCAAGACAGCTGTATCTCACTGTAGTAGGCTGTAGGCTATGCTATGGTTGTTTGGATATCCATTCCCCTTTTTTTCACTGCGTTGGTTTACTGTTAATGGAACTAGCTTACATGTACTTGTAACCGAAAGGTTGCAAGATCAAATCCCCGAGCTGACAAGGTAAACATCTGTTGTTCTGCCCCTGAACAAGGCAGTTAACCCACTGTTCCTAAGCCGTCATTGAAAATAAGAATTTGTTTTTAACTGACTTTCCTAGTTAAATAAAGGTATATATAAAAATATATATATTTAGATGATGTCTTTATTGATCTGATATTTTGTTTACTAGGCCTTCTACTTGATACCTCTATTTTGTTCTGTTTGCATTCACTTGTTCACATTTGAGGTTTTGTCTATATTCTAAGACAAATTGCTATTCAGTATTTTTGTCTGCATGCATTAATAACTAGGCTAATACTTTCAGCATTTAGTTTGCATTATTTTGGTGTTGACATCTGTGTGTACGGCTGCATTCACATAGGGTAATTAATCTATTAAACAGCCTATCATTCTTGTAGCCTATATTCATTACCAAAACTGACTTGCTTTAGTGTAAGGCGCTGTCCATTGTGCTGATACAGTGGAGATGGGCTACAGACTTTGCACCAACAGGACTGTCACTTCAAGAAACCGCCAAAATTGGGCCCCCTCTCCGATTTCAACTGCTCCCTTAGTCACTTTATCCTTGTGTCAGGTCTAATTAGTTGGGAATAGCGAGCATACTTGGCTGCTATCTTGTTTGTGCTTATTAGATACAAGTGTCAAGGCCAACAGTTTCCACATAACTTATACTATAGCTAGCTTCCTTTGTATGTAGCTTGCCTCTTATCTGACTGGTAGTTAGCTACTAGCACTGTTGATGCGCAACCCAAGTGCTTTGGTCAGGTTTTAGAACTCTCAGATTTGGCTGAAAATATGTTGGCATTGTCAGAAATGCTACAAAAAGGTAGCACATAGTTGGTTCTTAATGGACAGAAATGTGAGTGATAAATTATACATTTTATAAAAACTGTTGCACCTACAAACGCATTAAGTCTAAATGGATCCAAGTCTAATGGTCACCTTATGGACGCTGTTGCCTTGTTTTAATCCGACGACTGGAATTTGACCTAGGTTTGGACAAAAAAATTGTCTGACGACCCTAATGCTAACAACCCTGTCAAAAATCCGGTATATTGGTTCTCAGTAATGGACGGACCATGACGAGAGACGTGTGTTGTGTAACTCCATTCAACTTTATTTGCGAATTTTCATAGACATTTGTGTCATATTAGCTTAGATATGATGGTAGGGAAATCTGAATTTAACATTGAGCTTCAACCAATGCATATACTATTGTGGGGGCTATCACCTCCATAATAATTACCTGAGTCATACCACCACATGAGGATGAGATGTTGGCTTAAGTATGTTAGCCAAGTGTCTCACCATGTGGGAGAGATGCCTACACTGCTTCCTATCTGAATGAAAATATAACTTTTTTCTTTATTTAGTTATTTTTGGGGGTTTGTTGTAACAATATTCACAATATTGCTGAGCCTACTTCTATCCTCTCCGAACTCCACAAGTGTATTAGGCTTTGGAGAGAGGTACAGTGGGGAGAACAAGTATTTGATACACTGCCGATTTTGCAGGTTTTCCTACACAAAGCATGTATAGGTATGTAATTTTTATCATAGGTACACTACACAAAACAAAAATCCAGACAATCACATTGTATGATTTTTAAGTAATTAATTTGCATTTTATTGCATGACATAAGTATTTGATCACCTACCAACCAGTAAGAATTTCGGCTCTCACAGACCTGTTAGTTTTTCTTTAAGAAGCCCTCCTGTTCTCCACTGATTACCTGTATTAACTGCACCTGTTTGAACTCGTTACCTGTATAAAAGACACCTGTCCACACACTCTAACAGACTCCAACCTCTCCACAATGGCCAAGAAAAGAGAGCTGTGTAAGGACTTCAGGGGTAAAATTGTAGACCTGCACAAGGCTGGGATGGGCTACAGGACAATAGGCAAGCAGCTTGGTGAGAAGGCAACAACTGTTGGCGCAATTATTAGAAAATGGAAGAAGTTCAAGATGACGGTCAATCACCCTCGGTCTGGGGCTCCATGCAAGATCTCACCTCATAGGGCATCAATGATCATGAGGAAGGTGAGGGATCAGCCCAGAACTACACGGCAGGACCTGGTCAATGACCTGAAGAGAGCTGGGACCACAGTCTCAAAGAAAACCATTAGTAACACACTACGCCGTCATGGATTAAAATCCTGCAGCGCAAGGTCCCCCTGCTCAAGCCAGCGCATGTCCAGGCCCGTCTGAAGTTTGCCAATGACCATCTGGATGATCCAGAGGAGGAATGGGAGAAGGCCATGTGGTCTGATGAGACAAACAGAGCCTTTTGGTCTAAACTCCGCTCGCCGTGTTTGGAGGAAGAAGAAGGATGAGTACAACCCCAAGAACACCATCCCAACCGTGAAGCATGGAGGTGGAAACATCATTCTTTGGGGATACTTTTCTGCAAAGGGGACAGGACGACTGCACCGTTTTGAGGGGAGGATGGATGGGGCCATGTATCGCGAGCTCTTGGCCAACAACCTCCTTCCCTCAGTAAGAGCATTGAAGATGGGTCGTGGCTAGGTCTTCCAGCATGACAAAGACCCAAAACACACAGCCAGGGCAACTAAGGAGTGGCTCCGTAGAAGCATCTCAAGGTCCTGGAGGTGCCTAGCCAGTCTCCAGACCTGAACCCAATAGAACATCTTTGGAGGGAGCTGAAAGTCCGTATTGCCCAGCGACAGCCCCAAAACCTGAAGGATCTGGAGAAGGTCTGTATGGAGGAGTGGGCCAATATCCCTGCTGCAGTGTGTAAACCTGGTCAAGAACTACAGGAAACGTATGATCTCTGTAATTGCAAACAAAGGTTTCTGTACCAAATATTAAGTTCTGCTTTTCTGATATATCAAATACTTACGTCATGCAATAAAATGCTAATTAATTACTTACAAATCATACAATGTGATTTTCTGGATTTTTGTTTTAGATTCTTCTCACAGTTGAAGTGTACCTATGATAAACATTACAGACCTCTACATGCTTTGTAAGCAGGAAAACCTGCAAAATCGGCAGTGTATCAAATACTTGTTGGGGTGGCAGGGTAGCCTAGTGGTTAGAGTGTTGGACTAGTAACCGGAAGGTTGCAAGTTCAAATCCCCGAGCTGACAAGATACAAATCTGTCATTCTGCCCCTGAACAGGCAGTTAACCCACTGTTCCTAGGCCGTCATTGAAAATAAGAATTTGTTCTTAACTGACTTGCCTAGTAAAATAAAATAAATAAAATTGTTCACCCCACTGTAGACACGTTGACAGAAGCTCAGAACTATGTAGGTGGAACTAGACTATACTCTTAACTACAGATGTAGAATCTTACTTTGACACAGTTTGCTACAGCATGAAATAATTCTGCAGCAACAGGAAATGTGAATTATGTGGATTATAATTCATTAACATTTTTGTAGGGATTGATACATTTTTCTGAAGAGAAAATCAAGTCTGAAATTTCATAGTGGAAATTAAACTTCAGAAGCCTTTTTAACCTCATACACATGTTTCCATTGCAGGAAAGTTCTCCTTAAAACAGGGTGATCAAATGAAAATCAAATGCAGTGGTGTAAAGTACTTAAAATAAGGAATTTAAAATGATTTATACTTTAACTTTTGATACCTAAGTATATTTTAGCAATTACATTTACTTTTGATACTTAAGTATATTTAGAACCAAATACTTTTAGACTTTTACTCAGTAGTATTTTACTAGGTGACTTATTTTTACTTGAGTAACTTTCTATTAAGGTATCTACTGTATACATTTACTCAAGTATGGCAATTTGGTACTTTTTCCTCCACTGATCGTATGTGGTTCTTGCCCATTGGTCTCTGTCAACCTTGTTTGATTTGCTAGGGTAAAGCTATTTGTTTGCTCATTTGGATTCATTTACATGCATGCCTAACACATCTATCTACTACACTCAGTTCCAATGAAGACTATTTGTAGGCTACACTGAGAACTCATCCATAAACCTAGCTCGTGCACAGACAACTCCCAACCCCACTTTGCTCTGTAATTGAATATGACTCCAATCAAATGAAAGAGTCGACGTTATAGAACACCGTTGTCTGGTCATTAATAAAAGTCCATAATTTACATAAGTTGCTACATAAGGTAGTTGAATAAATGCATTGTATTGCTCAAAAACTCATACCTTAGATATAAACAGATTTCTACTAAAGTTTAAATCATGTGGTGAGTATAGTCAATGTTATCGCTCCATACATGATTGAATTGCTACTGTATATGATTTTCGGACAGTGTACTCTATCCCTACACTTCATGTCTAATGAATTTGTTTCCATGGTTCAGGAAAAGGGAGGAATAGGGGGGCCAGCTCCTGTAGGGCAGTAGCGGGACGCGTGCGTGTTCTTGAGAAATCGAACACGGGTCTGGAGTGAGATCTGGAGTTCAGACTTGTTGTTGTAATGAATCAACTTGGCAGTGGTCAAGGCTTAAGGGCTTGGGCATACATCCGGTGCCAGCTGCTGTGCTGTCAAATCACGCTGCACCTCCCTGTGTCTCTGTCTTTGTATGTGTCTGTGTTTGTGTGTGTACAGAAAATGTGAGTACTAAGTATACGGTATGTTTTGCATCTAACATGTATCAACATGCCTGCTTGTGTTCGTAAATTCATGTTTGTACATAAGGTGCACATGACCACATTCTGCTGTGGTATGGGACTGTTCCTTTTTTTGCTACATCACTCTATCGTAGGGAGCAGTAAAGATAGATCATCCCTACCACACACACCCTTACCAAACGCCCCCGGGCCCACCCCCATCTTCAATCTAATGCTCAGTGTGCATAGCAAATCTCAGATGGGCCAGACGTCCTACTCCAACTGTCTAGCAAGCAGGCTGGTTGGTTGGTGTGCAGGGATCCCTCTACAGTGGGTGATCTCTGCTACAGAGAAAGACATTAAAGGGAAATGCCACCGCCGCTCGATTTCACTGCATATGCCCATTAATATGTTATTCATTTATCATACACTACTGTTCAAAAGTTTGGGGTCACTTAGAAATGTCCTTGTTTTTGAAAGAAAAACACTTTTTTTGTCCATTAAAATAACATCAAATTGATCAGAAATACAGTGTAGACATTGTTAATGACCATTGTAGCTGGAAATGGCTGATTCTTAATGGAATATCTACAGAGGCCCATTATCAGCAACCATCACTCCTGTGTTCTAATGACACGTTAGCTAATCCAAGTTTATCATTTTAAAAGGCTAATTGATCATTAGAAAACCCTTTTGCAATTATCTTAGCACAGCTGGAAACTGTTTTTCTGATTAAAGAAGCAATAAAACTGGCCTTGAGACTAGTTGTGTATCTGGAGCATCAGCATTTGTGGGTTCGATTACAGGCTCAAAATGTCCAGAAACAAAGACTTTCTTCTGACACTCGTCAGTCTATTATTGTTCTGAGAAATGAAGGCTATTCCATGTGAGAAATTGCCAAGAAACTGAAGATCTCGTACAAAGCTGTGTACTACTTCCTTCACAGAACAGCGCAAACTGGCTCTAACCAGCCTTCTAAGCAGAGTTCCTCTGCCCAGTGTCTGTGTTCTTTTGCCCATCTTAATCTTTTATTTGTATTGGCCAGTTTGAGATATGGCTTTTTCTTTGCAACTCTGCCTAGAAGGCCAACATTCTGGAGTCGCCTCTTCACTGTTGACGTTGAGACTGGTGTTTCGCGGGTACTATTTAATGAAGCTGCCAGTTGAGGACTTGTGATGCGTCTGTTTCTCAAACTAGACACTCTAACGTACTTGTTCTCTTGCTCAGTTGTGCACCTGGGCCTCGCACTCCTCTTTCTATTCTGGTTAGGGCCAGTTTGTGCTGTGAAGGGAGTAGTATACAGCTTTGTACCAGATCTTCAGTTTCTTGGCAGTTGCTCTCATGGAATAGGCTTCATTTCTCAGAACAAGAATAGACTGATGAGTTTCAGAAGGAAGGTCTTTGTGATGCTCCAGATACTCAACTAGTCTAAAGAAGGCCAGTTTTATTGCTTCTTTAATCAGAAAAAGGTTTCAGCTCTACTAACATAATTGCAAAAGGGTTATCTAATGATCAATTAGCCAATTAAAATGATAAACTTGGATTAGCTAACACATCGTGCCATTGGAACATGGGCCTCTTTACGCCTATGTGGATATTCCATAAAAAAATCTGCCGTTTCCAGCTACAATAGTAATTTACAACATTAATGTCTACACTGTATTTTATGTTATTTCAATTAAAAAATAAAAATAATTTCAAAAACAAGGACATTTCAAAGTGACCCCAAATTTTGAACAGTAGTGTGTGTCATAAAAATCCAGAATTTTCTCACCACATGCAAATACGAGTGTTTCTGCATCTCGCCTTTAGAAACTGGCCATCTACATTTCCACGGGACATCTACATTTACCACGATATCCATTTCAGGACGTAGTACCACATCAGTTGATGTGGGGAAATATCAAAATGTCTGTGTTTGTAGCCAGCACTTCCATCCATAGGATTTTGAAACTGGTTGCCAGGTCAACGAAAGTTAAAGTGATGCTATTCCATACATTTTCCACTTAACTTCCAAGAGGAAGGCATACAATCAGCCAATCAAGCTGAGGTAACGTGGCTAATAAGGTTACCTAGCTAACTAGGTAGAGAACTACATTTGTTTATCTAAATCCAAATCTAGCTAGCTAGCTTTCATAATACGCTGTCTAGACATTCGAAAGCAAGTCAATGTAATTAGCCAGCTGCTATGTGATTTGATTTGCAACTTTGCAAGCTAATGTTAGCTTCATTAGGTTTTGTTATCTACAGCCTACCGGACTGTATCTAAACGCTAGCTAGCTAACCAACTACCACAGAGGCTAACGTGCTCTATTTAGAGTCCGATCCCATCAACATCTGCAGCGGCGTCGGCATCAGGCTCAGCACCAGGAACTCACCTTTGCTAAATATTTCCATAACTCCATGATGCGCAAATAAATATACTGGAGCTAGGCATACATATGGTCTCTGTCTGGTTGTCATAGTTGGTGTGTTTACAAGTAACGTTATGCTTCAACTTGTACTGAAGTTTTCGCTGTATTGTGGAGGCTTAGTTGAAGTCTAAATTGGAGAAAAGGAGCTGTTAAGTATGGGTGGCTGACTGGTGTCTGTTAGGGATGGGTATTGTGTGTGTGTGTGTATGAAGATTAGTATGCATGATCTATTGACATGAGGAGGCTGGGTGGATGTCGTACCTCGTTGAGTATGTATTAATGGTGACAAAGCAGTCAAATTTGGCCAATCACGGACTACTGTGTGTCCTACAGACTAATCTTGCTGCTGATAACAAGGACCGTGACACCAGCTTTGGTAGTACAGAGCCTGCACTATTTGGATGAAAGCTTTCAGCCGGGAACAAGCTCAAGCTCAACGTCGTCTGACTCTGAAACAAGCCAGGGCAGCCAAAAGGTATTTATAAAACAATACCCTCTTGAGAAAACAGAATCACAAACACACTAAACTGTCTACAAGTCAAGTGATCCTTGCAGACAGTTCTTTGGCATGGGGAATAAGGGATGTTTGTATACTTTTCTAGCCTATTCACTCTATTGTTGGCAGTGCTTGTCTACTCAACAGCACAACTGTAGGTGCTCATACACAACAATACACAACTAGAAGTCTACAAGTCAAGCCCTCTCAAACTTTTCACATCTTTGTTAACTGTCCATCTCAATGACCCAAATTGACTCTGAGTGTAACAAAACACATACCAGTACACAGGAACTTTTTTTTTGTTTAACGTCTTTGTCTTTCCAGGAGACTTGCAGTACAAACAAATCTTCTGCAAGAGGTCAAAACAGTGGGTGGTGAAGGTGTACAAGCCTAGAACCCACCTCTTCATTCAGGGAGAGGCTTGTCCACCTGGCTGTGGCGTGCAGAAAGGACCAGACGGTTGTCTACAAGGAGCCAGAGTCACAGCGCCCTAAACCTAACATTTCTGCCAACATCACCACAGCACCAAAGCCTGCTAAACCAGCTGCCATTATCCAACACAAGAAGAGGTGCACCAGCTGAAGAGCATTCTGGAACCTGCCTGGAACATTCAGTCAGAGTTGTTGTAGAATAATATAGAATACCTAGTATGCTCACAACTGCATTGTGGTATAGATATGGCTAGTTCCAATGGTGTTTTATATAATATGTTTTACAAGTGTACTGACAAGTGATCAAATGATTCCAGCTGCATCAGAAACCAATAAAGTGTCGACTTCAACCTCTGGATCATTTCATTGTGATATTCATGCCTTTGCATGTTGATAAACTAGCTACAATCCTACTGCCAAAGCAATACAGGGAGTTGGGTGTATCATTTAAACTTGAATTTGTTGGCAAGTAAACATGTTTCAATAAAAACAGTAGTCTAGTCTGTCACTATAGCAACTAAGTATACAACAACTTATTTGCTCTGGAGACCAAGGTGAGTTTACACCGCAGTATGCAGGAACAGTCATTTAAATTTTTACCTTTTTACCTTTAATTTTTTCATGCCAATGTATGACATATAAGTCAAAAAAATATACTACTAGCGCCGATGATAAATACAACATTTTTTTTTTAAAGGAAATACTTGCATGTGGTGTGTTTGGGTGGAGCAGTGACGTGTTCGCAGTCACGTTGATATAAGTGGAGGTTGTTGTTATGGGACCCTTCATATCTTTTTTTTTTTGTATCCAAGTAGTTTTGTCTGTGAAAGAAAGATACAAAATGCTATTAGACATTCATGGACAATCGTGATGATGTTTAATATGAGACATTAACATGTTAGCTAGCTACAACACACGGGTATAGTTACTCCAAGACTAATATGAGTCATAAAGTCCTTCCTTTACTCTTGATCATCATCTAAACATTTCAACAGTTTTGCTCCTGATGACATGGACTGAGGTTAGCTAGGCTAGTTAGCTAAAATGTTAAGACTACAGTACATTTTAGGTATTGCAAACATAGCTAGCTTAACAAAATTGTACTGTACTAAACAGCACCGCTTTGTGTTAAAAGATAGCTTATTTTGCGAGCTAGCTAAACAGCTAACTCGTTTGTCATTTGCCGTCCTGGTCTTCCTGGTCTAGGATGCCACCACAGCTTGCTGGTCCCGCAATTATTTTCCTCTAGGCATGCGTCCCCCGAAACATGACCCGCCAGACCACACTTCTTAACACCTGCCTGCCCGCTTAACCCGGAAGCCAGCCGCACCAATGGGTCAGAGGAAACACTGTTCAACTGATGACCGAGGTCAGCCTGCAGGTGCCCGGCTTGCAACAAGAAGTTGCTAGAGCACAATAAGCCAAGTAAAGCCCCCCCCCCCTGCCAAACCCTCCCCTAACCCGGACGATGTTGGGCCAATTGTGCGCCGCCCTATGGGACTCCCAATCACTGCCAGTTGTGACACAGCCCGGGATCGAACCCGGGTCTGTAGAATTGCATCTAGCACTGCGATGCAGTACCTTAGACTGCTGCGACACTCGGGAGGCCCACGCTGCAGCTATTCTACAATTACTGCATCCAAAATACCACAGTCCACTGTAGTCACTGCACTTTTACAGCAGTTTTAAAACTGAAATCTTTTTTTGTAAGGGTACGGAGGGAGACTGGAAAAACACCCCAAATAGTGTCTAGCGCTGAAGTTTCCCTTTAAGTACAGCTGTAAAAACTCTGCACCAGGGGCCAGACTGTCCCAATGTTAATAGACTAGAGACTCAGACTACTAAATTATACCAGAGTGTCAGATGTCAATCCCCCACAAGGGTGGCACTGTGGATATGTGTGTGTGTGTGTGTGTGCACACCGTGTCTGACCCACTATGCTCCCTCTGGGTTCATATTCCATGAACAATCCGTTTGTCACATAATGACGGGCTGATGGTGTTAAGTGCTGAATCAGATTAGCATCTATACCGCAGACATCAGCATTATATAGGTGGTGATAATAACAAGGTGCTCAAAGGGAGGCCTTGGCTCAACCCTTCTCCATCTCCCTATTCACATTTATATTGAGTGTCTTTCCTCTGTACTTTGCATACCACTGCATATTTCCCACTGTGCAATGCGGTTGGCTGTGTAAATGTGCATCTGGGGATTTGCGTACTGTTGATACGCGTGTGTACGTGTGCTCCTGTATATGCATGCCAGTCTTTGTATGAGAGCATAAAAACATTAGGATGCAGCTTACATGTGGGTTTGGATTTGATCAAAAGGGTGTGAATTTACTTTGAACATGTTTGTGTACACGTGCTTGCATTAAATTATAGAGTACCTCTGTGAAACTGACGGCCATGTTGTTTTCTGCTCCACTGAGGCCGGAGAGCCAAGGTGGCTCCACAGACCCCACATTGGTGGGAGCCAACCCAGGTATCAATTACAGAACCTCATACAAAGGACCTTTGTCACTAAAGCCCCTAAAGGTTGTTTGGTAGCCAGGTACAGCACAACAAGACTGAGTAGAGACCGTAATGATGACAATGTCTCAACTCCACCTGAATTCACCCTCGGAAATATTTTGACAGCTTATTAATTTCCATGCCCTAAAGACTGTACATATTGTATGTCAAAATAATTTTCTATTAGTTTAGCAAATAGCACGCAATGCAGGTATTCTCACGGTCACCTTTTCCACCCTCTTTGTGGTACTGTTTACCCAATTGGCGGAATTTAGCCTCTCCCATACTGACTGTTAGCCTTTCCCCAACTCGACAAAATTAATTTGCCCAACTCGACAAAATTAATTTCCCCAACTCCCAAAGTTAATCAGGGATGGATAGGAGTTAACTGCCCTACCTCCTGAGTGGGCCTCTGTTAAACATGGCAGCTTAATTAAAACAGAAGGAAGCGACATGCTCCCAGGCTACTTGACATGGCAGCCTCAAGCACACTTCTTGAGGCCTCCTGATAGCCGAGACAGACAGTGTCCCTGGAGAGTTACGGATCTAGAGCTTAAAAGTGAATGACGGGATTGGAAGTGAAGCCTAATGTCTGAGTGCCACATTTACTTTGTTATGACAATGAGAGCAGTTTGATACTATGCCGTATGCTCTCCCACAAGTCTGCATGAATGCAGGCTGCGCTTGTTCCCCTGCACGCCACCCATATGCACGTTAAAAACAAAAACAAACCAACTGTAACATTCAATCTGCTTTATCACACAGCAAAGAGGGTGTGTCACTGGCGGTGGTACCTTATGAGGCATGGCTGTGTATGTTTCTGTGTATCCTTGTGTAGGAGTATGTGTCCTGTATATGTGAGGGAAGAGAGCAAGGGGGAGGTCTAATCAATAGACCTCAAGGGGGAGGGCTAATCTGAAATGGGATGTGCAATTTGTCTTGTCGCCACTGTCTTTGAAGATAGAGCTCCTAAAGAGACAGGTGGCCCAATTTAACGGAAACAAATGGACCTACAGTATTAAGTACCGGTATGCACCAATTAAAACATTGTATATTTTTTTACAGAGAATTAACAGGGTATTTTCCAGATTTTGAAATGCACATCTCTCATATTTAACTCTAGCTTCATGATATCAATGAGAAGAAAACAGGTGACTTTGACGCCATATTGCCCTACTGTGCGAATTACATGACCGTACAACTCCAGTAGGTTTCTCCTCTGTGAATGTAGACTACCGTAAAACTCCAGTAGGTTTCTCCTCTGTGCATGTACACTACCATTAAACTCTAATAGATTTCTCCTCTGTGCATGTACACTACCGTAAAACTCCAAAAGGTTTCTCCTCTGTGCATGTACACTACCATCAAACTCTAATAGATTTCTCCTCTGTGCATGTACACTAACATTAAACTCCAGTAGATTTCCCCTCTGTGCATGTACACTAACATTAAACTCCAGTAGACTTCTCCTCTGTGCATGCACACTACCATTAAACTCCAGCAGGTTTCTCCTCTGTGCATGTACACTACCATTAAACTCCAGTAGGTTTCTCCTTTGTGCATGTACACTACCATCAAACTCCAATAGGTTTCTCCTCTGTGCATGTACACTAGCATACAACTCCAGGAGGTTTCTCATCTGCGTGTCCCTGTACAGGACTAGCCAGCAGCCAACTCTAATCCCAGTTTATTGATCCAACATCATTTATCAAGCTGATTTATCAGAGCACTGGCTGTACCATTGATTTAGGATGCTGTACGCTATTAGTTGTGCATCAGTTTCCACACCCCTGTGCGTGACACAAGTAACTTTTAACTGACTGACCTGACATGGTTACAAAAAATATTTGTTGGGATACATCAAAACCAAAAGGCCATTAGCCTCCTTCAGCATTAACTTATGTCTGACTGGTCATGTGAGTTGTTCCACTAAGCTTGCATTTACAAAGTATCCACAGACCATAGACTTTCCTGAGAAGCCCTTGTCTGGGCGTATCTAGCAATTCGCTGTATCTAAACAAAACAAGTAGCAATTCTGAGAGAGAAAAATGTGTTGCTTTGGAGGCTTACCCAAAAAGTTAACTGTGAGTGACCTTGTGAAGAACCTCTCTACTGGTTACAGAAACGTACAGAGACAACAGGAGGAGGAGAAGAGGGGGAGGAAGAAGAGGGGAAGGAGGAGGAGTGGGGGAGGAAGAAGAGGGGAAGGAGGAGGAGTGGGGGAGGAAGAAGAGGGGAAGGAGGAGGAGTGGGGGAGGAAGAGGATGGGAAGGAGGAGGAGTGGTGGAGGAAGAAGAGGGGAAGGAGGAGAAGAGGGGGAGGAAGAGGAGGGGAAGGAGGAGGAGTGGGTTGGCGAGGTAAAAAGATAAATATGTTTTGTCCTTGAGTGGGAGTCTCCTGTTGTCTAGCCCAGTTTCACCGGGTGGCAGGGCTGTGTTGGGCTATAATTATTACAGAAGGATGTCCTGCATGTGTACAGAAGGATGTCCTGCACCAAATTTCTATCAACATGTTAAATGTGCAACCAGAGGGAAAAGAAACTCAAGACCACCTTTACTCCACACACAGAGACACGTACAAAGCTCTCCCTCGCCCTCCATTTGGTAAATCTGACCATAACTCTATCCTCCTGATTCCTGCTTACAAGCAAAAACTAAAGCAGGAAGCACCAGTGACTCGGTCTATAAAAAAGTGGTCAGATGAAGCAGATGCTAAACTACAGGACTGTTTTGCTAGCACAGACTGGAATATGTTCCGCGATTCTTCCGATGGCATTGAAGAGTACAGTACACCACATCAGTCACTGGCTTTATCAATAACTGCATCGAGGACGTCGTCACCACAGTGACTGTACGTACATACCCCAACCAGAAGCCACGGATTACAGGCAACATTCACACTGAGCTAAAAGGTAGAGCTGCCGCTTTCAAGGAGCGGGACTCTAACCCGGAAGCTTTTAAGAAATCCCGCTATGCGGGATACATGAACCATCAAACCATCAACAGGCAAAGCGTCAATAAAGACTAAGATCGAATTGTACTACACCGGCTCCGACGCTCGTCAGATGTGGCAGGGCTTGCAAACTATTACAGACTACAAAGGGAAGCACAGCCAAGAGCTGCCCAGAGTGACACGAGCCTACCAGACAACCAAAATAACTTCTATGCTCGCTTCAAGGCAAGTAACACTGAAACATGCATGAGAGCACCAACTGTTCTGGATGACTGTGTGATCACGCTCTCCGCAGCCGATGTGAGTAAGACCTTTCAACAGGTCAACATTCACAAGGCCGCAGGGCCAGACGGATTACCAGGACGTGTACTCTGAGCATGCGCTGACCAACTGGCAAGTGTCTTCACTGACATTTTCAATTTCTCCCTGTCTGAGTCTGTCATACCAACATGTTTCAAGCAGACCACCATAGTCCCTGTGCCCAAGAACACTAAGGTAATCTACCTAAATGACTACCGACCCATGTTGACCATAGTACGTCTGTAGCCATGAAATGCTTTGAAAGGCTGGTCATGACTCACATCAACACCATTATCCCAGAAACCCTGGACACACTCCAATTTGCATACTGCAAATGATCCACAGATGATGCAACCTCTATTGCACTCCACACTGCCCTTTCCCACCTGGACAAAAGGGATACTCAAAACTGCATCGTTGGTTAAGTTAGCATTTCACTGTAAGGTCTACACCTGTTGTATTTGGCACATGTGACAAATACAATTGGATTTGATTTGATTTGTAGCTCTCTACCAATCTTTCCAGCAACCTTTTTGAGAGTGTGTGAGTGAAAGAATTTACGAGATTATGTCAGAATGATGTAAACTATTGTATCAGGGTAAAACTGTGGAACTGTCTTGAACGCACCTGTTAGTTCCCAGGTGTGCCTTATTGTAATTAAGGGTGTGGCCCAACGTATCAATGTATTTCCTTTTCATTCATTTAGGGGATCCTCTTACTCAGTGCCAATACCAAATGTACAATGTGCAGGGATACTGGAGTATTTGAGGTAGATATGTACATAAAGGTGGGGATTAGGAGTGGAATATTACATGAAGATGAATGCTTTAAATCTGTATTGAAATAACCATATTTTTCTGAGAGCGCTTGATGTTGCTGAAACAAAGACATGTCCAAGTACGAGTTGCTGAGTAAATACCAAAACAAATCACATAATTTCTGGCCCGATCATTCCATTGATCCACTCCTTGATTCAAAGAACCAGAGTATTTCAGATTAGTCCCCCTACATTACACTATACTCTGTCTCTCTCTTCCTGTTCCCTCTTTCTTTCCCCTTCCCCTGTCTCTCCATACCTTCCTCTTGAAACATGCAGTCAGACCAATAACAAAGTCTCTTTAGCAATACACTCTCTGGTGTTGTGGCAACAGCCCATGGCGCCCAGCTGTCACAGGAATACTGTCTGTCAGCCTGTCGGTAGTGAAATTGACCTCTGAGTCATGGGGGCCATGAAGAAGGCGACTGTATAGGGACAGGATTGCTGTCGCTGAGTGACGCTTAATGAAATCATTGAGGTACTATGCATTATTGACGAGTTTGTCATAGCAACTGGCTGCACTGTGCATTCAAGGGACATTGTGTGCTAGTCTGTTCACGTGGTCTATTCACGTGGCCTATTCATATAGTTAAGAGCTTCACTGAGTGAACAAAACATTAGGAACACCTGCTCTTTTCATGACGTAGACTGACCAGGTGAATCCCAGTGAAAGCTCTGATCCCTTGTTGATGTTAAATCCACTTCAATCAGTGTAGAGGAAGGGGAGGAGACAGGTTAAAGAAGGATGTTTAAGTCTTGAGACAATTGAGACACGGAATGTGTGTGTGTGTGTGCGATTCAAAAGGTGACCAAAGATTTAAGTGCCTTTGAACCGGCTATGGTAGTAGGTGCCAGGTGCAGCGGTTTGAGTGTGTCAAGACCTGCAACGCTGCTGGGTTTTTCCACACTCAACAGTTTACCTTGTGCATCAAGAATGGTCCACTACCCAAAGGACATCCAGCAAACTTGGCAAAACTGTGGGAAGCATTGGAGTCAACATGGGCCAGCATGCTTGTGGAATGCTTTCAACACCTTATAGAGTCAAATTGAGGCTGTTCTGAGGGCAAAAGGGGTGCAACTCAATATTAGGAAGGTCATGTTTTGAACACACAGTGTACAGTATATCTGCAGGCTAAATGTCACCCAGCAATTTGTGTTTATAGTTTTCAGTTGCAGTAAGAAAAGGTTTTAAGATAAACTCATACATTATGTTTTGAAGTGGATCTAAAGTTTGCACATCAAGTCAACTCATTAAAATTGCTCCAATGGAACCTGTTGTAACATAACATCATTTGCCAACATTGCTTATCAAACTCCAGTCAAAATCATGACGGCCTAATGTTCTCATCAGCACCACATGGAATGGAACTGTTTTAAGACATATTGATAATGTTTCTCTATTTGTACCTATAACATCTCTTCCATCTCTCTCTCTCTCTCTCTCTCTCTGTGTTTAGAACTCCATGAATCTGCCTCCAGACAAGGTGACGATCCTGTGTCAGTATGACAACGAGAAGAAGTGGGAACTGGTCTGTGATCAGGTGGGACTCCAACTCCACTGCACAAGACAACAGTCTACTGTACCGTTACCGTTTCAGTAACACCTAGTGGATAACGTTACAGTAACAGGATGTAGTCATAGTTCTTAGGGGAACTTCAGGTAACATGATAACCATGTGAAACTTCTTTAGAGAATTCTACGTTGTGATGAATCAAGCCCTGATGATATGCACTGCTTCCTTTAAGCTTGGCAGAACTTCGTATAGAGGCGTTGAGGTGTCAATTTGGTTGTTGTTGTGGTGTCCTGGTTTCTAGGAAAGCACCCCATTGACACACCATTGCAGTGAGAGTGGTTGTTCATACACACACTTGCGTACGCAAGAAACAACCCCACGCCACCACACATGTACACACACACACACACTTTGCATCCTGCTGGGAACCTCATCAAAATTGTACGTTGCTGTGGCAACATTGACGAGGCAGATAACTTCCTGTGGCTCAGGGGGGAGTGACACACAGGACACCTGTCACTGTCACTGTCGCACAGACCTGCAGTGGTTCAATGTTGTCCCTTCCATTATCTAGCACAGCTAAAGCCATTGTTAACAAAGGCTGTCTATCTCTACTCTGACCTGATTGATAGATTGATATTTTGACATGCAAAGCTCTGCCTCACCAACAGATATATCATTGGTTATACTTGTATAAATAAGCAGCGTAATCACCCCAATTGACTCATTCACCTTCCCCCCCCCCCCCTCCTCCTCTCCCCTGTATCTCCTCTCCCCTGTAGCTATCGTTGCTGTAAATGAGAATGTGTTCTCAGTCAACTTACCTGGTAAAATAAGGGTTAAAATAAAAATAATCAAGGCCGTGAAGTCCCTGCTGTGTTCTACCCTCTGGTCCCCTTCTCCCACAGTGCACCCATGTAATCAACATAATTAGATACGCTCTAACATCTCTCTCTCTCTGTCTGTCTGTCTGTCTGTCTGTCTGTCTGTCTGTCTGTCTGTCTGTCTGTCTGTCTGTCTGTCTGTCTGTCTGTCTGTCTGTCTGTCTGTCTGTCTGTCTGTCTGTCTGTCTGTCTGTCTGTCTGTCTGTCTGTCTGTCTGTCTGTCTCTTTCTCTCTCTCTCTCTCTGTCTGTCTGTCTGTCTTGCCTGCCTGTCTGTCTGTTCTCCTTCCTACAGGAACGATTCCAAGTGAAGAATCCTCCCTCTGCTTACTTGCTGAAGCTCAAAAGTTATCTTGACCAGGGAGGGGTCAGTCGCAAGGTACTGTACCAATACAATCCTGTAAGAGGTCCAGTCTGGGCTATGGCCCTGATCAGATACTTTCAAAAACATAATTTATTGAAGTAATCACTTTTTGCAAAAGTTATTTAAAAAAAAACACTGGTATCGTCCATAGCTAAGTTACCACTTGTTTTGTTTACTATACACCATCAAACATTTCTCCACAACGATAATGACCTTGTTATGCGTGTTATGACAGTTCAAGAGGCGGGTCCAGGAGTCCACACAGGTCTTAAGAGAGCTGGAGATTTCCCTGAGGACCAATCATATCGGGTGAGACCTGCCCCTTACCCAACTTTTCTGCTTTCATCAGCACTCCATCTATTGATCCTTACACAAGCTACATTTATTTGATTTATTTATACAGGTAGGTCAATTAAATGGCACTTCCGCCACTTTTCAACCTCATATTCATTATCACTAGCACCATACCAGTTTCTACATTCTATGATCTGTGTTTGAAAAGATAACACGAAAGGTCCTAAAAAAAAATGCATTAGGATTAAAAGCAAGAAAAAAAGTTTTTCAAAACCTGCAACGAGTTTCTTGCTAAAGGGAGGATATTTTCTTGTTCCCCACATGTCATCGGGTAGAACTTTTTAACGTAATTTTTTTTCTTCTACAAAACATAGAAATGCACAGTTTTCACACTGGTATTGTGCTGTAGATAATGAAAATGAGGTTGAAAAGGGATGGAATTGCCCTTTAAGAACAAATTCTTATTTACAATGATCTGTCAGGGTGCAGCAAGTATAACACACAAACAATACACAGGCAGTAAAACCGTCAGTAAAGCATTCAGTAATAGACAGCATAAATAACTGATGATGATAAAACAGCTATGAACTCGACCAACAAAATACTAATACTGTAAAATGGCTTTAAAAAATAATAATATAATAATATATATATATATGTAACATTTATTTTGACAGGGTCTCTTTTACAGATAAATCCAATCAAACACTATACAGAATTACTAAACATTAAAGAAAAAATGACTTTAATCATCATAGAGGTCTCTGATCATTACACTGAACTGACACAGGGGGACCGGAACATATAATTTCAGAAAGCTCTGAAAGTTGTTCCACATACAGGGTGCAAAAAATAACCAAAAAACATCTTTCCCCAATTCTGTGGAGACCGTAGGGTTCCTCCAGTGATATCCAAGCCTAAGACCGGGTTTGGTCATTTGTAAGACTACATTGAATTTAGTCTTCCTATGATGATAGGAAGTTTGCATGAGTGCTTTGTAGATAAACACAAGAAAATGCTGCTCTCTCTTTACATACAAAGAGGCCCAACCCACTTTTTGATTCACAATGATGAATGTCACGACAATGGGCCTCAGGATCTCGTCACGGTATCTCTGTGCATTCAAATTGCCATTGATAAAATGCAATTGTGGTCATTGTCCGTAGCTTATGCCTGCCCATACCATAACCCCACCATCACCATGGGGCTCTCTGTTCACAACGTTGACATCAGCAAACTGCTTGCTCACACGACGCCATACACATGGTCTGCGGCCAGTTGGATGTACTGACAAATTCTCTAAAACGACGTTGGAGAGGGCTTATGGTAGAGAAATTAACATTCAATTCTCTGGCAACAGCTCTGGTGGACATTCCTGCATTCACCATGCCAATTGCACGCTCCCTCCAAACTTGAGCCATCTATGACAAAACTGCACATTTTAGAGTGGCCTTTTATTGTCCCCAGTACAAGGTGCACCCATGTAATGATCATGTTGTTTCATCAGCTTCTTGATATGCCACACCTGTCAGGTAGATAGATTATTTTGGCAAAGAGGAAATGCTCACTAACAGGGACGTAAACAAATTTGTGCATAACATTTGAGCAAAAAAAAAAAGTGAAAATCTCATCTCATGAAACATGGGACCAACACTTTACACGTTGCTTTTATATTTTTGTTCAGTGTATATACAACATACAACATTACAAAACATTTGAAGAAAAACAGACACATTTATCAACATATTGGTCTCTGATCATTTCACTGATTTATTTTATTTTTTATTTTACCTTTATTTTACTAGGCAAGTCAGTTAAGAACAAATTCTTATTTTCAACATAGGGGGACCAGAACATCTCATTTCAGAGATCTCGGTGAGTTGTTCCACATGAAGGGCTCAGAAAAACTCAAATCAGCTTCACCCAACCTTCCTATTAACAAAAGTCAGACATGCTTTGTATCTGTAAAATAAACCAACTTTGAACTTGAACTTCTTCACCAGCTCAGTGACATGTTTTTTAAATAACAGTTTGTCATCAAGACAGATACCAACATATTTGTAGGAAGGAACTCACGCAATTTCTGTACCGTTCAAACTAGTCATTACAAATTCATGCAAATCTAGGTTATGGGACCTAGAAAAAAACATGCCTTTTGTTTTGTTTGCATTTAGCACTACCGTTAGATCCAACAGTGAACTCTGCAACGCTTGAAAATCAGGCTGTATGTGGAAAGAACAATCAACTGACAGGCCGGGACCAGTATGACCACCAAGCTGAGATAAAATCTCTGAACCTTTTCAGTAATGATGCAGCAGTCTAAAACTGCTTGCTTAGGCAGGGAAGTAGAGGAAAGGGAATTGCCCCGCTTCAGCGAATTATTGTTTTTTCAGAATTTAGAGGGATCGCTAACAGAGTCTGTCATATCGCTAAAGTAAGTAGTTTGATGTGGCCTGTTTATCGGAGGCAGTGCACCCATTTCTTATTTCCCTAAATAGCTGCTAATCAGCTAACAAGCCAGTGTGTCTAGCCGAGGCCCAGGCTTGATTTCATATCAAGAGGAGGATTGAGAGTATAGTCGTGGCCAAAAGTTTTGAGAATGACACAAATGTTAATTTTCAAAGTCTGCTGCCTCAGAATGTATGATGGCAATTTGCATATACTCCAGAATGTTATAAAGAGTGATCAGATGAATTGCAATTAATTGCAAAGTCCCTATTTGCCATGCACATAAACTGAATCCCCCAAAAACATTTCCACTGCATTTCAGCCCTGCCACAAAAGGACCAGCTGTCATCATGTCAGTAATTCTCTCGTTAACACAGGTGTGAGTGTTGACTCACACCTGTGTTAAGGCTGGGGATCACTCTGTCATGCGGATTGAGTTCGAATAACAGACTGGAAGATTCAAAAGGAAGGTGGTGCATTGTTCTTCCTTTGTCATCTATGGTTATCTGCAAGGAAACACGTCATTGCTTTGCCCAAAAAGGGATTCACAGGCAAGGATATTGCTGTCAGTAATCAACTCAAATCAAATCAAATTTATTTATATAGCCCTTCGTACATCAGCTGATATCTCAAAGTGCTGTACAGAAACCCATTCTAAAACCCCAAACAGCAAGCAATGCGGGTGTAGAAGCACGGTGGCTAGGAAAAACTCCCTAGAAAGGCCAAAACCTAGGAAGAAACCTAGAGAGGAACCAGGCTATGTGGGGTGGCCAGTCCTCTTCTGGCTGTGCCGGGTGGAGATTATAACAGAACATGGCCAAGATGTTCAAATGTTCATAAATGACCAGCATGGTCAAATAATAATAATCACAGGCAGAACAGTTGAAACTGGAGCAGCAGCACAGCCAGGTGGACTGGGGACAGCAAGGAGTCATCATGTCAGGTAGTCCTGAGGCATGGTCCTTGGGCTCAGGTCCTCCGAGAGAGAGAAAGAAAGAGAGAAAGAGAGAGAGAGAATTAGAGAGAGCATACTTAAATTCACACAGGACACCAGATAGGACAGGAGAAGTACTCCAGATATAACAAACTGACCCTAGCCCCCCGACACAAACTACTGCAGCATAAGTACTGGAGTCTGAGACAGGAGGGGTAAGATTGTGCCTAAATCAACCATTTATCGGATCATCAAGAACTTCAAGGTGAGCGGTTCAGTTGTTGTGAAGAAGGCTTCAGGGCGCCCAAGAAAGTCCAGCAAGCGCCAGGACCGTCTCCTAAAGTTGATTCAGCTGCGGGATCAGAGAACCACCAGTACAGAGCTTGCTCAGGAATGGCAGCAGGCAGGTGTGAGTGCATCTGCATGCATAGTGAGGTGAAGACTTTTGGAGGATGGCCTGGTGTCAAGAAGGGCAGCAAAGAAGCCACTTCTCTCCAGGAAAAACATCAGGGACAGACTGATATTCTGCAAAGGGTACAGGGATTGGACTGCTGAGGACTGGGGTAAAGTCATTTTCTCTGATGAATCCCCTTTCCGATTGTTTGGGGCATCCGGAAAAACCTTGTCTGGAGAAGACAAGGTGAGCGCTACCATCAGTCCTGTGTCACGCAAACTGTAAAGCATCCTGAGACCATTTATATGTGGGGTTGCTTCTCAGCCAAGGGAGTGGGCTCACTCACAATTTTGTCTAAGAACACAGCCATGAATAAATAATGGTACCAACACATCCTCCGAGAGCAACATCTCCCAACCATCCAGGAACAGTTTGGTGATGAACAATGCCTTTTCCAACATGATGGAGCACCTTGTCATAAGTAAAAAGTGATAACTCATTGGCTCGGGGAACAAAAAAATCTATATTTTGGATCCATGGCCAGGAAACTCCCCAGACCTTAATCCCATTGAGAACTTGTGGTCAATCCTCAAGAGGCGGGTGAACAAACAAAACCCCAGAAAATCTGACAAACTCCAAGCATTGATTATGCAATAATGGGCTGCCATCAGTCAGGATGTGGCCCAGAAGTTAATTGACAGCATGCCAGGGCGGATTGTAGAGGTCTTGAAAAAGAAGGGTCACCACTGCAAATATTGACTCTTTGCATCAACTTCATGTAATTGTCAATAAAATCCTTTGACACTTATGCAATGCTTGTAATTATACTTCAGTATTCCATAGTAACATCTGACAAAAATATCTAAAGACACTGAAGCAGCAAACGTTGTGGAAATTAATATTTGTGTCATTCTCAAAACTTTTGGCCACGACTGTACTTGAAAGCATTTAAGATACTCTTTGAAGAGGTAGGGCTACAGGTGCTTTTGGAAGATGGACAGGGACTCTGATGTCCTAGCTTCAGTGAGATGCTGGTTCCACCATTGGGGTGCTAGGACAGAGATGAGCTTTGACTGGGCTGCCCTTCCATATGGGTGGTATGGCCAAGATACCAGAGGTGGCAGAACGGAGTGCTCAGGTTGTGGTGTAGGCTTTGAGCACAGCCTGAAGGTAGCAAGGGGCAGTTACTTTTGCTGCTCCATAGGCAAGTACCAGGTTCTTGTAGTGGATGCAAGCTTCGACTGGAAGCCAGTGGAGTGTGTGGAGGAGCGGGGTGAAATGGGAGAACTTAGGAAGGTTGAAAACCAGGCGGGCTGCAGGGGTTTGATGGCACAAGCAGGTAGCCCAGCCAACAGAAAGTTGCAGTAGTCCAGACGGGAGATGACAAGTGCCTGTATTAGGTCCTGCACCTCTTCCTGTGTGAGGTAGGGTCGTACTCTACGGATGTTGTACTCTACGGAGTGAGTCACTACTTTGATGTTTGCAGAAAACAACAGGGTGCTGTCCAGGGTCACTCCAATGTTCCTTGCACTCTGGGAGGGTGACTCTGGAGTTGTCAACCGGGATGGAGATTTCTTTGAGCGGTCAGGCCTTCCCCGGGAGGAAGAGCAGCTCCGTCTTGTTGAGCTTGAGGTGGTGGGCCGACATCTGTATCACCACCTCAGTGTCAGAAGGGGGTAAGGAGAAAAGTAGTCAAGTGCCATTCGCATAGCAATGATAGGGGAGACCATGTGAAGATATGACGCAGCCGAGTGACTTGGTGTATATAGAGAAGAGGAGAGGGCCTATAACCGAGCCCTGGGGGACACCAGTAGTAAGAGTATGTGGTGCAGACACAGATCCTCTCCATGTCACGATGCAATTCAAGAGTGTGCAGAGCCTGAGACACCCAGCACTGAGAGGGGGGAGAGGGGGATCTGTTTCACGGTGTCGAAGGCAAGGGATAGATCTAGGAGGATGAGAACAGAGGAGAGATAGAGTCAGCTTTGGCAGTGTGGAGAGCCTCCATGACACAGAAAAGAGCCGTCTCGACTGAGGGACCCATCTTGAAGCCTGAATGGTTAGGGTCAAGTAGATCGTTCTGAGAGAGATAACGAGAGAGTTGATCAGAGACAGCACACTCAAGTGTTTTGGAAAGGACATAAAGAAGGGATACAGGTCTATAGTTTGACGTCAGATGAGTCGAGTGTTGGTTTCTTGAGGAGGGGAGCGATTTGAGTCGTTTTGAAGTCAGATACAGGTCTATAGTTTGACGTCAGATGAGTCGAGTGTTGGTTTCTTGAGGAGGGGAGCGATTTGAGTCGTTTTGAAGTCAGAGGGGATGCAGCCAATGGTCAGGGATGAGTTTATGAGGGTAGTGAGGAATGGGATGGCCTGGAGAAGGGAGGAGGGGATGGGTTCGGTTATTAATTGCTGATTGCCTAGGAGAGACATATTTTGGTTTATGGACACTTTTATAACCAACAGCTCATATATTTTGGAGACAGGGATGCTAAGAGAGCATGATGCCACAAGAGAATATTTTACATAAATGGTCAGCCCTCCAACCTTTTTAGTCTATTACATCTATAACCCTCTGTGACATTTGAAAACAGCAGGAGTATCTATGGAGACAAAAGAGTCTTTAGAACTGGATTAGCTAGCCACAATAGGCTTCCTGATTGGACTCAAAGTTGTAGAGCTATCAGTAGAATGAGGTAAATGTGCACATATACCCATATGCTTATGAGCACATGTAGCCAAACGATAGCTTGATATGAAACTATAAATAGTATAGGTGGCACTAACAACAGTGGGTTCCTTTATGGTAGTTAACAGAGCTTTGGTGAGGACTGAAATACTGTACAATTATTGTTATTAATTTGCAAACCATAAAATGCTGGATTTAGGGTTCCCACTAGTTAACACATCCACATAGTCAAAATTGTCTATGTCGTAGAAGTTCAGGAAAAAAACAACATTTAAGTTCGGAATAAGGTTAGGTTTAAAATCAGATCTTAATAAGACAAATGGTAGAAATAGAGATTTAGCCATAATTATGACATTTTGGCTGCGTTATCTAGCGATAACCTGGATTTAGGCTTGCAGGGTCTAGCATCAGGGTTAGATGCTATTGTGTAGCTACAGTCAGACGTGAGTATTTTTGTTGTTGTCGTGCTTGTGAGATTCTTTCACCGTTCGGTTGAGTGAGATTGTTGTTTTTACTTGCGGTTCTAAAATCTTAGACCAACAATCCAGTTGTAACCTTATTAATACTGTTATGTTTAATTGTTGTAAATGTATGTTGCTTTAAAGTGTCACCGTATGTGCAGTTATTGTAATGTCTAGTCGTTGCTGTGGTCCAATCTGAGTATTATTATGTCTGGATGTCTGTAATGTGTGTCAGATTGGGGTTGTAGTTATGTCTGACCGTTGAAAAATCGGATTCTTGTGGGTGTGGGTGTGCCCGTTGTGTCTTAGTCTTATTATAATATCCTGTTTCCCCTCCTCTCCAGCTGGGCTCAGGAGTTTCTCGGTGAGGAGAACAGAGGTCTGGACGTCCTGGTTGACTACCTGTCCTTCGCCCAATGTGCCGTCACGTAAGTACCAGTCCTTCACATCTACAGTGCCTTCAGAAAGTATTCCTACCCCTTGACTTGTTCCACATTTTGTTGTGTTACAGCCTGAATTCAACATGGATTAAATCGTTGTTTTTTCACTCACCTGCACACAATACCCCATAGTGACAAAGTGAAATCATGTTTTTTGATTTTGTTGTTGTTTTATTAATCGAAAATAAAACTGAAATCTCTAACTTACATAGGTATTCACACCCCTGAGTCAATACTTTGTAGAATCAACTCAATCAAATTGAGTCAAATGAAAAAAAGTGACACAATAAAATAACAATAACGAGGCTATATGCAGGGGGTACCGGTACCGAGTTAATGGTCGGGGTTCAGGTTAGTCGAGGTAATATGTACATGTCGGGGTAAAGTGACTGTGCATAGATAATAAACCGGGAGTAAAAGCAGAGTAAAAAAGAGATTAAATGTAAATAGTCCGGTTAGCCATTTGATTAAATGTTTAGCAGTCTTATGGCTTGGGGGTAGAACTTGTTAAGGAGCCTTTTTTAGGACATTCCTCTGAAACCGCCTGGAGACTATTGTCCTTCATGCAGGTTCTCCCATTTCAGCCAAGGAACTAGTTCTGTCAGCGTGGTCATTGGGTGCTTTGTCACCCTCAGCAAGGTCTTTATTGTCCGGTTGTTCAGTTTCAATATTACGTACCAATGATGGAGACCACGTTTCTCTTGGAAACTTTCAACACACTAGAAATGTATTCTTTATAAGGTCACAACGCGAGACCCAGACACGGGAGGCAGATGGTTTGAGTCTCTGATATTTATTATAATCCTAAAGGGTAGGCAAGCGAATGGTCGTGGACAGGCAAAAGATCAAAACCAGGTCAGAGTCCAGGAGGTACAAAGTGGTAGGCAGAATGGTCAGGCAGGCGGGTTCAGAGTCCAGACAGGCAAGGGTCACACCTGGGAGGACTAGCAAAAACAGAGCGAAGGAAACAGCAGGAGAACGGGAAAAACAAGCTAGTTGACTTGACAAAAAAAGACAAACTGGCAACAGACAAGCAGGGAACACAGGAATAAGTACCCAGGGACTAATGGGGGAAAACAGGTGACACCTGGAGGTGGGTGGAGACAATCACAAAGACAGGTGAAACAGGTCAGGGCGTGACATTCATACCCTTCCCCAGATATATGTCTCATCATAATCTCTGAGATTTACAGACAGTTCTTTGGACTTCAGGTTATAGTTTCTGCTCTGACATGCACTGTCAACTGTGGGACCGTATATAGACAAGTGTGTTTCTTTCTAAAAACATGTCCAAACAATTGAATTAGCCACAGGTGGACTCCAATGAAATTGTAGTGACATGTCAAGGAGGATCAAAAGGAAATTGGATGCACCTGAGCTCAATTTGGAGTGCCATTGCAAAGGGGTTTGAATACTTATGGAAATGAGATATTGCTGTATTTTATTTCCAATAAATGTGCAAACATGTCCAAAAATGTTTTACCTTGTCATTATGGGGTATTGTGTGTAGATGGGAGAGACAAAAACATATATTTAATCAATCTTGAATTGAGGCTGTAACACAACAAAATGTGGAATAAATCAAGGGCTATAAATACTTTCTGAAGTACGTGAATGGGACAATCTGAGAGGAAAATGTTTAGATTTTTAGGCTTCAACATGACGTAGGTCTTTATGATAGTTCTGGGTCTTTCCTTATTTTTGGGACACTTTAGTAATGAAACATATCTGAGGGCTTTAGATTTAACATAACTTTAATATTCCAAATTGATAATATTGGGTCAACTCTACCATTCATGTCCAAATTCCTGCTACTTTGGACACTCAGCTATGACATGGAAAGTTTGGACAATGGGACTTCCACACCAGAAAAATCGGTGGAGGACTTGACGAGGAGTGCCAGTAACTCTCCAACCCATGGCGGTTCTAAAGCTGCTCGTGTCCTTACTGTGAGGTGAGTGTTACCAGGAATTGGTGAGAAGAATGGACATGAGCTTCTGTCTGTTAGATGGGACAGAGGTTGGACTACACTTGTAGTTCTTGCATCCTGGATTCATGGGCATTAATTGTGAGGAAAGAACAATGACTCCCACTCGTCCCCACACACATTGTGACATACACACACACCATTTCCCCCGCCATCAAACTAGAGTTGAAAAACAAATGGCCTAACAAATGTCAAAATTCTAATAAAGCCTACCAAATGTTGGAAACTTAATTAAAATTATAGTATATTAATTAAAGTAAGCAAAATTATTCTGGAATTATTATGGTGGGTTGAATTTTGCAAGTAGCCTACTTTTTGAAGTTATTTTTTTGACAATCGGATAACATCACACCAAGACCCATGGTATGCGAAACTGACCCTGCGCAGACCGCAAAAACAACGCTAAACGGGATAAGATGTTTACATGCCACAGTATACCATTTTAGCTCAGCATATCCCAGGCATCTTATCCGGGTTTCTCATAACCGGCATACAAGCTTTTTCGGGTTATTGTAAACGGGATGTGATTTTGTATATGTGTCAGCTCAAAAACAGAATACTTGAGTATCCCGAATAATAACGCGATATTGGTGTGCAAGTAAACGTGGTCAGTGTAACATTTCTTGCCATGGAACAAAGCTTATGCCATAAGCAAACCTTCGACAATGTTTCTTCTTATGTAACATAAATCCTTTGCACTGTGTTTCGAATTCCTGGAACAGTGTGATCTCAGTTTTGTCTGTTGAAAATGTTCTCAAAATGTCTTAGAAGGTTTTTGATTGGTCATAACATTATGAGATGTTGGTACAGTTGAGACACAGTGAGCACATACTGTAGATGTTTTGTAGGGTAAATGTTGGATGCAGCATGCCTCCCCTCTCAACAATGTAGTCTGTCTAAATGTAAATGTGAGCAATATCTGACTAGGGGCACACCATCAGACATTCCACCCATCAACAGACATCTTGAAGTCAATTTTGGGGCACTGTCTGTCATTGATACTTCCAAGAGGAGTGTGCGTGAGCGTCGCAAAATAAATTTAGAAATCCTTGTTATTCAATTATTCACCCACACTGCACGCGCGCGCCAACGAGCCTGCGACGCCAAGGGCTAAAACAGAACTCATTCCTATTTCGACACAAATCGCGCTGCAAGTCCTGCCTCTCCCATCTCCTCATTGGTTTATAGAAGCAGGTACCCACGCGCCATCTCCTCATTGGTTATACCCACGTGGGTGACTGAAAGACGAACTGTTTTGCCTGTAGTCGTGGTAATACAATGAAAGTTTAGATGCGATCACCATATAAATTCAATTATGAAAAAGCCTGGAAGGAAGAGAGATGACTAGAAACGATATGTTTGGCCGTTTTATGTGTGGATTAATTGTCGGAGTAGAGGTCCTTGTGCATTTCAGGTTAAATAACAACTCAATGTTTATATCCCTGGACAAATTAGCTCGCAACAGCAAGCTAATAGGACAAATGAACGTTAGCTAGCAGGTGCAAGCTAACTAGCTACATTGCCTTACATGTTTAATGCTTTTCGACCTGTCCCCAAATTAATGTCATTGGTTCAGAGTTTGTTTTCATATTTTAACCTGCAAGTCGTGATCGCGTTTGGTGTGTGGGGGGGGGGGCAAAATACATTTATGCACGATGGCGCATGCGCGCAGCCGGTTTGGGTTTTGTGTAAGAACCATCGCCTCCTCTCTCTCATTTTGGATTGTCTTTGTTTCTCTAATATTTCTCTGTCCCTCTCTCACTTTTAACTAACTCGGATGTCATTTTGAAGGGTCTATTAACATGCACACCGCCACTCTGCCTCTCGTTGTGGTGTTGAGAATGTGAATAAAGGCACATTTCTTAGTTCATCCTTAACAAGAATGACTCTAGCACTGAACATGTAGGCGAGGGAGTAATTCTTAATCTATGAACAATTTTGAAGTATGTAATCATTCTAAACACAGATAGTAGCTTTGAATGAAAATGTGTTACTGCGGCTTTGGTGTTATGTAATAACCCCACATTTGCGCAATGCATAGCGCTATGCATGAGTAATAACATGTTAATAACAGCTACGTTTCTCACCTGGCAGATTCAACTCTCTCCACAACAGGAAAGCGCTGAGGAAGTCCCGCCTTGTCAGTCAGAAAGACGACGTTCACCTCTGCATCATGTGTCTACGTGCCATCATGAACTACCAGGTACATACCTCCCCATGGAAACCTTATTTAACCTTTATTCAACCTATAATATTTTGCCAAGTAGGCCTATTCACCTCTATGTCTACTGTTAGAACAGAGTGACTCAATAGAGTTAGCTAGGAATAACGTTTATTTTAGCCTCACGGTTTGTGGTTTTTCACACCGTAACTTGAAGCCTCCCTCCTGTGCTGGGAGACGGTTTCCATTGAAAAAAAGACAGTTGATGAGCCTTTGTGTCAGTAGGAATCAAGTCTACCCTGCAGTATATGTCATATGACTGACAATGGTGATGACGGACAACTGTGTGTATGTGTGTTTAGTCTGGGTTTAACCTGGTGATGACCCACCCATGCTGTGTGAACGAGATCACGCTCAGCCTCAACAACAGGAACCCCAGGTGAAGACCTGTATTATTAGTGTGTGTGTGTAGAGTTTGTATTTCTGTCTGTTGTGTAAAATAACATTGTTGTTGAGTGTGTGTGTGTGTGTGTGTGTGTGTGTGTGTGTGTGTGTGTGTGTGTGTGTGTGTGTGTGTGTGTGTGTGTGTGTGTGTGTGTGTGTGTGTGTGTGTGTGTGTGTGTGTGTGTGTGTGTGTGTGTGTGTGTGCGTGCGTGCGTGCGTGCGTGCGTGCGTGTGTGTGTTTTTAGTTTTACTATCTTTGTGGGGACCAGAAGTGGGGACATTTCGCCAGTCCACAGAAGGAAAAAGGCTATGTTCGGCTTAGCGGTTAGGTTTAGTGTCAGGGTTACAATAGAGTTAGGGTTCGGGTTTAGAGTAAGGAGTTAGGCTTATGGGTTTGGGGTTAAGGTTAGGTTAAGGTTAAGGGCTATGTAAAATAGGATTTTGAATGGGAACCAATTGTTTGGCCCCCACAAGGATAGTAAAACAAACGTGTGTGTGTCCATGCGTACGTGTTTGTGTGTGTATGAGGGTATTATAATGTACACTTCTACCCATCAGGACCAAGGCCCTGGTGCTGGAGCTGCTGGCTGCCGTGTGTCTAGTGAGGGGGGGTCATGACATCATCCTCTCCGCCTTCGACAACTTCAAAGAGGTTTGAGGGTTATCCAAGACGACAGTCTCTTCGCCAACAAGCCCTACACCCCTCTCTCAATATCATATTACATGTCATAGAGGCTCCCAGTTTCCCAAATCTCCCATTGACGTCAGTGCACAATTTTACGCAACGCTTACATTAGTTACATGCAGAGATCTCTCCAAAAATTAGGACGTGGCCATCAGTCACCTGCGTGCTTTCCTTGACTCACACTAGCAGTGTGAACACGGCTCACTCCAAGTCAAACTCTCAACCCCCATCTAAAGACATCCTGTCTCAGTTTGAAACCCCACCACCCCCACCACCCCCTTCACACATCGAACCCCATGGCAGCTGTCGGGGCAGTTGTCCCCTATAAGCAGACACAAAGTAAAGAGGGGGCGGGAGGGGGTGGGAGCACAAACATTCGTAACATTTGTTGGCAACATGACAGTTGAACATTTCTGTGGACCTTTCATCAGTGTCTGTCAAGGGAGCAACTGTTGCCAACAGAAAAAGACCTCCATGAATAGGGTTACCCAGACATTGTGATGTAGACCTGGGTATTATTAGCAGTGGGCAGATCTTCGTACTTGAGGCCCCACTGCAACCTAGGGATAGTTGCCCCTAAGCACTGATCTGTGGTCAGTTTTGTATTTTAAGTCCTGATTGGCATAAGTAGGAATGGGGTGAGTGAAGCTGATCCTAGATCAGTAGTTATGTGAAACCTCTCCCTAGTGCGGATAATTACATGGACATTGACCAGAGCAGACAACTCTCTATCAAAAGGTCTCACATTCGCTCGTTTCCTATGACGTATGTCTGGTGGCTTGAGGAAGTATCAGAACACATGATATATCAGTGTTGGTTACTTACAGTCCGCATTTTTAAAGACCTATAATATGACACTCAGAGATAGGCATCGGTTAAACAACACACACAAAGTTGTGAAATATTTAAAGAGGGATTGAGTTTTTCTACCCTCTTTCAAATCAGCTCGATAAAAGTCATCAATAATAATTGCGGTATCCAGAGCTCTCACCTTCTCATATCCAATCGCACACGTTGTTTACGCAATACCTTAGAGTAGTATCCTAGCATCCGTTACAGAGCTGGCATCAAAAGTGGCACAGTGAGTGGTCCTTGTTTCGGTACAGCGCAGAGAGACTGTGTGGGTGAGAGACTAATGGAGGGAGAGAGCGAGAGATGACAGATAGCACATTGTAGCGGAGGCGGAAGTGCTGCGGGCCAGGCTGGCTCCTGTTGCCCACAGTGGCAGAGCGTGGGCATTGTTGGGGTACAGGCTGGCAGGTTGAAGTGCAGGCCTGCATTATTTAGTGGACATGAGCGGGTAGAGGGGAAGGCGGCGTTAGTCCTTAAAGACATATCACACATGTGATAATGGATATCACACAATAAGAGTTGTCCAACTGATATATTTCAGTTTCAAACACACTACTACTTAGTGCAGAGTGTTCTGAACCCATTTCTGTATGTAGGAGTAATGCTGATGTTTTATCTTCCATTATTAAAGTCAGTTTACTTCTATTATTGAAGTCATTTGTGATGGCCTAGGGGTGGAGAGAGAGTGGGGGAGAGGAGAGGCATAACAAGTGAAAGATAGACCGCGTGGGGTACAGCTGGCTGTATTTAAGGATACCCCCCCCCCCCCCGTGCATATTTGTAGTGTTGCAGAGCAGAATTATGTGCCCAATCGAAAAACTTTTCGCCTTCCATCTATGTCGTTCGTAAGGTATGTGGAGAGAAGAGCCGCTTTGAGAAGCTCATGGAGTATTTCTGCAATGAAGAAAGCAACATTGACTTTATGGTGAGTCTGGCTCCAAAGTGCGCAATTCGTGTTCATTAGGTGTTCCTTATGTCCATCTCCATCTGTACACAGAATAGATATTGCTCAGACTTGAGAATCAAGTTATAGTAGATGTCAACTTGTCTCCATTGATGTAAACCATTGAAATTTCGCGAGCATAGTTTTCCCACGGTGTACCATGCCATCGCCTACTGTTTATGTCCACCAGGTGGCGTGCATGCAGTTCATCAATATTGTGGTCCACTCAGTGGAGAACATGAACTGTAGGGTCCATCTGCAGTATGAGTTTACCCACCATGGCCTGGATGACTATCTAGAGGTGAGTGATACAGAATCACAGAGAGAAGTTGCCCCTTAACCACTGACACGTGGTCAGATATTTTCAGAAAATATCCAAATATACCCCCAGTTAGTTTTTTTAAAGAATATGACTTATAATAGCTTATGAGATTACATTAGTACAGCTGTCTTTCCTTAACATTACCAAAAAACCCAAGGACGCATAATTCCAATGAGTATGTTTTCGTTGTCATAGGAGACTTCATTTGAAGGTAAACCAATTATGCATTTGTGGGCACATCATTAAATAAAACAATAGTAATGTATCTCTATGTTTGTCTATATATACAGTGCATTCGGAAAGTATTCCAATTTTGTTACGTTACAGCCTTATTCTAAAATGGATTAAACAAATAAAAATCCTCATCAATCTACACACAATACCCCATAACGACAAAGCCGTAACAGGTTTTAAGAAATGTTTGCATATGTATTAAAAAATATATAAAAAATAAAATACCTTATTTAGATAAATATTCAGACCATTCAGACCCTATGAGACTCGAAATTGAGCTCAGGTGCATCCTGTTTCCACTGATCATCCTTGAGATGTTTCTACAACTTGATTAGAGTGGTAAATTCAATTGATTGGAAATTATTTGGAAAAGCACACACCTTTCTATATAAGGACCCACAGTTGACAGTGCATGTCAGATCAAAAACCAAGCCATGAGGTTGAAGGAATTGTCCGTAGAGCTCCAAGACAGGATTGTGTCGAGGCACAGGTCTAGGGAAGTGTACCCCAAAATGTCTGCAGCACTGAAGGTCCCCAAGTACACAGTGATCTCCACCATTCTTAAATGGAAGACGAGCATTCGGGGGAGAAGGGCCTTGGTCAGGGAGGTGACCAATAACCCAATGGTCACTCTGACAGAGCTCCAGATTTCTTCTGTGAAGATGGGAGAACTTTCCAGAAGGACAACCATCTCTGCAACACTCCACCAATCAGGCCTTTATGGTAGAGTGGCCAAACGGAAGCCACTCCTCAGTAAGGCACATGACAGCCCACTTGGAGTTTGCCAAAAGGCACCTAATGGACTCAGACCATGAGAAACACGATTATCTGGTATTATGAGCAAAGTACAGAGCGATCCTTAATGAAAACCTGCTCCAGAGTGCTCAGGACCTCAGACTGGAGCAAAGATTCACCGTCCAACAGGACAACGACACTAAGCACACAGCCAAGACAATGCAGGAGTGGCTTCGGTACAAGTCTCTGAATGTTCTTGAGTGGCCCAGGCAGAGCCTTGATTTCAACCCGATCGTACATCTTTGGAGAGAACTGAAAATAGCTGTGCAGTAACGCTCCCCAAATGAGAGAAACTCCCCAAATACAGGTGTGCCAAGCTTGTAGCGTCATATCCAAGAAGAGTCGAGTCTGTAATCGCTGCCAAAGGTGCTTCAACAAAGTGCCGAGTAAAGGGTCTGAATACTTATGCAAATGTGATATTTCCATTTTTTATTTAATCAAATTGAGAACAAGGCTGTAACGTGACAACGTTTTGAAAAAGTGAAGGGGTCTCAATACTTTCCGAATGCACTGTATGTGTGTATGCACAGAGGTTAAAGTTCACAGAGAGTGACCGGCTGCTGGTGCAGATCCAGGCCTACCTGGACAACGTGTTTGATGTGGGGGCTCTGCTGGAGGATGCAGAGACCAAGAACGCCCTGTTGGAACACATGGAGGAGCTGCAGGAGCACAATGCACAGGTGACCATACCATAAAAGGACACACATCCTCTATGCAACCTCAATTCTGATGTGTTGCACCCGGGTGAACTTGACGCTTTGCTTGTACACACGTTGAAGGTTTAGAGTAAGTAGATGTGCTGTGCGCTTCTACATGTGTCTGTGCGGCTATATAAGTCTGTGTACATGTGTGTGTTTTAGATAAGCAGCAGACTGGAAGAGAGCGAGAGGGAGGCGTTGGAGAAAGTGTCTGAGCTGGAGAAGCAACTCATCCAGACCACCAAAGAGGTGGAGCTCCTAAAGGTAGACCTATCATCTAACCACAGTCCATTACATTCACAAAGAAGACTTGCGTTAGATCCCGAGCTAATGCCTAGGCTATAGCTCAGAGGGCTAACACACGGACATGTTTGTCTGTGTAACAGGAGAGTCTGCGTGAGTCCTGTGCCCAGGGGACCATTCTACAACAGCGGGAGATAGAGCGAGAGATAGAACGAGAGAGGGAAAAAGAGCGGGCGAGGGATAGAGATCGTTTGGTCCAGGCCTTAGCGGAGCTGGAGGAGAAAGTTCAGGGGCTTGTGTGCCAGGGGCTGATTCGAATGGAGCGCACGTCCTCGGGACACCTGGACCTCCATGTGGTCCCTGTCATCCCTCCTGTTTCCATCCCTGCAAAAACAGGTAAGCTACAAGCCACACACATGGGCTCAGAAACCATGTCAGAAATCAAGAGTTTCATTGCAAAACGCTAGATATCAATTTTCTGAAATGTTGGGAAAATGAGCTTTTATTGTTTAAAGAAATGATGAAAGAGATTGGTGTGTTTTTTTACACTGTCTAGTCATGGCATGGGGTTGTTTAATGACAGACATGTATTTGTTAAAATCTATTACTGGTTTATTTTCAGAGAGACAAATGATCATGTTATCAATGCTATGTACCAGGCTCACTCTCAGAAAAATAAATAGTAATAAATAGTATTGCTAGGTTTTTCACAGTAAAATGAAGCAAATAAGTACATATATAAGTATATATATATTTAAATACAGTAATATGAGATATGTATGTAAAAAATGTACATTTGACATTTTAGTCATTCAAGCAGAATATCTGATCCAAGGCGACTTAAAGGTCCAATGCAGCTGTTTTTATCTCAATGTCAAATCATTTCTTGGTAAAAATTAAGTACCTCACTGTGATTGTTTTAAATTAAAATGGTCAAAAAATAAAGAAAAAGAGCAATTTCTCAAGCCATAATTTAGCTAGGACTGTCTGGGAGTAGAGTGGGGAGGGGGAAACAGAAAACTATAGCTATTATTGACAGAGAGGTTTGGATTATTATTATTATTTTTATCTAAACACAAAACCCCATAATGACAAAGTGAAAATGTTTGCACATTTATTGAAACTGAAATACATAAATATCTCATTTACATAAGTATTCACACACCTGAGTCAATACTTTGTAGAAGCACAGCTGTGATTCTTTCTGGGTCTTTAATAGCTTTCCTCACCTGGATTGTGCAACATTCGCCCATTTATTCTTAAAAAAATTATTCAAGCTCTGTCAAATTGGTTGTTGATCATTGCTAGTTAACCATTTTCAGGTCTTGCCATAGATTAAATTCAAATTCAAGTACATTTCAAGTAAATTTAAGTCAAAACTGTAACTCAACCACTCAGGAACATTCACTATCTTCTTGGTAAGCAAATTCAGTGTAGCTATGGCCTTGTGTTTAATGTTATTTTCCTTCTGAAAGGTGAATTAATTTCCCAGTGTCTGGTGGAAAGCAGACTGAACCAGGTTTTCCTCTAGGATTTTGCATGTGCTTAGCTCCATTCCATTTGTTTTTTTTTATCCTGAAAAACTCCCCAGTCCTTAACAATTACAAACATACACATAATACATAATGCAGCCACCACTATGCTTGAAAATATGGAGAGTGGTACTCGGTAATGTGTTGTATTGGATTTGCCCCAAATATACTGTAACACTTTGTATTCAGGACAACAAGTTAGTTTCTTAGCCACATTTTTTGCAGTACTACTTTAGTGCCTTGTTGCAAACAGGATGCATGTTTTGGAATATTTGTATTCTGTGCAGGCTTCCTTCATTTCACTCTGTCAATTAGGTTAGTATTGTGGCGTCACTACAATGTTGTTGATCCATCCTCAGTTTTCCACTATCACAGCCATTAAACACTGTAACTGTTTTAAAGTCACACACCATTGGCCTCATGGTGAAATCCTTGAGAGATTTCCTTCCTCTCCGGCAACTGAGTTAGGAAGGACTCCTGTATCTTTGTAATGACTGTGCGTATTGTTACACCATCCACATTGTAATAAACAACTTCACCATGCTCAAAGGGATATTCAATGGCTGCTTTTTGAATTGTACTGTACCAAAGGGGTTGAATACTTATTGACACAAGACATTTCAGCTTTCCATGTTTTATTAATTTGTAGAAATGTCTGAAAACATAATTCCACTTCTACATTAAAGGGTGTTGTGTGTAGGCCAGTGACCCAAAAATATCTGAATTTAATACATTTTAAATTCAGGCTGTAACATAATAAAATGCTGAAATAGTAAAGGGGTGTCAATGCTTTCTGAAGGCATTGTAATTTATGTCACCAGGTAGGCCAAAACTCCACCCCACCAAAACAGGCTGTAATTTCAGTGGTCTTTTCAAACAACTCTTACATTATTATAATTTTCACAGTTTCACAGTATTATTCCGACCTCATAGTATGGAATATACAGGTAACTGACAAAATAAAGGAAACACCAACATAAAGTTTCTTAATAGGGTGTTGGCCAGAACAGCATCAATGCACCTTGGCATAGTCTACAAGTGTCTGGAACTCTATTGGAGGGATGTGACACCATTCTTCCATGAGAAATTCCGTCATTAGGCGTTTTGTTGATGGTGGTGAAAAACGCCATCTCAGGCGTAGGTCCAGAATACCCATACGTGTTCTCTTTGGTTGAGATCTGGTTACTGTGTAATATATGGAGCTATACACCTTTAATGATGAGTTACTCCACCTCAAGAATTCAATTTGGAGAAAAGCTCAGCACACGCATACTCAGGCTGACTGGCTCTCATTCTCATGAGAAATAACTGCACTCAGGCTATCCGGAGGGCCAAAGTTAGTTATTTTAAGGAGCAGTTCTCTCTAAGTGGGTCTAACTCCAAGAAGTTCTGGAAAATGATTAAAGACCTGGAGAATAAGCCCTTCTCCTCACAGCTGCCCATGTCCCTTAATGTTGATGATGTGGCTGTTAATGACTAGGAGAACATGTCTAAGCTCTTTAATCACCACTTCATTAAGTCAGGATTCCTATTCGACTCAGCCATTGCCCGTCCAACATTTCCTCATCTCCCACCCCTTCTAATACCACTAGCTCCGATGCTCCTCCCTCTTTTCCCCCTGCCCCTTCTAATAAGTTTCTCCCTTATAGGCAGTCATGGATTCTGAGGTGCTGAAGGACACTTTACACTTTACCCCAAAAAGACATCTGGGTCAGATGGTTTAGATCCTTTCTGCTTTAAAGTTGCAGCCCCTATCATCGCCAAGCCTATATCTCTGACCTTTTTAACCTGTGTCTTCTCTCTGGGGAACTTCCCATTGCTTGGAAGGCAGCCACTGTGCGTCCTTCATTTAAACGGGGAGATCAAGCTGATCCTAACTGTCATAGGCCTATTTCGATTTTGCCTCGTTTATCAAAAGTGTTGGAAAAACTTCTCAATAATCAACTGACTGGCTTTCTTGATGTCTATAGTATTCTCTCTGGTATGCATTCTGGTTTCTGCTCAAGTTATGAATGTGTCACTGTAACCTTAAAGGTCCTAAATGATGTCACAATTGCCCTTGATGCTAAGTAATGTTGTGCTGCTATTTTTATTGACTTGGCCAAAGCTTTTGATAGGGTAGACCATACCATTCTTGTGGGTCGGCTAAGGAGCATTGGTGTCTCTGAAGGGTATTTGGCCTGGTTTGCTAACTACCTCTCTCAAAGAGTACAGTGTATGAAGTGCAGTGTGCCTGTCACAAGGGAGTACCCCTAGGCTCGATCCTAGGCCCCACGCTCTTCTCAATTTACATCAACAACATAGCTCAGGCAGTAGGAAGCTCTTTTATCCATGTATATGCAGATGATACTGTTTTATACTCAGCTGGCCCCTCCTTGGATTTTGTGTTAAACGCTCTACAATAAAGCTTTCTTGGTGTCCAACCAGCTTTCTCTGCCCTTAACCCTGTTCTGAACACCTCCAAAACAAAGGTAATGTGGTTTGGTAAGAAGAATGCCCCTCTCCCAACCGGTGTGATTACTACCTCTGAGGGTTTAGAGCTAGAGCTATTACTCCTCTGTAAACTGGTCATCTCTATACCTGTCTCAAGACCCACAGGTTGATGCCTATTTATAAAACCCTCTTAGGCCTCACTCCCCCCTATCTGAGATACCTACTGCAGCCCTTATCCTCCGCATACAACACCCGTTCTGCCAGTCACATTCTGTTAAAGGTCCCCAAAGCACACAGTCGCTCCTCTTTTCAGTTCACTGAAGCTAGTGACTGGAACGAGCTGCAACAAACACTCAAACTGGACAGTTTTATCTCCATCTCTTCATTCAAAGACTCAATCATGGACATTCCTACTGACAGTTGTGACTGCTTTGCCTGATGTATTGTTGTCTCTACCTTCTTGCCCTTTGTGCTGTTGTTCTGTGCCCAATAATGTTTGTTACATGTTTTGTGCTGCTACCATGTTGTGCTGCTGCCATGTTGTTGTCATGTTGTGTTGCTGCCATGCTATGTTGTTGTCTTAGGTCTCTCTTTATGTAGTGTTGTGGTGTGTCTCTGGCCGTGGTGTGTGTTTTGTCCTATATTTCTGTATTTTTAATCCCCTGTCCCCGCAGGAGGCCTTTTACGTTTTGGTAGACAGTCATTGTAAATAAGAATTTGTTCTTAACTAACTTGCCTAGTTAAATAAAGGTTAAGTAAACAAAAAAATCAATGATAGGCCATAACTAACTTGTGTTTAACAGCCAAACAGTATCACTCTTAAGGTTGAAGGTCAAAGGGGATATGTAAATGAGCAGTCTTGCAGTTTGATGTGTGCCTGCATGCACAGAGTTAGTTCTTACCATGCTTCAGATATAAAGGTAAAGGTTATAGGACTTCAGTCGCCATTGTCAATGTAATTATATCGTGCCATCTAGAGCACGATGTGGTGTTAGAAGTGGCAGAAGATTGAACTGCATGAGTGAGAATGATGACTTCACCAGCAGACTACTAAAATGAGTGGCTAGTTAGCAGGCTAACTTGAGTGAAACAACATACTTTGCTATTGTTAGCTGTTACTTTGCTATAGTCAGCTGTTGCTGACTGGAAACCTCGCAGAAAACTGGCAGAAATGGGAACAAATACTGAACTTGTACTACTTAGCCAGTGGTCTAAATGACAAGCCACTGAGTGCATCTGACACACCACTACTAGACAGAGAGGCCTGAGTGCATCTGACACACCACTACTAGACAGAGAGGCCTGTGTGTATCTGACACACCACTTTGAGGCAGAGAGGCCTGAGTGCATCTGACACACCACTTTGAGGCAGAGAGGCCTGAGTGCATCTGACACACCACTACTAGACAGAGAGGCCTGA